>NC_136822.1:20714500-21314500 GCF_951394365.1 Tetrao urogallus
ATGAACTAAAAGTAATGACCTACAGCTGTACTCTGGAGTTAGAAACGGTTAGAAGAGGGATGAAAATATTTCACAAAAAATCCACTCCACACAGAGATGAGATGGACCTCAAAGTCCATGAAGACATCAGCTTCATGTGCTCATGAGATCCCACTGCATCCTGCTGAGTTGGGACTTGCTCAATGCCTGTGCCTGTACCACAACCTAAGACTGGCACAACTACAGAGTGTCAACGTGTCACAGAGGGCTAAAAAAGCTAAAAGAGGTGCCCAGTGTCATCACACAGCACATGTCATATTTCTGCTTTCTTTGCTCCATCACTCCAAGCTGATGAATCGCAGCAGGTATGGTCAGAGAAACACCAGCATCGCAGGCCTGATGATGGAGCCAAGTCTCAGTGCTTCAATTCTGATGCTGGAAAATGTCCGGTCTATAACTAAATTCAAGGAGTCTGCATTGCTTTTCCATTCCCAACGTTGAGGAATAGGTATTGTACAGTGAGACTGTATCTGTCGATGCAGCAGAGCAATTTGGGGGAAGACTTTGAGCAGCTCTTTATTCACATCATTGCAATGACTCGCAAAATAAAAGAACGCAGTCTGACAGAATGAGGAAATGGAGGATCTTAGCCCAAAAAACAAACATACAAAGTACAGAAATAAAACAAATCCACTTTGATGATTTTTTAGTGAGAGAGCTTGGATGGTAATTCCACATCTTCCTCAGTTGTGAGTCATTTCTAGGTTATATTAAAAAAACTTTTGGCCTTTCTACTATTGAAAGAGTTTCATTTACAGAGGCTTTGTCTAGAAGACATTGTAAGCAGTGTGTAACCACTATTCAAGTATAAGTCTCTTCCAGTCCATACAAAAGCAACAGAAGGAAGTTACAGTTTTAATCAGCATGTGGGTCTGCAGCACTGCTAAAATACTCTACCTGGGCACCAAAAAGAGCATAGTTACATTTAGCCCTGGCTAAAAATATTTTGCAATGGATCACATTTAAAACATGTTACCTAATAATTCCTCTTCTTGTGCCAAAAATGTAACCTAACTTAGGGGCAGTTATTAGTGTGGTGCCCATCTACACTAATAGCCTAAATCGCATTATCTGCTTCGAGCGATGATAATGCTCTAACTGGATTTTGTGCCACAGAAGGACTCCAAGTACTAAGAGAGAAACTAGTGTTAAAAATGTTTGCTTGAACACAAATACAGAATCATATCACCTGGTGATTAACCAGTGGAAAAAGAAGTATTTTTTCAGTCCTTCTAAACAGTTTATTATTCTGACAGAAAAAAGAGTGGTGGCTCAGATGAGTTCTGCCCATACTTTAACAATAGGTAAAGATGCTACAAAAACATAAAGCAGAAAAATATGAATTTCTATGAGTAACTTAAAATATTCTCCCACTTAGGCAAGGACAGGGGTGCATCTAATGAGCATCAAAAGGAAAAATGAGCATCTAAAGGAAAGCTGCTAGGTCATCATGGTGGAATTATCTGAGAAACAAGTGAGGCAGAGAGGTGTTCAATTTCCAGAATCACTACATTTAATGATGACACAAAAATAGTAACATACAGCAGAACAATTAGATATGCAGTGATTGAGTAGATTTGGTTTATGGCTGAATACAGACAGCCCAGTGCTGGCAAAAGCAAGGCAATAATCTCAGTACCAAAAATAAACATGAAAATCATTGCTGAATAAAGAAATCATAAGAGAGATCCTGTGGTGATTGCAAATAATAAAACCATCTGCCCAGTAGCAAGAGGCTCCACACAGGGCAAACAGGAGAATGAAAGATAAATCACGGTGTGGCACCCTGGCAATGGGAGAGATGTTACTGAAGGTTCATCTGGAAAATTATGTTCAATGCCACATAAAGACACTGCAGAATGAAGCAGGTGCAGGTCAGAGCTATCCATTCACATGGAACCTGGAGGAGTTTCAGCTAGGAGGACTGATTTGCCAGACTTGGCCTCTCAATTTTATAACATGGAATCTAACAGGGATTTTTTGCCAACGTTTACGAGGCCTTGATGCCAGTAGGAATTTGAAAAGCAACAAATTAAACCTATGCATCACAAGATGTGAAGGACAAGAGCAGAAAGGAACTGCAATCACAAAAATTAGAAGGTGTCCTTACACAAAGGTTGATCTTACTCTTGTACAAAGATCTTTATCTCATTTTAAGTTCCTGCAATATGTTTCTAACACTATTCTCATATCAAATATATACCCGCAGAGTTAAGCACGTGCAGAGATGGGTTACCAGAGAGAGCTTTCCTGGGACTGGACATCTTTTTATGCTTCCTTGTTGTTTTTGACATACCCTCCTCCTGGCCCCTATAGGTAAAATATAGACCATGGTAATCACCATCTGTGGTTTACAGGGGGGATTAAAAAAAGATAGAACCAGGGTGAATTTTGACAGAGATAAGCTTTATAGAGTCTGCATTCTGAGCAGAATATATTTTATACAAGATCTGCTCCAAATCTTCTTAAACTTTAATGAAAAAAAATAAAAAAGAACTCGTGCATGTACTACTGCTGCAAGCTGGTAGAGTATTTCCAGGCTTCCTGGAAGTTTAGGGTTGAATCATTCGTTTCTTTTAGTTTATTCCTTCATTATATTTCCAGCAAGGGTTGTGGTCTTGATAGAGCTGGAGAGCTCAGAGCCTATTATCTCTGGTAAGAGCTCTTAATCAATTTTACCCATCACATTTGAAATTTGCTTTCAGCCACACGTTTAGCAATGGCTTCATAGCTTCGATAATACATGTAAAATAAAAAGTAAGATGCACAACTACAGAAAGGAACCGCAAAATAAATTAGGTGAAAAAGATAAGTAGTTGCTGCCTATTCTTTCTTTTGTATTTATGTTTGACTTAAATGATGACATTGACTACTGAGATATGGAATGACTGGAAGTATTTTTTTGGAGCTTGCTGATAAGAGAAAGAAAGATGCATCTTTTTGTCTTGATTTTTGTTTGTGTTGGTATTTCTGCTAAAAATACTATCTCTCTAAAAGCATGCAGATGATACACAGCATTAAAAAAAATGTAATCTTACTACTATGACAAACTGTTTTTCAAACATGTATGGTTAAATAGAATATAAAGTAATAATCTTCCTATAAAAATCATCCTATTATACCTAACCAAATTGCAAACCAATTTGACAAAGAATAAATCCATTGCCTTAGAAGTCAGTAATAGCTTCTCCAATTACTTTAAAGGGAACATGAGCAAGGCAACATGTGGTTTTGGAAATCTTTCACACCACACACTCAGTCTATTGGGAACTGAAAAGAAACTAAAAATATCCAACATTCCATCGTTAAATTTTCATCTTTGAAATATGAATGTGTCAGTATCCCTATCAAAGTGTATTAAGTTAAACGTTCAATTTTGTTTCAAAAATCCCTCTGCCTGTCTTTTCTCCTCTTTCTCTTGCAGAACATCATATAAGCAGTTACATTATCTTCTTTAATACTGTTAAACACTAACCAGCATTTAAATTTTTTACCTTTCCTTTCCAAAATAGGCAGTGCTTGAAAATTATTAGAGTTTACAATTACAAGGGCAGCAAAGATGCATAATGTTGGCCTGAGCAACCAGTAACAAAGCCTGTTACTGGGGCTGACGAGCAGCAAAACAGGCTAACAACAGAGATGTCAATTCTCATGTGTTTTCCATCTCTTCTAAAATGATGCAGATATTCACATATGTCAGTGCTTTTCACCTTCTTTTGTATTCTTTATTTATTTATTTATTTATTTTTAACACAGTATCAGTTTGCATACTACAATGGAATTGCCAGGTCACAGCCTAAACGAATGGTTGAACTTGGCTAACACAGGGAGCTCAGGTGCAAGCAATGCAAGTCCACCAGAATGAGGGGTGGAGCCAGGATCCACCCCTCCTCACCCTCATTTAAGGGTTAGCAACAATTAGAGTGATTGTATTTCTCTTGTTACTGGTTGTGGGAAAGGGTAATTTTTTTTTTATTTATTTGTATTGCTCTGTAGAGTTTATAGCCTACTAGAAGACATTGTCATCACCTTCCTTTGCCATATGTGTATATTAATGCAAAGGAACAGTATTGTAATATATCTTTCTAGCTCAGGTTATGTTTTCTTGACTTTGAAGGTTTCAGCACTTATAGAATTAATTTTTTTTAACAATTTGTGGTAATTCATGCATTATTTAAGAAGTAAAATAGCTCTTAACGTTTATTTAATCTGCAAGAGGCATCACTGTGCTGGTTCAGTTCATAGTGAAGTACAAGGCTTTAAAAGTTTCCATCTTGCTTGCTTTTTAAGTTTATGTGTGAACAACTCTGGGTGAGATTTACAAGTCTGTCATCTATCAGAACGAGTGACCTGGAAATTGGATCTTGCAGTGAAGTTAAAAAGATTTATGTTCTGAAGAATAAAAAATGAAAATGTAGGAGTCAACTTGCCTAACAGCCGCATCTTCAAAATACAAAAGTTGACATGAGAGTTTAGAAGAAATACTCGTAAAGCAATCATGTTACTTTCAAGAAATGTTGAGAAATATTTTTCCTAATTATAAAGCAGTAGAATCTCATGACAATCCTTCTAAGAGTGGCACTGAAGTATTCCCAGAGCAGAAAGCATCAAGTATGTTCGCTGTTTTGGAGTACGTAAGAAGTGAGCAAACTCTGTATTGTCAGAGTTAGAGGAATCATAGAATCATAAACTGGAAAACACCATTATAATCATCAAGTCTGACCATCTAAAAGAAGAGTATAAGACCAATGTTCTTCTTTTTCTAGAGAGAGATTTGAACTTCATTGGACACCTTCGTAATCTAGTTGAGAATCATCTGCATATTACTGAGTAACTTAGGAAAAGAAATTGGTAGGAAAAAATTGAAGTAGCCTACTTAGTATTTTTCAACAGTAAGAAACACAGAACAACTTTTCTCCCTGTAAGATCCTTTTTCAATTTCAGGAAGGTACAGTATTCTTTTGCTCTCATTCCACTTCTAAACAGTTCGATTAAAGAAAATGCACCTATTTCAGGGGAGATGAGATGCAAACTTCAACAGTTTAGAAAGTAAGCAAAAATCAAGTGGAAACGCATTGTAAGATGCAAGCTACAACCTATAAAGTAACAGGAGCCTGTAAAGATGAAAATCCTTAAATGATGTATAGAGCAGAACTCAGAGCTCCAGCTGCATCTACAGTCATAAAATCTGTGTTCTTTTCTCAAAGCAGTGAACTTCCATTCTCTGCACAAGTTCAGCACGCAGTGACTTCCTTATTTGTACTCATGAGGCAATGTCTTTAGGGCTGAAGCTGTCTATCTGGGCAGAGTTATGTCAAGAAATCTTGGCACAGTGGGATTCTCATTATAGCGGAGTCTGTGAACTTATTGCAAGACGAAATAGTTGAAAATATATCAAAAAACTTTAGAAACAGCTACTGGCACTTCATATTACTTTAAAAGAGGTTTTAAGGAGAATCAGCTGATGATAGGTGCGAAGTCAATAACATAACACAACCATTCTGTAACAAGCATGAGAATTTTACTCCAGAGTTAGGTAAGCTCAAACAGCAAACGAATAGCAAGACATACTGACATTTTCAGTCTCTGCCAGGGCAGATACAGAAGACAAAAGAACAGTGAGGTTTCAAGGAGGAAAATACGTCACAAAGAAAGAGCTAGAATGTGCTTGACCCAGCCAAATCAGATATCCTGAAGATAGTAACTCAGAGCCTGTGGATTTGGAAAATTGAGTGTATTGATACTAACACATGGAGGCATGAACAAAGCAAGTGTAGTGTCAGCACTCATTTTTTGTTGACAATTCACATTTCATGTGTCTATTACCCTTTGCTTTTGTAATTGAAAGACTGTTTCTAAGGGTGGCCTTCATGAAGGCATATTCCTCAGGCACTCTGAATTTCAAGACCTCCTCAGTATCTCTCCAAACCTAAACTTCCCGTCATATAATAAGATGGACCTAGATGTGAGACAGAAAGATTGAAGTGAACAAATACCTAAATCTAGTCCTCAACAATCCTTTAAAAGCTTTAAAAAAATAAAACCCATGAAATCAAATAGTAACTTTGTGCTTTTTCACCTTCTCAGCTGTGCACATAAGATATAGCATAACCTTGCATTAATAATGAAATCAGAGAGTTTTATGCCTTTTTAATAATGTATGCCAAATATATTTGGGTTTAGGAAGGACAGTATTCATTTATTGATCATGATGCATTATCTCCACCCTGGAAACTTCTAAGAAGCTTTCATCTCCTGTGCAACTCTAAATAATTCAGGATGTAATTTCAGTTGGGTTATTTTGTTTCTATTTTTTTTCCTTATTAAAATTGTATTTTTTAATCAAAAGAAAAGTTGACAGACCTTTGGCAAAAGGTCAAAAGTACATCTCAAATTACTCAAAAAGTCCTAGTGAAATCATCTTGAAAAGTCCCGAGAGCAAGGATATTACGATCTAATTCTTAGTTTTCAGAACACCAACTTTTCTACCCGCTGTATTTGTATAGTGTTGCATGTATATTTAATAATGATTATAATAATGGTAGCAAATAACTTTGAGTTCTTAAAAGGACATATTCACAGAATAATTTCTTTAAAAAATTATTTGTTCGTCTTCCATTAAGATTGGGAACAGTTCATCCCTGCCAATTCTCAGCATGAAAACAGGAGTTTTGCCCAGCTTTCTAAGTTGAAAAGTAAATTTAGATAGGCAAGAAGCAATTACTATTTTGTACTGCAGATCTGCATCCACTCCAAAGGTGAATTCACGTGGAAGGCACTGATGAACTATCTGGCTTAGAGATTTACGGGCTTGTCAAAGGGAATATTTTAATATTAACAGATTTCCAGCAAGGTTAGATTTTCATTTTGCTTACCTATAATTAGCAGGGGCAGGTGGAAAAGGATGAGAGCAAACAGATGCCACTGTGATACCAAAACAAGAAAGGGAAAAAAAGACAAATGGAATAAGCAGTGGTTCAGGCAAGTTAATTAAGTGCATTCTGCAATTCCTAAAGCCTTTGGATGGCCAGCTCAAGGGATGATAATGTCTTAAAGGAATTAATGTAGGGTTCTACTGATCAGAGGTGGAAGGTGACACCTGATTTTAAGGATATAAGTTGTGCTTTGTGATACAAATAAAGAAAATGTACTTTTTCATCATTACAACCAGTGAAAGCACAGGGACAAATTCCAAAGTCATACATCAGTGGCTGCTGATAAATCTTATAAGAACTACAAGAATCCTCTAGAACTTCTCATGTCATCAACTGAAATGTGTTGAATATTTCTGCAGTTAGGTAACAAATCATAAAAAATATTTGAAAGAATTGTTGGATTATGTGGTTGTGCAATTAGGAACTGTGTTATTCTCTCACATCTGCTTTTACTTAACTGTTGCTTCTTTTCATCATCCCCAAAAGTCAGTCATGACAACTTTGACCACCATGCATCAGTGCATTTGATGTGATGAAGTTTGAAGAAAGGTAAAGTAATGCATATACCATAACTTAATGCTGTGTCTCTGCTTGGCATTGAAGTGATCACAACAGAATGGGAATTCCCCCAGCTAGTCCTGAGCCCTGCCTGATATGGCTCTGCCAGTGCTTGGACAACTTGGATCATCTTGAGAACAAGCTTTCAGGACTCTGAGATTTTAGTTGCTGCATTTATACTGCAAAGAAAAACCTACAAATAGTGAACTTACTTCCCATGTATCTGAGTGAGATGGAAGTTCAGGCACAAACATATGGATACTCCAAAAAGGAAGCATGATTCTCTGGAGACAGATGATCTACGGAACAATTTAGCCTATCTGAAATAGGAGCCAGGAGACCAGCTCAAGCCAAGCTCTCTTTCTTTCTTAATAAAGACAAATCCCAAGTGGTCACATTTAGGACTTAATAACCTAATTTTGTTGGAGAGCTGCACAAAAAGGTTCAAAATGCAGGACAAACCTGGCAAACCCCTTGCCATCATTCACATCTGTGTGCACAGAAACTTGCTGTGTTTGCCACAGTATCTTGAAAGGAATCAGAGGTGTGTGAGACGGTTCAGTAGGAGCCTTATTTGCAAGCTGTACAGAATAACAGTTCCAGCAGCATTTGGATTTAATTGCTGCGGAATGAGTTTTACGAGGTGGCACCTTAGTCATATGCTGTAAAGAATTTGATTTGGAACAGTTGAAAGCCTGCTTGTTCTGTTCTTGATTGTGTCTGGGACCTCCAGCACATCAGTGAGGGTGTATTAACACAGTTTCTGTTCTGGAAATTTAATTTTCAGCCGTGTTTCCATGTTTTACAGGCAAAGTGTGTTTACAGGACATGTTACTGTTATGCAAATCATATTCAGCCATTCAAGTCTAGTTCGAAGTGCTTGCTTTTGCTGGGATTTATGCTTTGAGGGGAGGGGAACAGTGGTATTCCCTGCTTTTCTACTTGAAGTCTGCTCTTCCAGAAAGTACCAGAGGAACTTTGGTCCTACCAGACAAAAATCTTGGCAGATAACATTCCAGTTGTACTTTTAAGTAAAATGCAACTTATTTTCTTGAGTGACTTTCCAAATGCACTGTTGTAATTTCTCTGGTTTCGAAGGACGAGGATGTAACTTGCATTACTTCCCCCACTATATGATATTGAGTAGGGTAATGCACAACTCCTTCCTCCATACGATGTAGCACTCACATAAATAAGTGAAATATTAACTCTGAGCATTGCACAGTGGGTTTAAATTTCCTCTTCAGTATTGATTTTGCATGAGTTTATCGTAACTTAATAAGAGAAGCCAACCTGTGAATCCTACTTCAGGTTAAATAACATTTGATAATGTAAACTCTATCACATGTATGATTACTTCTCTGTATCACATTGCCTTCAGAGGATACTTCTGAAGGCAGAGAACTTATAGGAACGGGTGCACCACAGTGCATTTGTTATCACTGCATATATTGTAATTCAGAATGACTCTGCCTGATAAAAGGAGAAGAAATGGAGATGTGAGCCATGAAGCAGATAGATTTAGCATGGCACGGTTGAATGAGCAGTGGACAAAACTAGTGAATAATGAATAATGCTAATAAATGTTCAGTCAGTGTAAGACCTTTCCTTGAGACTAGGAGAACGCAGCAAGGTATGGGCAGTCCACACACACAGGGCCAGGAACCCCCTTTGGAACTTGAGTGTGTTTGGTCATCTTACTTGTAGACATCGGAAGCTCTTCTGGGTTTATACAACTTCAATCTCACCTGACTTTCTGTTTTCTGCCTTGAAACATGAGAATAGATGGGGAGGAAAGCTGAGTGATAATTTCTGGGATAATATGAGGAGCAGGAGTGAAATAAATAAAAAAATAATTGCAGGAGCATGAAGCCTGGCAGGTGCATTTACAGTGTAGATTTCAAGGATTCTTGCAACAGCACAACAGGAAAGGAAGTAATTGTTATATGCAATGCTGCTACATAATAAAATACACTACTCAGGAAGACTTGCTTTAATAGAAAGACACTATGATTTGTGATAAACTGAACTAAGCAGACCATTTTCAAGGTGTAATTATCTCTTAAGATGTTATTCCTTCAGAAGAAACGAAGTAATTATTGACATAAAATCATAAACGCAAAATAAAGCCAGACTTTATGTTGCCTGTGCATATACCATCTGTCAAAATTATTTTTAAACACAAGTCAAAGTTTGCACATTTATTTCGCCCCTGATGTCATATGTGGGAAGACTGAGATCAGTGTGCTGAAGGACTATCTGCATAAAAACATCCAATTCCAATTTCTCTGGCGGTGCCTGACCCTCACAGGCTGCAGATGAATGAAGTAATCTTCTTACAGAGCTCTGCTTTCTCAAAAGAAATAATTTAAAGAACACCAATCAGTGTTACAAAAATTAAAGTGTCCTACTCTATTGCGTCTCACTGTTTGAAATGCTTTCAAAAATCACCAAACATTTTCAAAATGGATTGTAACATTTCTTCCTGGAACCTCTTGTTCTGTGTGTGCCATTCTCAGAGATTCATTTATTAATATGTAAGGAATCTACAGAATGGAGGTATAGACTTTCTGTTCTTTTATTAAAAATTGCAGTGTAAATCAACTGGGAATTCCTTCCTTGCTACTCTACTTTTCATTCCCAGTACCCACATGTGGCTGATGATGAGAACTGAAGATGCTACATGGGTTTGGCCTTTAATGGTGGATGTGGATATATATACCTTTAATACTCAAAATGCAATTAAAATACAGAATTTCAGTCTACTTGAAGTTCCCATTTGAGATCATAACTCAGTTTAGCTGCTGCACTGAGAATTATCGTGTTCCATGTCGGTGTGTTTGAATGGACTTCCAGTTCACTTCAAAAAAAAAATCAATACCAGATTTTACTTTAAACTAAAACTGTCTAAATTAAAAAAACAAAAAACAAAAAACAAAAAAACCAGAAATAGAATCAACCAGAAGGTGCAGTTATGTTTATGATTATGACAGTAATTTCTCTTGCGAATTTAATTCCAAACTTTCTGTTAATTAATGGAAACAGGTCACTACATTCAAAAATGCAACTTAGGCAATGATGACAAATGAGAGAGCACTGAACAAGGAACAGTTAAGAAGCAAGATCTCAACATATTCCACACCAATGGAAATTATGTTCCCCAATTCTATGGGACACAGTATGAAAACTGCACTTTGCATTCCCATGTGCACCTTGCTCAGCTTCATTGGAAAGAGGAAACATAGGAAAGATACAAAAAATATAAATTTTATTTGCTGCTGTCCCATGAGAGCAGACTAGAGCATTAAGAAAGCATCTGTCACTGTTTAGTTGCAAGACAGCTCTGTGCAGAGAGCAGAAAGTCTGCTTTTTATTATTGACAAAGTGGTATATAAGTTCCTGAAAGTCCTTGTTCAAGTGAAATGTGCCTAACTCTACAGACAAGCCCTTTAATCCAGAGTCCATCACCACTGAACAAACGCTGCCAAATTTGCATTTCTCTCTGTTAGTTAATTGAAAGACATGATAAAGATTCGCTTCCCAACAGGTTCACATCTCCATGTTCTCAAAGGATCCGTGAGCTGATGGTTCATAACCAGCACATCAGCAGCCCTTCTGTGCTGCCCATTCCCAGCCCAACACTGGGAGCACCTGGCATGAGGGCAGGCAGCAGCATCTCCCACGTGCAGCACAGCTACAGCCTGCTCTACGGCTACCGTGCTGTGCAGTTCATCTCCCCAGATGCAGTTCCCTTTGGGCACAGCCATCACTTAGACTTTGATTTCCTCGTTTCATAACAACACTTCTGGAGGCTTCATTAGAAATTCCACGGCCTTGAAAATATATATGTGTTCCAAACTATTTTAATGAAAGATGAATAAAAGAAATTTCAGGCGTCTTGACTAAGGAGGCCATAAATCAGGGGGTGAGGTTAAGAATAGCTCGTGCTTATTGATCATGTTGCATCATGGACTAGGTAGAAACAACTAATCAGTTTCCTCTTCCTGACAATATTCTAAATAATTCAAAAAGTAACCTCAGATCTTCTTTTCATCCAAATGCATCCTTTTTAAAATACATACTTACATATATTTTATCAGTCTCATCAGCTCATCTTCCCAAATCGTTCAAGGAAAATTGTATTATAATTTGGGAAAGTTTTGGTATGCTGTACCCCTTCAACTTCATGTTAAATAGGGGCATCTCAGTTATATCAGGAACTATAACTTTCCTCCGTGACACCTTTATGATTCTTCTCCCCATAACTCTCATTCGGTGAGGGTAAGGGAGACGTTTCTTGCTCTTGATGAACAGCTTTTTAGATGAACTTTTAACTTAACAGTCCTCGAAGTTTTCCATTAATGACTTTTTTGTGACCACCAGAAATAATGTGCAGCAGAGAATTTCACCCTGCCCCACTTCAGCTGCTCTCACCTCCATAACAGGATCTTCCCCTCTAACATAAGCTAAATATGGACACGTTCCCAAAATACTAAACAGAGAGTCAGATAACATAAAATTTTAAATACAAAATTCATTAGAACTTGCTTAGATATGATTAAACATACGGACAAAGCCAAGCTGGGTGTTTTGTTGTTTTGTTTTTTTTCCTGTTAGAGTGGGAGCATTGCTCTAAAGAAAGAAAATATAAAGAATCCTGCTAATAATTAAACATCACAGTTCAGTATAATAATTTATTAATGAAGACAAAGTATGCTGGCGCCAGGACCACGAAAACCCATTTTATGATTCTGACACAGCTGCCCTCTCCTTGTACCAGCTACATTTATCCGCTCCTCTAGCTCCAAGGCATGTTGGCCACCTCCTTCCAGAAAACTCGGCGAGCACCCTGCATCTCAACATGCCCACTCTGTCACAGCTCTTTCCCAGTTTTCTGTCAGCAAACATCACAGAGGACTGACTCACGTATTAGGGCCAAGCTGAGGAAACACGGGAGCAGAAGGAAGGCAGCAGTGGGGAGCTGGTTGTGGCACTGCAGAACAGAGGGGATTGAGGTTAATTCCCTGCTGCACACAGTTTGGAGTGTCATTAAAGTTTGGGGAGACCATCCAAAACTCCAGCACACATCCTGCAGAAATTGCTGCCCAGCTTTACTGAGGAAGAAAGAAATTTGCCACCAGGGGATGGTGATGCTTATGGCACAGTGGGAAACTCTACAGGCTTCAGAAGCACGTTGCTTTGCCTGCTTGTTTTCTTTCACTTTTGATGTGTCTGGTTGCCACAAGCGATATGGATCTGATCCTTAATCAGAATGAATTTGTTCTTTTTTGCAAGAGAGATAATGAACCGAGCAGAACAGGCATACACACTCTGGTTAAATGTATAAATATACAATGGTAATTTAATTATTTCATTTGTGACTTTTTTTTAACTTTAATTGCCAAATATTTAACTTGGACACACTGAACCAATATAGTCGTCTTGGGGCAAGGAAATGGAGATTCCTTCAATCTTTGTGACCACCACTTTGCTCACCACATCACAGCCCTATGTAACAGTGGCGCAGAGAGCCCAGCAATGTGCCCACTCCTGTCTGATCTTGGAAGCCATCCAGCATGTTAAAAACTGATTTGTGAGACACAAAGCTATGGTTGGCGTAAAGATATCTCTCTACACCTTCTTCCTGAAAAGAATTGTGGGTGTCCCATGTCCCATTCCTGGAATTATTCAAGGCCCGGTTGGATGGAGTCCTAGGCAGCTTGGTCTGGTGAGGTCAACCATGTCTGAGAGCATGGGAGTCAGAACTAGATGGGATTGAGGATCCCTTTCAACACAAGCTATTCTATGGTAATGCGATCTTAACTGCCTGGAAGTGTAATTTCAACAAGGACAATTTCAAAATCACTGAACTGCCACACTTCAGTATTTAGAGACACGCCGTATCATCTCCATCTATTTGTAGTTAAGATAGGAGCCATCAGAAGTCAAAACAAAAACAAAAAAATCCAGCAATAAAGTTTCCTGAATAACCTACCAGACCATTCCCTTGAGTTCCATGCCATGTGAGCATTATGCAAGCAATACAATGGAGACATCCAGAAATGAGATCTTGGAAAAAAGTTTCACTTCCAAAACATGCATGAGATTCTGTTTGTGGGTTCCACTGAAACCAGCTGTGCTATAAGGCTTCCAGAAATGCCCAGATGCTTCAGTGGCCCAAGTGGCACCATACAGTGTGTTGGTCACTGCACTGGTTAGCATGTCTGCATTTTGGGAGAGATTCATTTTGGCTACCACGGTGACCTTGGGCTATTTTATGTTCTCAGTGCAAAAGCAGTTACCATTTGTGGAGCTTTACAATGCCTGCTCTTGCTATATCACTCTATTCATAGGGAATGCTTGCTCCATTTCTTTAGACATTGCACTTTTCTCTCAGGTTTCTGTAGTGCACTTTGAAAGAGGGAACATCTTTCTTTCAGTTGTATTATCCAGCCCTGACAGTTACAGCAGCAAAGTGACATAGCTTCTCCCCGCTGATTTCTGGGTGGACGAGATTGAGATTTCTACCTCACCCACACCACTCACAAAAGTCATTTATTACATTTTGGTAAGGACCATTCCCATTTCGCTCAGAGGCTAACACATACCACATCTTCATAAAACCTTGCTGCCTCTAATTTAATTTTACGCCTTTATGGAAACTCTAAGCTTCTGATTAAACGGAAGTTGCTCTTCAGTACTGTTTCAGAAAGTACTGCAACATCAGCTATTAGCAAACAGCTAAATGCACTCCTGACATATGTTTGATATCTCTGTCTCCGAGGAGAACATGAGTCTATAGACAAAAAGCCTGCCGCTCTGCTTGGCTGTCAACTTATCACCAAAGAGCTGTCACTTATGCGTACCTCTGCAATGACTATATAGAGGGTATTATCTATAAATTGTAAAATACAGTGCTGCATCTCTGCCTGAAATGAGGAAATGCAGCAGAAGCTCAGATACAAAACACCTCTGTAGCAAACGCTCCATGTACCTGCACATGCATCAAAGGTGTGCCAAATGTGGTTCCTTGTAATGAAATATGCAGACCTTTCTCTTTAGCTTGCATCCACTGTAATGAGCCCTCTGAGTCTTCCCATCTATTGTCTAGACTCTTATTTTCAGCAAAGACAATTTGTCTTACACTTATTTGTGACTAAGCACTTATCCTCAGTTCCCAACTTGCACTAACACTGACATCTGCATATTTTAAAGTATCTTCAGCACAATAAAACAGAGCCCTTGGGAAAACTCAACGTAGACAGTAGGAAATCAAGCGAACGTAGCAGTGTAAGCAATACCAATAATTTCCTCTGAGTCATTAGCTCATTTTATGCATTTGAGATCCAGAAAACACAGTGTGTCGGAGACAACCTAACAGTTTTAGCTGAAGAGAAACAAGCAGCTGCATATACCTTGGAATTCTCCAGCATTTTATATTGTGCGTGAATGAATTTAAATTATATATATATATATATATATATAATCATTGCCTGATCCCATATGACAAACTTTTCAATTTTACAAAGCCTGCTGCATGGCATTAAGCTGGCTCCAAAGTCCACTGAGAAATGCAGTTTTACTTTTTAAGTGATGACATCAAAGCCTGTAACAGTCGCAACTATTAAAAGCTGATCTTTACAAACCTCAGCAACAAGCAGGTCTTATTGGTTCCCCTTTCAGAACGCTCATTTCATCCTGGATTTTATAATATCAGTTGAAAGGTTTAGGACTTGGTATAAAGAAAAGAAATGCAAGAGACCAAAGATGAATTATACATAGAAAAGTTGGAGACTGGCTTGAAAGTTTTAGCAAAGTTTCCAGAGTGACCTTCTGAGGAAACGAAGAAGTAGCCCTAATAAATCTGAGATAATTCTTCTTCTCTTTCCTCCAGGGATTCAGCAGATCGACTCCCTCATACGAAATGCTGCGTGTGCTACACACCAAAGGCTCAGGGGGTTGTGTCGTGGCTTTTTTTTTTTTTTTTTCTTTTTCAGACTGTGTTCTTTTCAAACTATTTTATGGGATCCAAATAGAACAATGCATCTCGGTATTATTTCAGGTAAGAAATCCATGTGATTCAATTATTTTACTTCCAATCACTGATCTATTAATTTACTTTTTACTATAGACACAAGTAAAAATCCTCCTCTGATAGGCAGGCACCTGTGAGCTCAGTGCTCTTGTATGAGAAATGGTTTTAAACAGAGACAGGGGAGGTTCAGGTTGGATATTAGGAGGAAGTTTTTCCACACAGAGGGTGGTGAGGCACTGGAACAGGTTGCCCAAGGGGGTTGTGGATGCCCCATCCCTGGAGGCATTCAAGGCTAGGCTGGATGTGGCTCTGAGCAGCCTGGTTTAGTGATTGGCAACCATACACATAACAGGGGGTTGGAACTAGATGAGCATCACGGTCCATTTCAACCCAGGCCATTCTATGATTCTGTGACTGTATGTTACTTTGAAGGGAGACAACTAATTTAAGCAGATCCTACAAAACACATAGAAAAGCACTATTTCAAAATAAACTAAATGCAGGTACTTGAACATTTCATCATGGCAGAAAAACTGAACGGAAAGGCTTGGAAAGTGAACTTTGAGAGAAAGTTCAACTTTACTTACTGATGCAGAAACTGGCATAGTAATCTCTTATTATTTAAAAGGAGAAATAACCTTGCATGGAAGATAATCTACTTGCCTTATATTCTACATCTCCTGCAATAATTTTCTTGCTGCTCATGCACAGATAGGGTCTTATCTAGTCCTTACTGAAGTCAATAGTAGGTACCTTGTTTGTTTTTTAAATAGCAGCTGCATTGGGTATCTACAGGGAATGAAAAAGTGAAAGGATTACAATTTTGACCTCTTAAAATTGATCTATAAGAGAGATTTTTTTTTCTCCTGTTATGTCCAAGTGATGAATTGCTCTTTCAGTTAAGGCTGTGTGAAAAACCAATTTGTCGATTGCAGTCTGACCAAAAAAATTGGAAAACTACCCACTTCTTTTAAAATATGCCGTGATTTCTGTGGCTTGCTCTTTCTTTACCAGCATGAAAAAAAAAAAAAAAAAAAAAAACCACGTTTTTCTGGAGTGTTCACTGATGGAAATGCTCCAGATGGGAAAACTGATGGAGGTCCCATTTCCAAAGGGATAGGGCAACAGAGCTCCTTGGGCAAACACACACCCAGAAAGGAGAGACAGGCAAATCTCACTTGCTGAATCAGAAGGACCTGGATGACACCTTCAGCCTCACGGCACCAATGGAATCAATATGGTGTAAGACTCCTGCTTTCCATCTCCTACTGAAATTCTCACTAAAAGGTACTGTGCCAACGCCGAATTTGCTGGGCATTCACTTTTATTACAGCTGAGTGCAGTTCAAAGATTCTAGCAGATCAAATGGCCTGCTTTAAAGAACTGTACAATGTTTTTAACAGCTGAACAGCTCAGAGCGTCCCTTTACTTCAGCTAACAGTGCCATGCTCTGAGATTTGTGTCTATGCAGTACGCAAATAGGAAGTGACTTGCAGTATTACCACCTGACCCACTTGACCCTTTCTAACCCATGTCAAGCTGTCACCAATGAGACATGCCTGCAAACACCTAAGTCACAGCATCCACCCTCAGGTGTGCTAGCAAATACCCTTGCAACAAGACAGTGTTCTCGCATATTCTAAATAATAAGTAACAAATGCAAGGGCAAAAAAGAGACAGTGTGATAAATTCTTTTCCATACCCAAAAACTCTTGGAGTATCTCAGATCAGTGTTTGTAGCTTACAGTATGACACAGATGGGATGCTAACGCTCAAAACCAGTACAGACCAGGGTTTGCAAAGCCCAAGTGCTGACAGCAGGGAAAATGGGTCGAAGGATGCACCTAGAGCCTGCTCTCGCTGCAGGGCTCGCTCTTCAGTTCAGCCTCGTGTTTACACTGCTGCTAATTCCAGGGGAGCCTGGGCCCACCTGACACTGGTTTTCAGCCCCTCTGCTCTGTCAAAACAGGAAAAGGACCACACTCAAGTAGGTTGCTGGGATCGAGTCTGACAGGCTGTTCTTGTGCACGGCCATGTAGGTGTGTTAATGTCTGACCCTCCCAGACAGAAAATGTTAAGTGAGGGTTTGGAGACACCAAACCAAGAAGACCCACAGCCAACCCGCATCCTGGCTGCACAGTGGAAACCCCCAGTGGAAACACTACCACAGTATCCAGCATCTTGCCCTGCTGCACACACGAGCCCACTTCCAAAATGCCACCAGCAAAGGGCTGGCATCACTCGCTCCTGGTTGCTAAACCTTTTGAAACCACATTAATTCATGCTCAACTTCTGCGTAGCTTTGAGCTCTTTACAACTGGGATCTTGCTGCATTTTCTTTTTTCTTCCTTTTGTGATGTATTCCATTTCAATAAATATGAATAATCTGAAATTAGTTCTCTCATCTTCAACAACAACAAACTACTTAGAGGCGCACTGAGAGGATTAATTCTGAAGTACTCCGAAAATGTCAAGTGCTTATTAATTATAAGTTAATTGGAGTAAGAATTACGCTTCGGTAAATAATAATAAATTAACATAGCTGATGGGCAAGAGGGAAGAAGAGTGAACAATATTATTAACATTTATGCTTTTAGCAAGCCTTTAGAAGAAAAATTCTTACTGATGAAGTTTAGTAAATTATCTTCTACAGAGCATTTTTATATTTGTGGGGAATTTAAAATTATCTTTTCTCACCTGTCAACTCTGACTCATTGCTGGCTTCTGATTTATGGCTCGAAGGAAAATGTCTCCATGACTTTTAGAAGCACATAGTCCAGCATCCATTTACCTCAGCTGAGAGCCTTTTAGAAATGGCCAGATTGCACATGGAGGATAAAGGACACATGGAAATCTACACACACACAGTTTTTTTTTTTTTGTTTGTTTGTTTTTCCCCCAAAAAAGATAGCACATAGTGTTAGGTCTCTTATCTACCACAAATTAGAGTTTGATTGTTGTGGCATTCCATGTAAATGTCAAAAAGGATTATGCATTTATCATTTCCTGGTAATACAGATCAAGTTTATGTTTCTTTGCAAGTGTGCTTCTGGGAAATTATCAGACAATGGGCTACCATCAATCTGGAGAAAACCAAAATTTTTAAATCCCTTTTTGGCTTTTAAAATCTTGTTTTAATAAGAAACCTTTTTTATAGTTTTGTTACCAGAAATTTGTATCTTAGACATATTGCTAATTAAGCCCCCTAACAAAAAGGAAAACAAAACTTTCCCATAAGAAACGCTTTTGGCATCAGTGTTCTAAATCACATTTAGAGACCACGTGCACTTTTCTAAGTAAACGTGCAGATTAAGGTGGTAAATTTACATACAATGCTAATGGATTGTATATGGTCCCTGTACTTTATAACTGTTCCTATTTTGTAAAAATATTCTGAATGAGACCCTAAATGACAACATTTCTGCTTTTTTTTTTTTTTTTTTTTTCTTTTTTTTTATAATAAAATTAAATAGAATGCTAGTGCAGTGGAAATGCTAAGTCACAGCCTGAACCAGTGATTGAGCATCTGGTGGAAGGGCAGGGCCAACCCAGGAGAGCTCAGGTGCATGCAATGTACTTGAGTGACTGGAAGGGGTGGATCCTGGCTCCACCCCTTCCCAGACTTCATTTAAGGGTTGACAGTGGAGGGCATTTCTTTGGAGATCTCTGGATATCTGAGGTCTTCTGAAGGTAAGCATTGCTTATTTGTTATTTCTGTTCCCACTGCTGTTTTATTTCAGTGAATTTTCACTTGGTGTAGTTTGGGATCTTGCTGATCTGCTGTTACTGTTGCACTTTCTACTGCATTATAGTTAGTAATAGTACTTAATATATCTTGGTTGTTTTTTGTTTTGTTTCTGCTTAATTTAGGGCCAGGAGAGAGCCTCCAGCTCCAATTCTTTCAGCTGGTGTAATAATCCCTTTGTTTCTAAAGCGTGATCAGATTTATACTCAGTGCCACGCAAAGGCTGTGCACAGCCTTGATTGAGAACAAGCAGTGCCACGACCCTTCCTTCCCCACACCTTTCCCTGAGGATTTGGCTGCTTTCAGCCATCATACTTCCACTACCACAGCTCTAAGGTCTATAGTTAAAGATTTTAAATGATTTCTGGTGTGCTGAAGAAAACAAAAAGTAATCTTCCAACTCTTGTGCTCATTTCCTTGACAAAGATTTTCTGTTTTCTAAGCATGTCAGCAATCTATGCTTGTTTGATGTAATTCATGAGATCTGATCAGAGATGTAATGTGACACAAAAGCCTGTTTCCTCTGTGCCATTAATTGTTCTGTGCTTTGTGAAGCATAAATACAGCATTTTACCAAAGCGTAAGTGGTGCAGTGGATCCATGCTTTACTATTCAAGTGCAATGCTTTCACATGAGAAGTGTGAAATCATGTGAATAATGATTCATCCATAAGAAATTACCAGAAGCCTTTTAATGTGAAGGCTATAGGTGTGGGCTCTGAAAGCAACAGGTGTATTAAAATCTAATAGTGCTGTTTGAGATGTGTACTCAGTAACCTGGGAGGTGTGCTGATGCTTCTTACCAGAAGTGTATGCTTGTTGGCTGAGTCTATGCATCTCAGATTTTATTCAGAAAAAATTATGTACTTGTGAACCTGAATTTAAGTGTTTGTGAATTCTCCTCACCAACTAGGATCTGCTACAGAAAGCATGGCATTAATTGCTCCAAGTGGAATTTCCTGTGCCACTGAGCAGTCCATGAGTGATGGATGAGATAGGACCCACTGGGTGGATACAGCAAGGGATCCTATGCCTCTGGATGGTAGTGAGAACCTACTGCTAACTGCCACAACAGCTGCGCATCCAGCTTGGATCACTGCAATGCTGCTGATTCTATGTAAGTCTATAGAAGGGATTAGGACTAAAGAGGTACCTTCAAAGATATATTTAAAAAAAAGGGGGAGGGGGATTACTGGAGTATTCTTCCTTGCAGTCATTGCATGCAATGTTTGCTGGTTGCTGCACATTACAGGAAGTACTGGCACACAGCTTTAGGAAATACAGGTTCATCCCAAAGATCTGTGTAACTCCCTAAGAATCACTTTCATCACTGAGTCCCATGACAACTTCAGCGATAGCTGAGGGCCAAGTTGCTCAGCTTTGGTCTTTTCTACTTTCTACAAGATGTAGAGACTGCAAGAACATAATTAGCTCCATGGCCATTCTAGCTCTGTGCTGGGCAGATGAGGAAAGAAGCCCGGGTGCCTTTAGAGCATGTAAGCTTTGTGTGTTTGTGGCCAGTGGGATTGCTTTCTATCAGAGCTTGCATTTCCCAGCTGAATATACAACCAAGAACAAACCTGAAGCAAACACATGCTCATGCAAAGGGAAAGTCTTACAAACAGAAGAAGGTAGAGCCAGAAAAGCAAGAGGACATTCAAATGAAATCCTTAAAGCAAGATTTTGTTTGGAAGGCTGAGATCCAAGTGTGAATACAATGTTTTGGAAGCTAAATCTTAGCAAAGTCCTATAGTTTTATTTCTGGATACCAATGTTTTTCCAAGTGTTACTCATTGCTGACCCAGGCCAGTCTTTGTTATTATTTATTAAAAGCTAAGCAGCATCTGTTGACATGCTACATTCTGTGCAGATAAATCACAGTAATATTTTTACAATAAGCATGTATTTTAAGCAAGTGGCTGTCATCTTTTTGCTAAGAAACCATCTCAAAGAAAAAACGCAGCATTCCAAAGGAAACTAGAGAGAATCCCCTGTGATTCCTTTTCAGCACAAGACTTTGTAATCATGAAGCTCTATAGGTTCATGAAGCAAAATAAAGACATCTGAATGCATTTCAGGTTTGATTTGGGGAGTATCTTGTTTAAACTAGCACAGAATATTGCCAAACACTTTGTTTGTCTCTAACCCTACAGAATGTAGAAATAAAGTTATAACCACAAGTAACCTCACCTAAATTTCTTGGTATTTATACTCAAACATCACACCTTCTTGTAAGGCAATAGGAGTAACTTTTTCCTCACTATTATATTACAGTAAAATCAAAAAAGACACCAATTCTTACAATTCTGGGATATAAAAACCAGAGGTGTGAGTCCTATTCTAGGAATATTTGTTTTGTTATTTTGAAACAGACTTGACTAGGCCTGGGAAACTCTTGCCATATTCCCAAGCATTCTGCAAAAAAATCAGTATCAAACCAGCTCCCAAATCTTAAAAGCAGCAATAAAAATCAATACCACTCAACCAAACCCTCTCAGTAAAACAGCTCTGCAACACTCCTGAAACGGCACAGAGATGTCATTAAACTCAATGTGATCCTATTCTGCAAAATGAAGGCGGTGGAGGGCAGGCAAGGCTTGCTGCTGGATGCCCAGGTTTCAAGGAATGGGGCTGTCCTGTCATTTAGAAAGGGAATAATTATGAACAATATTATGCCACTCAAATTGATGAGGGATAGCTAGGTGGAATAGAAAAGTCTCCAGGAAAAGATCTCGTTCATAGGAAAGGAATCATTTTGGACGATGTAAGTTATGCTGAGCTCTCAGCCTCCAGAACAAGTAGAAAACAATCTGTTACAAAACCAGTCTGTCTTAGGAGTGAGCAACTAGAGGGAAAAAAACCACATCAATGCAGAAGATCTGTCTGTCTCTGACCTACTGCGAGAACACCAGGATCCCCTCAGCAGTGCTGCAATCAGTATTTCTTTTCAGCAGTCTCTCAAGCAAAATTACAGCATTGGTTTGTTCTTCCTGAGCTGACAACACTGAATCCACAACTGGTGGGGTTACATTCATGCCTGTGAATCAACACTTCTCTCATTAGTGCTTTTTGTTTAAAGTGACTCATCCTATTCATCTTTCCCATCTGTTTGAGGGTTTCTCTGAACAGGGGAACAAACGAGGATGCAGCTCTGCTAAAGCAGTGGGAGCTTTGCTGCACGGCAGGCTGCTGGGGCTGCATGTGGGCCCTCTGAAAAGAGCAAGAGCCATTGCAAGGCACTTGGCTGCCATAAGCCTTAGGAAGCAGCGATCATCTCTGTGTCTCAGGTGAAACTTCAGCAGGCTGTGCAATGAAATAAGGATATTCTCCCACCACCCCTTTGCCCATTACTCCCATTGCCCATTACAGAGAGCAATCTGCAGGGCATGCTCCCTAGCAAACTCATTATTCAGTCAAAAATGTTTTTAAAACAAATACATCTTCTTTTTAAAGTCCACATTTGTCTCCAGATACCTAAAAAAAAATGTATTCTTATAATCAATTACTCTGTTTTGCCACCTCTAAAGGAAAATACTTCTCCAATACCTATTTGCTCCCACAACTGTGAAGCCTCAAACATTCTTTGCATTTCTTTACAAAGTTGTGCACCAAAACAGCATGCTCAGTGTCTGCTTTTGTCTTTTTTACTCTTCCTGAAGTCACTAACAACTCCTATATCATACAATCATAGAATAGCCTGGGTTGAAAAGGACCACAGTGATCATCTAGTTCCAACCTGTGCAGGGTTGGCAACTACCAAACCAGGCTGCCCAGAGCCACATCCGGCCTGGCCTTGAATGCCTCCAGGGATGGGGCAACCACAACCTTCTTGGGCAACTTCTTTCATTGCGAACCCTAATGACTTATTCCATGGATATTTAATGGCAGCATGGCAGCAGCCATACAAAACTAAAAAATTATGAAAGAAATTACTGACATAACATTTTAGCAACCAGAATAAGAACAGCTGAGTTTGTGTGTGTGCTTAAGTAAATGCTTGTTTTCATTTGCCAGGTAAGTTTTCTTGATGTCAGTGCACCATAACAGCCATTTCTAATGGCAAAATATTGCCATCCCTGCAGCTTCCCTGGATACTACTTGGGACACGGAGCTTGAGAAGAAGTTTGCTTACTTTTTGGAGAATGAAATGCATTTCACTGGTTGTTTTTTTTTTTTTTTTTTTTTGTTTGTTTGTTTGTTTTTAGTCAAAAATAGCTGCAGTGCTAAATTAGTAACGAGTAGCATATTAAGAGAACTTAATTTAATGCATTCTTCTCTCTTTCCTTTAGTAACTCAATGTGTACTGCAGAGAGAAGGAACAGTTTTGCTGCTGGTAAGGTATCATTTTGTTCTCCTCAGTTCAGTATTCTTGAGTTGCTTTTTTGGAGCTCTGGGTTTGTTCTGTTTCACACCTTTCCTGTAAGCTGCAGAACTGCTAAGCCTGTGTGGATTTGCCAGCTTCAGTTGGAGCACTCCTGTTTTTAAGTTTAGGGATGAGCCTCATTGTTCCTTTGAACTGGAGCCTCATTATATTTTAGGTATGATAAGCATTCATTTTTTCTCTCTTTAGAAACCCACTATAAAGATTGCCTGAGGACTTCTTAGTACTGCCTGAACCGTTATTGTGACTAAGCCACCAAAGTGCTTTAAGGGGTTTGGTAGAATTCATTTCTTATGGCTACTGAGTAGTTCCCTGGATAAATGTAGTGACTGCTGTGATGAAGCGTTTACCCAAACAGAAGACATTTGATTTGGTTTTCTCTATGGATTGGAGATATTTAGCACTGATTTTGCATTTCTTTTTAACTTTAGGTAGCTTTAAGCCAGCGTTATGATACCACACCGTGAGATGCTCTAGAAGGCTCTGAAAGATGCTGGAAGACCCACCTTTGAAACAAGAAGCCCAGTTTAACCATATCAGGTAGGAAAGATAAGGGTAGTGCAGAACTTTTAATAAGCACAGAGATCAGTGGGAATAGAAAATGGTATTTGAAGGTTCCAAAGGAGCGGCAGAATGAGTTTTAAGACATAGCATCATTTGGGCATTACAGCAAGAAGGGGAAGAGCTTCCTCAGGTAAGAAAAGCACTAAAACCACTGAATACATCCAATGAGGAAAACGAGTTCCAAAGTTTTGTTTTAGATTTATGAATGGCAAGAAATACAGTTAGATGAATACAAACAGAACCTTTTCCTACATGGTATGACAGGCCCACTTAAAAATCATTAATATTCCCTTATCATAAAGAAACCTAAAGACATCTGTCATGCTACAGGGTTCACACAGGTGATCCTATTTACCAACACTGGAGGCTGTGAGCATGCTGGTGCAAGCTTGTGAGTGAATGACAGTGAATACAAGCAAGATCAATTGTATTTAAAATAAGCATTGAAATCTTGCACTGAGTTCAAATTTCATTCAGTAGGATTCAACAAGAGATCAGGCTAAGAAAAGAAAATCAAGATAATTTTTTGTTTTATTATTTGCTCTTAAAAAAAAAAAAAAAAAAAAAAAGAGAGAGAGAGAGAAAACGAAAACCCTACCCTGAAGTTTACAGCATCACAAAGCTAAGCACGCTGTCCGTGTGTCTGCTGACCTGTGTGTCTCCAAATGCATCCCTGTTGACACTGCTTCTTCATCACATGCAACTGTATGACTATACCTCTGGTCTGAAGTAACTGCTACAGGCATAGGTGAATGCACTGATCTTCAGCAGGGGTGCTGGCATTGACCTCAATGCTGCAAAACTTCCAGTCCTTTCTGGGAAACTAGAGAATTCTGCCATGGTTTCTGGGCTTAAGGTACAACCTCTTCATCCTAATTGAATAATTCAAAGTGCTTCTGAAGTAACAAATGAGAAAGTTATGTGTGGACGGCTGAGTAAATGCAATTTACTTATTAGTAGGAAAACTAGCTTTTCCACCTTTACAAACTTAGCAGAAGCCATTGAGTTCATTTGGCTAAAACAAGTGAAAAACATAATAACTGAAGTGAGACGTCAGCCTCCTTTGGATAGTAATTTCATTTAGGTGAGAGTTTGAAATAGTAAGGTCAAACTGAAAACAGGCAAAAGTTCTACGTACAAAATCTTTAAAGTCAATAGACAATCTGGATGAGAGGGCAACCTACCTAAAATGCACTGAAACAAAATTATTGTTCTTACTTTTCAAATTTGCCTGAGCTTGATCCAATTATGCTAAAGAAAAATACAGATCAAAGGCTTATATAAACCAGAGACATCATAAAACAATATCCAGTCGAGCAGGCAAGAGCACATATCTGTAGCTTATTGGAACTCAGAACGAGAAAATCTAAACTGAATAACAAATAAAATGTTCTTGGTTTATTTAACTCACAAGATGAGGTTGTTAATGCCAGACCGCTGCACAATTTATTTCGTGCACATGACATCAGTGTTGGAAATATGAGTCGAGGTCAAAAACCAATACACATTCTGGATGATATTTAAAACAACATTTGATATTGATGAGGCACATTATACACCAAGCAACACACACAAAAAGAAATATAGTTTAATACATCTTCTCTCTGGTACTCATCTGGACTATTTCTGATACGTGCTCAAAATGTATCATCCTGTGGTTTTGTCTGCAAGAGGAAGCAAATGAAGGAGAATTTGGATTGTATTTCTACTTCAGTAATTTAGCAATCCAATCTGCTCCGTACCTTCTTACTAATCTGCACAGTAGAATTGAAGGGCAAAACATCAGCTGATGTTGAATACATATTCATGTACAGCAAGAGAAGCATGTACCATGTGGTATTGCGAAGCAGATCAGCAAGTAGTAAGGGAAAAACATGCATACGTGGAACAAAAGATCCTGAATAAGTGATAGCTTTAAAGATACATGTTTTTGCCATTGCAACCAGATTCTCTCCCTTGAAGAGAAATGAAAGCATGTTGCAAATCAAGAAATTCAGAGGTTTTCCTTGCTTTTGACTCCAGTATGACATAGATGGAGACAGCAGGAGTCACTGATGGGCTTTGAGCTCTGGAAAATATTGTTTCCTTCCTATAAGTCATGATTTTCTATTTGTACTGTCATAATCATACCTCAGTACCCTCAAGCCCAAGTCCCTTATGCTCTACCTGTACAATATGATACTGCTGCAAATGATTTGTTAGCAAAAAGAATGCGCACTCAGCTATTGAATATGCATATAGTAATTAAAAGCAACAGTCACCTTTATGAATCAGGACAGAGCCAAAGAACAGGACCAAATTACTTCAACCCGCAGATTATTACTGAATTGCTCTAGGTATGGAAAAGCATGGAAATGAAAGAAACCATACACATTTAGAAACTGAAGAAATAATAGATATTTGAAATTCATCACACATAATCATACTTGCTCAAAAGTCAAGGGAAAAGTCCTGAAAGGTGACCCAGCACTGCTCTGAGCATCCACTTGGAACAAAGTGATTGCTGAAATCTACTGCCATTTAAAAACATTGCCAAGTCCCAAAGATCTGATTTAAACATGAAGATACGCTGACTTCTTGTTCAGTACACCTTCCTTAAAATTAATCCAGAAAAGTAGGTATTTTCTTTCCTTAACATAACTAATGCTATATTTACAGTAAAAATAGAAAGACATTCATGCATCACTTGATCAATAATGAAGTAAGAGCAGTGACACCCACCTGAAGCATTTTCCCCAGGCTTCAGAGTCCCTCCCACCCTGTCATAAGCCATTTATTCAGATTTCTTTAATTCAGTGCTTCAGTAAACATTGTGAAATCTTGGTTTTCCATTAGCCACACAGCTGCTGTTCACACATCTACGTTTTAGCAGCTACCAAATGTGAGGAGGCCAGGTCAGCTGCAATGTCTCCCACAGAACTGCATCCCAGATTCCTTTCCAGAGGCTTGTTCATGAAAAGAAGGAACACTGGAGTACACTACAGAGGGGTCTGTGACATCTTGGGAGCGCACAGCCTCCCAGAGCCTACATGGGTAAAATTATGAATGCTCAGGCATGGTTCTGTTTGTTTGCTGGACCAGAAAACTGAATGCAAAGGAGGTGCTCCTTAAAGGCCGATGCCCTCATCTGCTTTTCTCGTGCATTTCCTTGTGGTGCTCGCAGAGGGAAAGCCTCACAACTTTTCAGCAATAGGGCGCTTGGGGAAGTTTTACTCATTGCAAGTTGTTACCGTGACGCTGACTTTTAAATCACTTGGTGCCTCCAATTAATTTGCTGTCTCAAAGATGAAATTTGAGGGAAAAAAAAAGAAGAAAAAAACAGAGAGGTGAAGGAGAAGGACTGGCAGTTGTATTATTATTTTCTATAAACATGCAAGTAGTAAGGCACCCTAACGAAGCCGAGGAGTTCCGCTGTAGGAACTTCAAAGGGGACTGAATCCCCATACAGAGAGATTACAACAGCTTTGATGTTCCTGAAACAATCTATTTTTCCTGCAAGTTTAAAAGAATGTGTTTCAGTGAATAGGGAACCTTTGACAAAGAGCAATCCTCAAACATTTTTGATGCTATCTGTATGTGTTATGTAAATTATATGTTATGGATGCAGTTGTCAAAACACAGCTATTATTGTTGGTGCCAGATAAGCAAAAACAATATTTATAATAGGAATTCACATAGAGAGACTGAACTGATAAATATTCCAGTTAATTGCTCACGACCACCAACCTCTAATTATCAAATAGATTCCTATTGGGTACATCATAACAGTTAGATGAAGAAAATGCTGCTGGAAATGTACAGCTACAAAGTGGAGCATCACACATTGTACAGCTCTGCATGATTTACTTAGATTTTCCACCCACCTGTCGCTCAAAATATACTGTTATTCAATGAGAAACACTTGTAGAAGTAAACCCTACATCCCCTGCCTGCTTCAATGGGTTATTTTCCTTTATTGGGTCATTCTTCTGTAAGCATCCACAACTGCACTGAACACACCAGGTTCCACCAAACAAAGCCATTTGGAAGCACAGCCATTTTATAACGACCATGAAACCACTGCGGTCGAGGCTGAGAAAAACTAGGAACATAGCTCAGGAATCATCAGAAAGTTTGAAAACACAGAAATTGTGCTGACAGTGCTGTGACAGCTGACTGCCATATCGTGCCTAATTATTTTAAATGAATATTACAAAAAAAATATTCAAAGCTGTCAAGAGTAAACACTGCAGGAAAGAGAGATGAGGAGTATACAAGACTAACATTTTTTTTCAGCTCCTTTAAACCAGAGCTATTAATCTATTTTTCTATGGAATACAGTCAAACTCAACAGCTGTATCTTAAATAAATGAAATTCTTATCATGTGCCACAATGCAGCATTAGTATAACAAGACAGGACCCAACCTGGAGTTTTTTCTCCTTTTATTTTTCTTTTATTCGTTATTGAACAGCACGTCCTGTAATTCTATCACATCCATTTCAACTCAAAGATATATCACTGATATTTTTACAGCTTTGCTGGGCTGACCCATGTCCACGGACAGAAGACTAGCAAAGGTTTCTGTGCACTCCAGTAATGGTGCAGGAATTGCTCTGGTCTTCCAGCATAAGGATGCACAGCCCCCACCCTCTCTTTCTGAAACCAACGCAAGTCAGAGAGGAGTTCAAATACAGTGAATTTCAGGAAAGAAGCCTCAGAGGACAGATATCATCGACCTCTTCAATGGTAATGCTTAAATTAGGAGTCATTATATCCCAGACTTAGTCTTCAGGACGAGGCTATTAAGAGCTATTAAGAGGATCTACCTAACCGTATAAGAGCTTGCAGCTGGCCACACCACTCCAGCCTTTGTTTCAGGTCATTCTCTCATTAAGATACCGTGCATAATTATCTATTCTGCCTGGATGCCTGAATTGTAGTTATTTCATTCTCATTTTCTTTTTTTTAAATATAAAATGTATACACATCTGCCTGTTATTCACACTATTAAGGAGTTAACTTTCTGCTGATTTACTGAGAAGCTAAAACTGGTTATTCATCTGACAGCGTGAACACTGCGTGACAACTGCAGCCTCTCTCATTGATTTGCTCTAAGATGCTTTGCAGAAGTTCTTCCTCTTCCAATAAAATAAGTACAGGCCATTAATTATCTTTTCAAAACAAACCCCACAGAAACATTGAATTTCCTCATACAAGTTTGCATTCTTTGAATGAAGTTACAATATCCATTTTCCAATTTTACAGTCTACTGCATCCCACCAAATATAATTTGCAGGACTTCAACAAGCCAAGTCATGCACACATGCAACTTTCCTCCTTTCACTAACACACTAAAGCTTGAACTAAGTACTTTGACACGTTAGGGTTTCCAAACATTAAACTTTGAAACAGGTGCTACTCTTTCCTTACAGCAAAAACACTTAGGTGTGATTCTTTCACTGTCACTTCTTAAGTCCCATGATATCCCACAACTCCCAAAGAAGTTTCAGTCTGATATTTCCAGATTACTTAATCTTCTATTGTTTTTTAACTCCTGCTGAAATCCCAGCCTCTCACAACACTAAATCATGCAACCTCTTTCTGCCCTGTTACAGACTGTCATATTTTTTAGCAGGAATTGCATTTGACAAAAGTTAATTTCAAGCTTTGTACTGGAAATAGAGATGTTGCCTTTGAAAGAAAAATTCTGTTATCACTCTATGTTAATTTGAGATCAGGGGTGTTGAAACTAAATGATCATTTTGATCCTTTCCAACCCAAGCCTATGATTCTATGATATGATTCTACGAGTGGATATTTTGTGCTCTACCTTCAAAATTTGTACTACCACAACAAATTCTTTCTACACCCTCCTCCATTTGCTGTCTTCCATGGAACATATGATAAAAGTCAGGAACAAGAATATTCCTTGGAATGTTCCTACTGGGCTTCTCTCACATTTCTGAATATAGAGCCCCCATCTCTCTTTGGACTTCAAAATACTACAACATTTAGGCAAATGCAGGCATTGAAATGTTTAGATGTACTGAAGGGCATGTTTTAGAGGGAAATATTGGTGATAGGTGAACAATTGGAATGGATGATCTTGAAGGTTTTTTTCTAACCTTGATGTTTTTGTGATTCTACGATTTTAATATTTTGGGGTCTTTTCTTTTTTAGATTCTCTTTCCTAACCTGATCTCACTTCTGTTTCAAATACTATTGTTTATCTTTGGAAATCCAGATTCTGTTACACTTTTTAATGCTTGCCTTTCTAAAGGCAGACAAAATGGTTTTGTTTTTTTTTTTTTCAAGCCACGTCTGCTTTCTCTAAGAAATGTCACTGCCTATTTTTAAAGGCCTTACTGTTTCCTTTGCTGATTTGTTATGTATTTACAACACAAACCCTTCGCTTATATAGAGGAACTTTATGTTTCCTACCATCTGGCTTAGGAGTCATTCTCCACTCATGCCATATTTCTACTCCTCTTCTGTACCTGAGTGATGTGTTTGCATTGAAAAACTGCCATAAAATCTGTCAGTTGTGGAAAAACAAATAGAAGCAGTGAAAGAGGAAAGTCCTGAGAAGGTTTTCTTGTTACTTTTTGTGTGCGTGTGTGTGTGTGTTTGAGTTTTTTTTGTCTTTTTTAAAGTAAACCATCACATGCACTTCCTTATAAGTTGAACTTGATTTCTTTCTTATGCAACAGGAAAACATTAGATATTCAATCATACACCTCTGAGAGGCCCTCACCCTTCATTAAAAACATAAACTTATTTTTTACAGAGGCTCCATCTTGTCCCGACGCTGCATACTCCAGCACTAAACACCCCGCCTCCTTTGAGGGCTTTTCATTTGCCACCCTAGGCCTCTATAGGACAGGAAGGCCAAGTGTTAAATTAAACAAGTTTAGCAAAGTGAACATTTCTTAACAATGCCCAGAGGCAGGTCTCAGACAGAAGCATGGAAGAGCCTTTTTCAGAACGCTGGGTCAGGGACCACAATGTGATAGATTTTGTTGGTAATTTTAGGGTGTTTCTCTGTAGACATTGAGTTGAAATAAGGTCACGGGTTTTCCTGAAGGTGTTATATGCTGATTGAAATTCTCTGGCTCAAACCCCAAATTTAAGTTAGATTACGTAAGTTATTAATGTTCGTTTGTCCTACATCTGAATGACAGCAATGAGAAAATAGTATTAAACACACACCTCCTTGAGGAAACCCACTACAAAACAGCTATTCCAACAGAGTGGGAAGATGATTACACCTCAGATTACGTTTTTAGATTGCTTTGCGTTCTCTAACAAGAAATTCTCCTCTTCAAACAGCCTTTGCCAATCTCTCTCTCAAACAAACAACTAGAGAAAAAGGCAAAGCAAAACAGAGCAACCAGATTGCAGCTCAGAAATAACACCAACTCATTTTGCTTATTATGTTTCCTTCCTGCTATCTTTTTAGCAGTCCTGCTCAACACTCAGCCCCATCTCTCCTTGTGAGCGTTCTTAAATTATCCTGCCATGATTTCAGTTGAGAGTGTAGGCCCATATTTCACAAAGGTTTTGAATGATGAGAGAGAAACTGTAATTAACACCACGCTGAATTTGGATACAATTGGCTTGTACTGCTTAAAAGGAAAAAAGGAGAAGATAAGTAAAACCACAAAGCTTATTAACATTGAATTATGACTTTTGCATGTCGTGTGACTTCTTCTTAGACCAAAGAAGTCAGCAACAAGATGCCCAGTAACATGAACATTCCTGAAAATTACATTAAAAAGCATGAATTGAATGCCATTTTATTTAATAAATTCTGGCTTTTTTTTTTTTTTTAATTATTATTATTATGTTTTATTAAAACCAACCACTAGAGCTTGACTTTGCAAAAGGTTTTCATTTCTTCCAACTTTCCTACCTGGATAAGTTTATCAGCCAGCCACCAACTCTGCATCCTTGGTGCTATTTATGGTCTGAGGGGTATGTGATGGGCTTTGTTTACTCAGTGACAAGAGGACTTAAGGCTATAGGCTGTTTTAACTTTTTTAATATAAACCTTCTATAGGTGAGATGCAATCCTCAGTAGGTTGCAAAGAGATATTACTGATGAGATGTAAAACCAAATTATATTTCATTAAAAACTCTTTTTACTTTAATTGAGTTCTAGTGTTCCTGGAAAAAAAAAAAAAAAAAAGGGTCATTAACTCTTTACAGTACACAACCACTGAGAATTTGAGTATATAGACATGGGAGACAGAACATAACCTGAGAGTCACTTAGGGAAATTCCAAGGTATGTAGCAATAGCTATTGTTGAAAGAGATTATGCTTCATATCATTAAGTAAAACAGTACTACCATTGTCATTTTAAGATGCTAGGAATTAAAAAGAGATTATAATTAAAGCAATGTTTTGATCTCCCAGTTTCTTGTGATCCAAGCAAACCAACATAAGAATTCCACAGCATTAAGCAGATTCATTTTAGTATCTGCAGTAAGGAATCAAGAAATCTGAGATCAAATTCAGTATGCTAGATTATCCTCTAGAGCTTTTATCAAGCTAGTAATACTTGTAGTATGAAAACACCCCAAACTATGTGTGATTTTATGATTTGACAATACAGCATGTCAAACATTCACATGACCTTGAGCAGCCTGAGTTTTGCCAGTACTCAAACAGAAGGTTCAATTTGTTGCTCAGCTGTTGCTCGCTGCTCACCTGTTAGCACTTTGCTGTGGGAAGAACTACAGCTGCAGCACAATCACCATCAGCCAATAGATAGAGGCTCTCCCATTTCTCATTGGACGTGGCTGATTGCCTCATTGGAAGTGCTGTGCCTGAAGGCAGTATATAAAGGCAGACCAAGGGTTGGGAGCTGTTGTGTGGAGTCCTGGGTTTGTGGGTAACTTGCTGGTAATGGGGTTTTTGTATTATTGTTGTCTCTCCTTTTATAAGCATGAGATATGTAATGGGGTGTGGGTGGCTATTAAACCTAGCTGGGCTTTTTTTGTGTGCTTTTGATGTTGTTTATGGGTTTTTTTTGTATGGGTCAAGCTTTTCTCATTGGTGTATGTTGACAGGGTAAGTAGCTATGAGTAGAAGGAGATAAGCTTCTGAAGGTCTGTCTTTCCTAGAACAACTGAGTACTGGAGCAGGCTGCTCAAAGAAGTCATGGAATTTTCTCTTCAAGAGATCTTCATAAGAAGCCTGGATTTTTTTCCTGTGAGATCTGCTGCATGCAATCTGCTTTAGAAGGTGAATTGGACTTAAATCTCTAGAAGTCCCTTTTAACCCCTACGTTTCTACCTGGGGATGTATGTTGGTGACTTTTTTCATTCACAGAATCACAGAATTGTAGGGGTTGGAAGGGACCTCCAGAGATCGAGTCCAACCCTCCCTGCCAAAGCAGGTTCCTTACAGCAGGTCGCACAGGTAGGCATCCAGGCAGGCCTTGAACATCTCCAGAGAAGGAGACTCCACCACCTCCCTGGGCAGCCTGTTCCAGTGCTCCGTCACCCTCACTGTACAGAAGTTCTTGCGCGTATTTGTGTGGAACTTCCTATGCTGCCATTTCCAGCCGTTTCCCCTTGTCCTGTCTCCACTCACCACTGAAAAGAGTCCGGCCTCGCCATTCTGCCCCCCACACCGTAGGTATTTATAGACCTGGATCAGGTCCCCTCTCAGTCTTCTTTTCTCAAGGCTGAACAGACCCAGTTCACTCAGCCTTTCTTCATAGGAGAGATGCTCCAGGCCCTTCACCATCTTCGTGGCCCTCTGCTGGACTCTTTCCAAGAGATCCCTATCTTTTTGTACTGGGGAGTCCAGAACTGGATGCAGTACTCCAGATGAGGCCTTACCAGGGCAGAGTAGAGGGAGAGGATCACCTCCCTCGACCTGCTGGACATGCTCTTTTTAATGCACCCCAGGATGCCATTGGCCCTGTTGGCCACAAGGGCACACTGCTGGCTCATGGCCAACCTGTCGTCCACTGGGACACCCAGGTCCCTCTCTGCAGAGCTCCCCTCCAGCAGGTCATCCCCCAACCTGTACCGGTGCATGGAATTATTCTCCCCAGATGCAAGACTCTACACTTGCTTTTGTTAAACCTCATCTGGTTGTTGTTTTTTTTTTTTTTTTTTTTTTTTTTTTTTTTTTTTTTTGTCCAGCTCTCCAGCCTGTCCAGGTCTTTCTGAATGGCAGCACAGCCTTCAGGTGTGTTAGCCAATCCTCCCGACTTTGTATCATCAGCAAACTTGCTGAGGGTGGCCACTATCCCCTCATCAAGGTCATTGATGAAGATGTTGAACAAGACCGGACCCAGCACAGATCCCTGATGATCACCGCTGGTTACAGGCCTCCAACCGGACTCCTCATCACCAACAATGACCCTCTGTGCTCTGCCAGTCAGCCAGTTCTCAACCCACCTCATTGTCCACTCATCTATCCCACACTTCCTCAGCTTTGTTATAAGGATGTCGTGGGGGACAGTATCAAATGCCTTGCTGAAATCAAGGTAGACTACATCCACTGCTCTCCCCCCATCCACCCAGCATGTGACAACATTGTAGAAGGCCACCAGGTTGGTCAAGCACGACCTCCCCCTGGTGAACCCATGCTGACTATTCCTGATAACCTCCTCTTCTTCCAGTTGTCTGGAGATGACATCCAGCACAAGCTGTTCCATCACCTTTCCAGGGACAGAGGTGAGGCTGACTGGCCTATAATTGCCTGGGTCTTCCTTCTTGCCTTTTTTGAAGACTGGGGTGATGTTGGCTCTCCTCCAGTCTTCAGGCACCTCCCCTGTCCTCCAAGACTTATCAAAGATGACAAAAAGCGGTTCAGCAGTCACCTCTGCCAGCTCCCTCAGCACCTGTGGATGAATCCCATCGGGTCCCATGGATTCCTAGCTGGGGAAGTTAGCAAGTGATGAGGTATGGGTTATACTCTGTTCTAGAGCTTTGGTTTAGAGTGTTTTTCATGTGGTGTTTTTTTTTTTTTCCCACTTCTGGACAAAACTAGGTAGCTGTTGATGGGCTAGACCTCATGAGGATTGTTATGTTTTACTCTTAAGGAATGGGCTTGTTTCTATTGGCTTAATGGGGGACTTCTTGTACTGGAGCTGGTGTAGGGTTTGCCTTCCTAGGGACACTTCAGAGGCTCATCTGTAGCTCTCAAAAAAACCAGTCTTCCACAGTGAGCTGTTTTCAGAAACCAGTGAAGTTGTTTCCATCCTAGAAAGCTTTCAAAGAAAGTGTGACCCTTAATCTTTAGTTAACAAGACCAATGTTAATAAACTGTTAGACTACTCTAATAAGTAATTATCTTTTCTGGTTCTAATTACAGGGAAGAGAACTTGCAAGATCACAAAGAATGTGTGAGGCCAGCTGGCTGTGCGCTCAAGTTAGAATGGGGAAACAAGCTACTAGGGATCAGAACAGAAGTTGGGAAAGGAGGTGTAGTACTCTTGCCTGTTGCTTGGATTTGTAACAGAGAGGGTAAGGAACAAGATTACTACAGGAACTTCTAATGGTAAAGTTCTTCCATGTTTGTTGGGATTTGGGAACAGGATAATGTAAGAGCAATTATCATTCCAGCTTGATGTGAAGGGGTTTAAGTTGTGAATTTACTGGGGTGAAATTTCCTGGGTTTCCTAGAAAGTTGTGCAAAACAAGGCTAGCTTGAATCCTAGAACTGCTCTTAAGGAGAATTGAGGGTGGAAGGGGATTTTGTTGCAATTGGATAAAATTTCCAGGGGTTTGTTCAAGTGTCCTTTGTGAGGGAAGGTAAGTAGATGATGCTAACACCTAGGATGCAATGGTGTTAAGGGTAGGGCTAAGGATCTCCTAAAGCCCATTCAACCAAGTCTTGTCCTATATAAGAGGGTGAAAAAAAAATCACTTAATTGTGGTTCCTCAGTTGTTTATTCTGAGAGCAGAGCATAGCCCACAAAGCCAGTTGCTGTAAGAGCTGAAAGATGACTTCTGTGTTTCAAGTTTCTCTACGGGTAGAAGCCATAACAGAAGCCATAGCTGACATATGGGCAAATGCAGGTAAGGAAGAATGAGGTAAGGTTTGAAGGTAAGTTCTTAATTAGTGAAATGCACTGTATGTTTTGGCAAGCATGGGCTACAGAGGTGAAGGTGAGGGACCTACCTACCTGTGGCGCAACGTATAGCCAGTAGAAGTATAAGAATTTGGGTTATGAGGCGGATGCCTAATAGGGATCCAAAATATCATCCGTCATGTTTGATGGAGAGATTGATTACGGAGTCCCTTAGGTAGGGGGTGGGACTTCTGGGTGCTGCAAGCTGTCCACAGAATCACAGGGGTTGAAAGGAGGGACCTCTAGAGGCTCTATTTCATAGCCTAGTTACCTAGCTAATGTAGATTCTCTACAGTAAGGACAGCCTTACTCAGTGGAGTAAGGCTGTCTGGGTAGGTCTTGAATTTCTTTAGAGAAGGGGAGTCCACCTCCATGGCCAGCTTGTTCCAGTGCTCTGTTGCCCTCAGAGTAAATCTTTCCTTATGTTTCTATGGAACTTCCTGCGTTACACTTGCTTTGCATCACTGAAAAGAGCCAGGTCCCATCCACTTGACTTTCAGACTTCGGACTGCATAAACAGTTACAAGATGCCCTTTGTCTTCTGAGCTGTGTGGCCTGCCCTGTTCAGCCTGGAGAATACTGCTGCCTCATGGCCAACCTGCTGTCCACCAGGACACCCAGTTCCTTAACTGCGGAGCTCTTCTTTGGCAGGTCAGCCCCTAACCTGTACTGATTTGTGCAGTTAGTTCTCCCTAGGTGCAGGAATTTAATATTGGTGAAGCTCATCAGGTTCTTCATCCAACTTCCAGTCTGTCCAAGTCTTGTGGAGTGGCAGCACAGCTTTCTGATGTCATCCACTCTTCCCAGCTATTACTGTCATTGTATTTGCTGCAGGTATGTTCTAGCCCTTTCTCCAAGTCACTGATCAAGATCTTGAACTGGGCTCAGTACTGACCCACTTTGAGTTACAGGCCTCTAATTAGACTCTGCTGTTGTTTATGACTCTGAGCTTTGCCAGTCAGCCAGTTCTCAATTCAATGAGGTGAATTCACCTCCTTGTCTACTCATTAATCTTGCAATTACTTAGTCTCACTACAAGGCTGTTGTGAGAGACAATCTAATGTCTTGTTAAAGTTAAAATAGACAAGCTCCATTGCTTACTACTCTGGATCATAGAATCCTTAGGGATCATAGAATCCTTAGAGTTGGAAGGGATCACTGAGGGCCAGCTAGTCCAACTCCCCTGCAGTGAACAGGGGCACCACATCTAGATCAGGTTGCCCAGGGCCTGATCCAGCCTCGCCTTGAAAGTCTCCTGGGATGTGGCATCAACCACAAATCATCAAGTAGCCTCTTTAAGTGCCTTAGCACCTGCACTGTAAAATGTTTTCTTCCTTATATGTAACCTAAATCTACTCTTCCTGAGTTTGAATAAGCTTCTCTTCTATTGTGTGGAGATGGCAATCAGAAATTGTTGTTCCATCGCTTTTCCAGTGACAGAGGTGAAGTCTGACTGGACAGTAGCTGCCTGCATCATCCTTGCATTTCTTGATGACTGAATTGCCTATCCATCAGTCTTCAGGTACCTCTTCCATTCTCCAGAGCTTTCAAATATGAATGGTTCGGCAGTCATTTCTTCAAGCTTCCCTCAGCATTCCTGGGCGCATCCCACTGGGGCCATGGATGTATGCATGCTTTTTCTTTATTTACTAGGTATTTGCAGATCAGATCTTCATTGAATAAAAGTAATTATTCATTTCCTTGGATTCTGACTCGCTTCTGGAGTTCAGGTTTTCTGAGGGGCTGTCTTAGCTGTGAAGACTGAAGCACGGTAGATGTTCAGCATCCCCTGTTACCAGGGCACCCTCTTTAAGCAGTGGACTTGCATAGCTTTCCTTTTATTGTGCAGGTAGGGGGGTGGGAGGAGGGAATGTCTTCTTTGCTTGTGGTGTATCTATGAGCTCCTTGTTCATCCATGAAAGTTTCCTGCCTATTTTGCTCTATCTCTTAAGGCTGCATGGATCTTCTGCTTGAAAAAAGTTGTGCTTGATCTCTCACCAACTCTCGTGAACCACTTACCTTCCAACATGCTTTGCCAAAGGATACCTCCAGGTATGTACCAGAAGTCCAGGGTTGCTACTTCACTTACTCTCTTGCTACTTCCACACAGGATCCCAAAATCCCCCATCTCACATGATTACTGCATCTCAGGCTGCCCCTGACATCCACATTACCCAATCAGCCCTTCCTTCTTAGAGAGAAGAAGATCCAGCAGAAGTCTCTGCCTTGTCCACTTGTCCATCACCTGCACCAGAAAGTCATCTTCATATTACATTGAGGGAACCTTCTGGACTGTGTCTGACAGTCTTGCTTTACCAAGAAATACTGTGTAACTGAAGTTTCTCACAACATTGAATGCCAATATTTCTTGTATGTGTTGATAAGGTAAGATTGATAGGGAAGAAAGCAATCCTATGAAGGTTGAGATACCTGACAAATCCTGACAAGAAAACTCAGCTAAGTGGGGAGCAATTTTTTTTTTTTTTTTTGTCCTTTGTTTAGTACACTTGTGGAGCTGAATCAGTCTACTAGGGGATTAAAGTAATTTTATGAGGCTATTTTTGGGAGGAGGGCTGTTCATTGTGTGTGTTATCTTAGGAGAATTTAAAGGCTAGGATAGGTCAAGGGCTGTGTGGACAATAGTAATGTATTTTTGTGTTTATAAGGGTGATTACTTGAGATGTCCTCATTGGCATGATGTAGCATGATCAATCCTGCTGGGACACAGCATAGGGTGAGTTGTATAATGGGGGTGGATAGCTGACTTCATTTACTGGGCTAATTGTGGGGACATGGTTGAACTCTGGACTAAATAGGTAATGAGTAGGCTGCAAGTTTTTAGTGGAAGACATAAGGATGAGGATAGTAGCACTCGAATGTTGAGGTATAAAGGGTTTACTTTCAATGATCAGTTCTTTCAGGTAGAATCCTGATAGGAATGGAGTTGCTGTTATATTAATGGTAGGCAACAGTCAGGCAAGAGACAGATGGGGGGGAGGGGAGGAAGGAAGGGGTTGTCTGTGGGGAGCCCATTTTCTCTGTGTCTTCTGTATTTTTCAGGATATGAACAACAAGGCCAAAGCATAGGAGCAGTACGGCTTTATACACCTTCAGAATTGTGTGCAGAATTAAGCAGTGCATTCTGATTTGCACCACCTCTCAGTAAGTGAGAAGGTCAGAGCTTCTGTTTTTAGGATTGCATTATGGTTGATTAGAACTGTGTTGCGTAAGGGGGTTCTGGAAATTAGTGCTTAGTATCTCTATCACTTCTAGCTTTGAAATGAGGTATGGCTCAAGTGTCATCTTAAATTGTACAGCTTTTCTGTATGTTTAGGACAGATTGAAATGTCAGAGTCGTTCCTTTTAGATAGGATAGGATTTGTACCCCAGTAATTTGGTGGGACTGTCTTAGTAACATAAATAGCAGACTTTGCTCTAACAAACTAAGGACACAATCAAAACCCTTCAAAAGCACTGCAAACAGTCGTAACTCTGGAGATGAGTTGAATTAGGGGGTGGCCTAGGTGAGGTACGGTCGATTGTTAGGCAGATGCTTAGTGCCAGCAGGTGAAAGAGTGGGCTGGTTGTCAGAATTACTGTGAATGTGAGGATTAGTGGCATGGAAAAAGAGTGGCCTAAGGAGGCTGTGGGTTGGTTTTGTAGGCACGTTAGCAGAGCGACCAGTCATACTGGGATAGCTGGGACTAGGTTTACTGATGCCATGACCCCAGCCACCAAGTATAGGGGAGTAGACCTAGGAGGTTGATTACACAGGCAAATACTATGTGATCTTAGTAAGAGTTATCATGGTTGGTTTCATTTACTGGGACTAAGGATTTTGTGGTTAGCTAAATATTTACATAGCTGAAGAGTTGATATTCATTTAGCTTATTCATAGAATTGGCTTATTCATGGATTATCTAGTGACTGGAGTAGGAGAGCTGTGAGTATGAATATTGTTGTTTTTTCTCCTTATAGGAGTGGGCTTAAAAGTTGGTTGGGGGAGTTTAAGGTTAGGACTTGAAGCACGCAATCAGGTTCACGGGGGTAGTTGTGGGGTTTAACTTAAGAGGTTCTGCAGAAGGGAATGCAAAGAACTGCAGTTGGAGAGGTAGTGACATGCTGAGATCTGTTAAAAGTAAAATGGTAAACCATATATTGCTTCACAGGAGGGAGAGGTATTGGTCTTGCTATGTGTCTAGTACTAGCTCATAATTCATTAAGAGGACAGCAGTGAGGATCAAGTTCTAAAGTGTTTGCAAGGAGTAGATTCAAGCAACTAGGATAAGCATGGAGGGGCAATTAATTCCACAAATTGATGGTAATAATAGATTTCCTTCAGTTAAACTGGGACTGTGGCTTTTTTTTTTTTTTTTTCTACTTGAACCCTAAGGTTTTTCACTCTTCAGAAGAGAAGAATGTATCCAACAGTGACAATTGCTCAAATGGATGTTCAACTGGGCCTATAATGCAGTGGTCAAATTCCAGTAACCCGAAGTGTGTTTCAGGCAGGTCTGCTCTGGGTATTATTAGGAATCAGATTATAAGCGGCAGGACTTCAGGATCTCTTTCTCAATTGTATTCCACATTCTAACATCATGTAGTGCGCTGGGAGTTAGAGTTCATACTCCAGTTCTGTGGACTGCTGATATTTCCAGATACCTGGATCTCAGAACAGAACAACTACATGCTATGTCCCCTCTTGCACTTGGTGTTGTTCTCTTTTTCCACATTTTCAGAGGGGAAGATGAAGCTGTGTGGAGAGGAAGAGACATGCCTTCTTCAACCTTTGAGCTTGATTTGTTAGTTTTAATTATATTATATTGTATTACAGTACAATAAAGAGTGTTATCTTGCATACCAGTATCTCTATTCCTTCTCGCATCACTGCTGCTTTTAATTTTTAAGGCCTCTATCCCTTTTTCTTGGGTGTGGGTCCTCCTCCTCCATTAGCCATAGAACAGGACCCAACCAGCCCGTAAAGCAGTAACAAAAACAGTTATGAGCAGACAAATTTGATAAGATTGACAGCTGGGATGTTTTCACTGTGAGACTTGGTTTATCAATCAAGTAAAGGGCACGCATGGTAGGCAAGTGAGAAGGATTAGTGAGATGGCCTGGTGGGTGGCTTTGGGAAGCTCAGCTTATTATGCACTAATGGCACTGCATGGTTTATTGTGTTTGCATGAGAGCAAGAGTTCAAGTAAGCAAAGAGAACAGCAGAGGGGGAGTGCTACTACCACAGCATAACAGTGACACTGAAAGAGTTGGCTGATAAAAGGGCATGCATAGTCTTAGTGCTTATGAGGAGTGATTGGCCATCCGAGATAATAAGAATTCACATGACCTTGTCTTCACAAGGATAGATAGCTGGTACTCAAAGGGCATAAAGAAGCACAAAGTGGTGTGCTGTTAACAGTCTGAAGAGTAAAAAATACACAGCCTGGCTTTCCAGTTAAGAAATTGACTAGGTAGTTTGTGAATAGGCTTCTAGGTAGTTTGTGATGGTCCCCAGGCAGAAGGAACAAAGGAAAAGCAATTCCTCAAATGGGTTATTTAAAATGGGAATCAGATGCAATTCAAACATAATGAAATACATTTTACTTGAGACTGCAAGAAACCTTAGAAGTCTTCAAGGAATGCTTGGACCTTAATCATAGAAACTATTTGTGAAAGTATGTACTTATGTTAACCACAATTTCAAAGCATGAAATAGCAGAGGAGTAAGCACTACCTAAGTAGTATAAGGAATGTATTGAACTAGATAAGACTTAAGGATGAGGACTGAACTAGCACACAGATATGACAACTAGAAGATATGCTACTGATGTAAATGATGGCAATTAAAATATTTTACTTAACTTGAAATTGAATACCTCACTGCTATGGTGGGGGGTGGAAGTGGAACTGATGTAACGACAATGGGTTGAACTGAGTTACTCTGTGACACAGGACAGCAGAGAGGCAGTGTGAATAAACTGAGTCTAAAATACAAGATGAAAATTAAAGTGAGTACAAACCAGTAGTAGAAATAAGTTGCACAAAATAAATAAATAAATAATAAAAAAAATTTGCTAAGCACAGATATAAAATAATAAAAGACAAACACAGAAGGGGATGAAATGCTGAAGAAGAAAGCAGTGATGTGCAAGGTAGTTAATCTGACCACTGATGGCGCTGTACTTTCTTCTGCAAATATGATTGTCTGTGCAAGAAGATCCCAAAAGAGTTTATGAAGACATACAGCAAAGGGCAGCGATGAAGAAAAAGAAGAGTGGAGAGCAGGCAAGAAGTAGATTAAAATGATATGCAAACCTGTATGCAGTGAGTTTAATGAGGCAATAACGATGATTGTGGGGTGATTTCTAGGTGGAGCAACACCAAACAGGACGAAAAAAAGATGAATGTCAAATGTAAGGCGCACAAAAGGTGCAAAAAATACACAAAAAGGCACAAAGGGCGCAAAATAGCCACAAAAAAAAGGCACAAAAAACAGGCGCAAATACTGGCGCAAAAAACAGGCACAAAAAAGGCGCAGAGGGCACTTGTTACTTAGAAACTTTACCATGTTGAACTTAGAAAAATAGATCTTACTTATTAAAACTCAAACTTACTTTGAAAACTTCGGCTAGCTTTCAAACTTACATACTTAGAAACACCAAAACTTACACACTTCAACCTTTTAAACACACAAAACTGAAAACTTACAAACTTAGAAACTTAGAACATCTTACAAACCTCGACTCTTAGAATGTTAAAACTTACTTTCCGACCTCAAACTTACACTTTCAGTCGAAAGACTAATGTTCCATCTTTCCACCTTGCCCTCTTTCAGTCTTCAAAGGTACAAACTTCCAAACTTCCCTTCTTACAGACATACGTGCAAACTTCTTCAACCTTTCAAACTTAGTTATTTTCTAAGTTTCTAAGAAACTACTTTACTTAGAAAATTAGCACTTATTTAGAAAACTAGATCTTTGAAAATTCAAACTTCAACCATTCAAACTTCAAGCTTCCAAACTTACGCACTTAGAAATACAAAAACTTTCAGACTTCAAACTTTTAAACTTACAGAACTAGAAACTTACAAATATAGAAATTTAGAAGCTACATTAGAAATGTAGAAATTTAGAAACTAACTTAGAAACTTGCTTAGAAAATCAGAATTTAGACACAAGTTACTTAGAATCTTAGACATGTAACTTAAAACTTGGAAACTTAGAAACATAGACATTTAGAATGTAATTAGGAAACTAGAACTTGTAAAATTCTAACTTACTTTCAAACTTCAAAGGTACAGACAAACTTTAAACTTTCAAAGTTCCAGGCAAACTTCAAACTTTCAGACTTAAAAACTAACTTCAAACTTTCAAACTTTCAAACTTCCACACTTCAAACAAACGTCCAAACTACAGTCTTAAAGGCATACTTCAGACTGTCGAACTTCAAGCTTCCAAACTTTCACACTTAAAGACAAACTTGAACCTTTCACATATACAAACTTCCAAACTTCCACGCAAACACCAAACTTTCAAACTTCAAATATACAGAAAAACTTTCAAACTTCAAACAACCCTACAAACTTTCAAATTTACTTACAATCCATTTTTGAAATTTACGTGCAAACTTACTTTCAAGCTTACTTTCAAGTTTACTTAGAAACTTTCAAACAAACTTAAAAACTTTCAATTTTACCAGCTTAAAAATAAGCTTTCAAGCCTACAAACAAACTTACAAGCTTTCAAACTTAAAAGCTTTCTTACAAACTTATAACATTTCGTACTTACAAACAGTGAACATTTTGACTGAGTAGCATGGCGTACTGTGGGGTGGTGCGAACATGTGCACAGTTGATTAAACAACGAGAGTAGTTATCAGAGTTTACACAAGTCAAGCTATGTTAGGTAATTGTGATGTTGCTTTGTGGTAAGCCACCTGTCACGAAGCAATTCCAGCTGAAGACTCAATCTGCTGCACAGCCTCCAGATGATTTCTAATTAGAGTAAATTTTACCTGTGGCACGGAACCAATATCGCGAAATGATAGCTGTTTGTTTTGTACTTCCTTTTGCTCTCTTCTTCCCAATGCTGCGAAAATGGATATTTCTCATAATCCTAAATAGAGCTGCTGCATTAAGTTCTAAGAGAAGCCTTCCCTTTCGTTTGAGGGAAGGGCACTATTTCCTACTAAGAGGGAAGGAAGCCTGAGAACTGGAGAGGAAAATTGTGTGGAAAAAATATATAGAGACTAAAAAAAAGAAAACCATCCCGTTTAGCACCAGATGTAGTCCATAACTTCAGACAGTCTGCCAAAGTTCTCAAAAGTCAGAGAAAACCAAAGCCAACACTGGGACACTCACCAAGTCCTTTCTGCTTGTGAGGGAGTGGCAGGAAGCAACACTCCCATGCTCAGACTGCACTAGTGTTTCTACATATTGTAGCTGCTATCCTGTAAGAGTTTTCTGCTTTCATTCTATTCCCGGCTCAAACACCTTGTGACATCTGAACAGCAGTCTCCTTTCCCTGGCTCACGCACCTTGCTCCCTTACCAAGATTAACAACTGGACTGTAAAAGAATTGCTGCTCTAGCTAGTTATACTTTTAAAAACACAACTGGTAAGTAGCAGCAGACTATGGAGACTCTTCAGGAGGTCAGCTGTACTTTTTGCCTTATCAAAGGAGAATGCTAGCGTGAGTTATAGTTTTTATCCATTTCATCGCTGGAGTAAGAAAGAAAACTTTCTACTCCGAGTTACCTGCATGGTCTGGGAAAGCTTGACAGAATGACAGATGCCATCAGTGCTCACTGGGTTATTTATTTACATAGCATTTCTCATAATTACAAAATGCCAAATACCTGCCTGTCAGCTATGTTGTCTTTCAGTCCCCTGACACCAACTAGCAGCAGATAACAAGTGGAGGCACAACAAAAGCTGTCCGAGATTTCCTTCCTCCCTAGAAAGCAATCAGGATGCCTGTTTGTTATGAGTTTCACTGGAATGACTGGTTGTACTCATTAACTCAGGCTGTACAGAAAGTATCTTTCACTCAATTAATCTCCAAGTAGGGGGATAGTACCTGTGAATCATCGTGCCTCTCCTTGTTGCTCAGATAGCTGTAATTTTGTGCTCCGCTACTGCTCGCTGTTCGGAGAAGCTGTGGCCATGACAAATAGCAGCCACACTCGTTACAGCTACTTTGGCATTCTTGTGACAACCTGCACCAGGGTATTCCTCATTAAAGCTCCAGAGACTGAAGCTTCGCTAGTAATAATATGCTCTGGAAGTAGTTTGATTGCTCCAAGTTACATTTGAATTTGTATTTTCAAAAGAGACAATCGTTAGATTAGTTGAATACGCAAACACATGCACTTCCACATCCACAAATGCTAAACTGGGAGAATATGGCTTGCTCTAGTGGCTGGCAAACCTGCCCACAGCAGCCCGGAACTACGTGATCTTTGAGGTCCCTTCCAACTCAAGCCATTCTCTGATTTTCAATAGATGCCTCCCAGAAACCCTGAAAATCAAGTGCTGATGCCTACGGAGACTATTAAACAGAAAATAAGTTATTGTATACAAAAACTATATGATGATATCTTAATTTCCTGGCAGATACATGTTTCATGCGTCGCACTGCTGGAAACGTGCTACACTGACAGTCCGTGCTTCGCAGCATTGAAAATGGCTCCTGACCCTTGCAGGGATGTACTTTATGTAGGATATTTATACTTATCTATGGAGGACACCTTATAAATTATACACATCTCTTTACACACTTTGTCTTTCTTCTGAAAGGGGAAGGTCATCTCATCCATTAGTGTCATAGAGAGCAAATGCAGCAGGAGAAAGACAAACCTGAGAGTTTTCACAGTCTTTATCTCATTCATAACCATATATCCGCTTAGACCACTTCTTATTCCTTTCCATTCTTATGTTCCTTAGACAACATAGAGGACATACTGAATAACCTATAATTTCATATACTCCCTTATGCTAAAAAATTCATCATCGCAAAATCAATTAAATGTGTAGGTTGCTCCAAAAGTAATGCTTCCTATTTATTTCCTAGGAAACTACAGCAAATGCAAAGAGTATGACAATGCTATTTAAGCAAGAAGATGCTCAGCTACGAAATGCTATTTATTTCTCAATGTAGTCACAACCTTTAGCTTTGAACTTCGACCAGCAATGAACAAGAGCTTGCACACCATGCTTGTAAAAATCTGCGCTGGTAAGGATGACCCACTACTTCGCAGCAGTGCTAGGAAAATATTAACTGTGACCTGCGTAGATTCAACTGTGATGTGCAACTCAGAATTTGTCTGGTCAGAAGTGGCAGCTAATGGGACCCAAGGAAGTCCACCCTGGACTGAACTGCTTCAGACACAACCTGAAGGAGTCTCAGAAGTTCCCGTTTGAGGTCAGTGGGCATAGGGTAAAGCCCATGCAGGAGAGACCAAGGCAGCAGATGCTTCTCCTGCCATTTGTTAGACTAAATTAAATTTGCTCTTTGACTGCTATTTTTTCCTCTTCAGTGCTTAGGTTCAACACTGTGGTCATTCCTATATCAGCACCAAAAGCACTCAGCCTCTTCAAAACTCAACATTCCTTCTCCCAGCATGGTTTCTCCTCCACAGTTTCTACTGCGGTTGACCATCACTCATTAATCTTCTCCAGCAGCACTGCTCTATATTGTAAATACAAAATGGATTTTATCAAAAGCTCATTACTTCCCATGCCAAGTAACTGACTGTACATCAGGTGCAGCAGAACTTCCCTGTGAGCATAACACAGCAAAATCTGAGCTATCACTGAGAGGCTAGAGCCATCTTTTAAAGTCAAGGGTGAACAGAAACCTCAGTTTTCAGGGAAGGAAAAAAAAAAAAAAAAAAAAAAAAAAAAAAAGCTAAGCTAAGGGTTTTGACATTTTCTTTCCTCTAAATTTCTCCAACCTGGATATCTGACTTAAAAAGACACCATCCAAACCTTGACCATCTGATGCACTAAATCTGAATGGATCATTATTTTGAAAAAAGGTGAAAAGGAGCAGCTGTTCTATGAGTTCAATGGGCACCGCAGCAAGGACAAACATGGCCTTACTCTGCGGATTAATCACCCACTTAAATGAAGCAAGGAGTGTCAGGAATTGAAAACTAAGATTCTTAAGCCAGTCACAAATTTAGAAGAACCTCATTGGAATAGAATACGGTCAGAAAGTCACATACCGGGCCAAATTGCTTACAAATATTTATGCACGTTTGAATTAGAATTCCTGTTTCTCATCCAAACAAAGTTCATGCTCGTTGTGTTTACTCTCACATTTTATCTTTGCATGAGAAAGGTTAACTAGAAGCATTTGGTGAGTTTTCGCAATTAAAGAGGTTTCACAAGTTAATATTTGTTAGTGGTATTTTCCCCATCCCACCTATAAACACAGAATTTCCTACTGACTCTATAACATGTGAGTTCACATCAAGTTCCTCCAATTCTATCAATGTTCATTTCCCGCTCCTTGATTAAGGAGTCTGTCACAGTCTGAAACTGCATGACCCTCGCAGCTGCGCCCAGCATTGTCAAAAGTAACCCCACTGTCCAAAGTTAGTGTAAGTCTGCCTCTCAGATTTCATCAGCCTTTGGAAATATCTCTAATTTCTTCCCACGCGAGGTAAGATCTTATTGCTGTACCCTCGATGAGCACTGGAAATTCCTCTTAAAATTCATGATGTTATTATTGAAAGGCTACTTTGTTAAGACTGTATTACATAGCCACCTGTTGCGATGGTGGAAAAAGAAATCCCACTCATCTCTTATTAACAGGTTTCAGCATATTGTATTCAAATCATAAACTAAGATGGCTCATGAATATTTCCTTTCAAATTACAATACCGTTTTCTCATGTGAAATGGGCTTTATGATAATTCAGAGCTTATCTTCACAGTTTGATGTCTTTGTCCTTCCTTAAACAAATAGCCTGCATATTAACACAGTGATAACTGTCCTTTGACTTATTCAGAAAATTAATGAGTATTCAGCTAAGATGTCTGGTCTTCTAATCACCTCTACCTGGTGTTTTATTGTTGGTGTCTCTCAGCGTTTCGTACCAGACTGAACAGATACCTTAGTGGCATTTATCTGCCAACACAAAGATTCCTTTGCTCATTTCTAACACACAGTTAAATACATTTTAAACAATAAAGGCAAACAACGCAGCACAAGATGACAGCTGAGAAGAGAAGGTCAGAGTGCAAACACCCTTCCTGCTGTGACGCAGCACTGCCACACCTCTTTTGGCTGCTTCCACAAAGCACCACCTCCAGACCCACTGCACTGCTCAGATCAGGAAATAATTTCTTTCCCTTCGGTGATTTTGGGTAAGATTTCAATTCCTGTGTGCAGCAGCCTCTTTTTTCTTTTAGACATACATAGTTATCATATTTTCCTTGCAAGTTCATTAAGAGTAGGTCAGCAAGGAAAAAGCAAAACACATTAAGAAGTCTAATTTCCATCATTCCTGGATTTTTCCTGGATGAAAAAGAAGTCATTGCTGGCTGAAATGAAAGAACCAGGCACGCACTCTGTTCAAGAACAAAACTGCTTTTCTCTTCACACGACTCTCATCTGTCTGCCTCTTAATCTCCAGTAGCTCAGAGACCACGATTCCTTTTTTAATCTCCATAGGGATCACGCTGCTTCTTTGATAAAACAATTCTCTCTTTGTGTATGACTGTTTTCTATTGCAGTAAAGTCATATCTAGACGACTCACATCTCCTTTCCACAAAACATTGCCATTTTACAATATTTCTAAGCCACCTTTTTTTTTTTTCTTTCTGCATCAAAATACTCCACAGCCCCGATAGAAAACTCAGTGCAATCTCCGCCACTCATCTTTCTGCAGCTAAAACGTGTCAGTAGGCAAAAGAATTTTTCTCTCTACTCGTTTCGGCCTTGCTACTCCACATATATATGAAGCTAATATCGAGACTTAATAGGTGAACAGTCCCCCCGGGCACTTTAATTACCTACTTAATGATATTCAAAGTATTCTTATCACTATTGTGCGGTCTCCCGTTTACACAACCAAAGGACAAAGAAAACGGCCCTGTTATTGTTTTCAATTATCTTTGTTTTGATCTGCCGCTCAGATCAGGTAGGTGGGTGCTGACTTATATTTGCTCACAGAAAGAACAAAAATCGTAAAGGCCATGACGTCTCTCTCCTTTTTTCTTCTCCTCCCGCACCACATCTGAAATAATACCTGCTTCTCTTAGGCAGTTGACAAGCATTTAAATAATATGTTGCAAGCAAATTGAAAAGCGAGGAGGAGCAACACGTGTAGAAATTCAGGTAACTGAAACAATGAGAAGCACTGCAGGAAAATGAATTTAATTAAAGTTACTCATGCAGATTCTTAGACTTATAAATCTATAAATCTGAAGAAACCATTTCCCTTTCAATTAAGATTTTATTTGTCATTTCAGGGAGATAAAAGCAACTCCCTGCTGACCAAGTTTTCCAATACTGAACAATTAGGAGGAATACACAATAAAAGGCTGCAAAATGCTTCACAAGAGGAAAAGTGCCAGTAAGGATTCACATCTCCATGAGCCGCACTCACTAGACCCACCACAGCCAAACGATTCCTTTTCAAAGTACAGATGTGTCAACTGGAGATGTTTCAAGACAGTGCTTGTTCTATGACTAATACCCCGAGGAGGATTCGCATCACTTCACTTGCACTTCTTATATAACCACTGGGGAAAAAAAAGTTTCTTTTGGTGGAGTTTTTGGAACATCTGCATCAGATGCCTGATGGGAACTGCATTCAGCCTCCTCCTCCCTCCACCATCGCCCACAGCCTGCAGCCCTCCCAGCCCTGCCGCCTCCCCAGTCCTTTAGCAGAAACAGTACAAAAGAGTGAAGAACAGGAACAAGTGGCAGTGACACACATTAGTGAAAATTTATTCTCAGAAACTTGCACAGGATTCCTAGGGAAGTGGTAGAGTCACCACTGAATGAATCACAGAACCATGGAATAGCCTAGGGTGAAAAGAACCTCAAAGATCATCTAGATTCAACCCGTTGCCATGGGCAGGGTCGCCAACCATTAGACCAGGCTGCACAGACTCTCATCCAGCCTGGCCTTGAGCGCCTGCAGGGATGGGGCATCCGTAACCTCTCAGGGCACCATCTGTAGAGATGTTCAAGAACGGTGGACATGTGACACGGAGGGACGCAACTCAGTAGGGATGAATTGATAGTTGGACTAGATGATCTTAGTGGCTCTTCCAGCCTTAATGATTCTATGACGCTGCTGACTACAGCCTTATTCCTCTCCCCAACTAAGTTTTGGACAACCGCCTTCAGCTGCTTTCTGAACATTCCCACGCGCCAGGAGATCATGAATGCTGGCACCAGCGACATGGAGACATCTGCAGCTGTTCTACAGGACACCCATCCAAAGCCTAAACAGCGCTCCTGCTGATTTTCATCAATTTTCCTAGAAGCCTCCTTCCCCCTCCCACCCCACTGCTGCAGCAAACCGTTGCAAGTAAGGAGCTCAGTCGAGCTCCCAGCTTCAGCGATCGCAGCCCAAAGCATTCTCCTTCATATTGTATCAACCATGGAAGATACTCAGGATGTCAGGAATGGCTGCAATTAGCCTCTTGTTCCAATTACGCTCATGAAAGCTGGGTGGATTCCAGGGAGAAGAATCTAGGGCTCCTGCTCTTTACTGCTCAGATTTTTCAAAGCAGTTTCATGGTAATCATACACAGTAGCAACAGCCGCTAGCACTCACAGATGTGGCATTCACAGTATTCTGGTGGATCAGCTGTTTTTCCAAAGGATGAGGTTGAATGAAATCAAAGTTAATGTGGAGGCTCTGTTTCTCCACATTGCCTTCTCAGTAGGCAAACCTCCCACTGAGCTTAGCAAGAACGGAATCAGACTCGCGGAGGGCTTAATGCTGCCCGATTTATTTGAAAGCAGAGATCTGATCCTGCTATCTACCTGAGTGTACACGTACATGCAGACACAAAAACAACCCATGCTCTTCCTGACCCAGCAGGAAGCTGTTCATTCTGAAAGAACGCAACATTATGTCTAAAAGAGAAGAGTTCACCTCATGCACTTCTCTAAAGCAGCTATGAATAAATGGGGGTGACGTGCAAAAAGCTTCACTGAGCCATGGAGAAAGCTATCTTCCTCTACTTTCACAGAAACTTTAAGCCTCTCAGCCTTTCAGAAATCTCACTTTACCAATGGAGCACATGGAGGGGTGCAGTAGGGAACAGGTTTTCAAGCGACATAACTGCTCCCTCTCAGAAAAAAAGAAAAGCAGCAATATTTGAATGGTCCCCCAGCTTTCAGACAAATAAAACAGGGTGCACTTTTGGTATCCAAATTATAGAACTGCAGAATCATGGAACGGCCTGGGTTGAAAAGGACGATAACAATAATCTAGTTTCAAACCCCTGCAATGTGCAGGGTCACCAACTGCTAGACCAGGCTGCCCAGAGCCACATCCAGCCCGGCCTTGAATGTCTAAAGGGACAGGGGCACAAATGGTACAGCAAAGTTTTAATTTGAATTACGCGTCATGATTTATCAGTAAAAAAAAAAACAACAACAACAACAACAATATTCTTTGAGTACTTGCACACTTATTTGAGTAGATTTCCTCTCACCTGCATCTCTCAATTTCCTTAATGCCTCTTGCATTCTAAGTCTTCCTTCCTCATAGTTGCGACACATCTTTCCCTATGATCACTGCTTGAAATTTCTGTATTCTGCTTCATCTTCTCTCTCTTTCTCCGGTTTCTTGACCACACAATATTTTATAAATATGTATATATGTTACACTAACAATTTATAATGAGTAGCTGCAGTAGAAATTTAAAGAGAGCAATGAAAACAAATTCCAACAAATTGAATGAACACATTATATATATATACATATATATATATATACACACACATACACTAACTGACTTAATTTATTTTTCATTTCTTTTGTAGCCTCTATGGTTACCCTGCACTACTTTAAAAGTTTACGTTTCATCTAATTGTCAGTTGGCATAAGGAAAAATTATTCATATTTTCTCATCTGAAAGGTGATAGCACTTCACATGTCAAAAATTAAATCAGAGGAGCTATCATCTGCCTGTTTGGATCGTTTGCTCACTTCCACAGGGTACAAAGCTCTCGTGCAGCTGACATCAGCTCCGTAGGAAGGTTTCTGAGGAAGGCACGGAAGTGGAACGATGGGCAGTATGTTCTCTCAGCAGGTCACAAAGCAGGCTCACTTTCTGTTTGCTACTGGACTGGCCAACAAGATGAGACAGAAGGGGCAACTTCAGCAGAGAGAGAAATTACGTACGTGTTAAATTCAGAGTAAGTACATCAAGCAGCACAGATTGCTGCTCCAAACAAGGACTGAGAGCAAGTGATTCATTTTCCCCCATTAGTGATCTGACATACATTCTCGAAGCAATATATGCTTCAGCTTATCTACTTGAAGAGTTATGCACTTGCCTTAGAAGGCCTACAGTGATGCAGTTACAATAAGAATTCGTTCATTATTTTCCAGGGCTTGCTCTAGGAGAAGCATCACAACAGCCTCAGCCACCTCCCTTAACTTAAAGGAAATACAGTTTTATAAGCACACATTCTTCTATTGACACTTAACCTGACGTCCCTGTAAGACACACTGCTAATTATTAAGCAAGGCAGTTTATCAGAATATACGCTCCTTTCGAGCTCTTGTTTACACACATGCAGTCTTTGTGTAGACTGTGGGGTACAGTTCATTAGCAACCCAAGATGCCAACAATCCCTCCATGCACAGTGAGCTACACACATTCTGACAAACAATTAATCAGAACTCAGTACTGCATCTGGCTTATATTTACAGCCAAAGAACGAATTGGGCTGAAAAAGCATCTGAACGGATAATACTTCAACCTGATGACTCTGTAGCTGGTTTTGTTTTCCTGGAAGGAATCTGCTAACATACCATGTTTGAGAGACCCAACAGACATTGAATTTATGAGCCTTTAGGTAAACAAAACATATGGTGCTTGCTACGTTCCATCTATCTGGTAATCAGTCATTTAGCAATAAATGCAAAATAACATTTGGCCAGCTTCTCAGACATGACATCTGAGGAGATCAATTACAGACTTAATTTAGACAAATATTTCATAGCAATCTTTTCCTTTGTATTACATTATCTTTCTTGTTCCATGAAGTTTTCATTAAGTTCTGTGGAAAATGAGAGCTAGATTCTTCAAATCATAATATGGATGCAAAATATCAGTGAGTTTAGAGCACAAAATGGTGGATTAATCTATCTGAGATGTCAACCAATAATAGCTCCAAGTTATTCTGTTTATGATTGTATTGTCAGCAGTGCCTGAGAATCTACACACTGAAGAATTAGTTTATTATTTTTAGAACTAACACTTCCCTGACAAGATCCCTTTCCCCAAATCACAGTGTCTCTGAGCTGGAAGGGAGGTCAGGCCAGGGGTCGCTCTCTTGTCTTGTGCCTTACTGAATCAACACAGCTAAAGTTATTGGTGAGATGCATTAAGCAAGAGATTCCGTAAGCTCCAGGCAGCATTTTCCCACCCACTTCTCATTGTAAGTCTAACTGTAAAACAGTTTGAGAGTATGAGCTATACAGGACCAGTTAACACTCCTCTGCAGGAATGTGCACCCAGCCATTGCTTGGTGCATCCATTTCTGCTTCCCTTTCCAGTGCAAAATCAGACTGCTTAATGCCAGTCTCATTCATTACTACATCATGGAACATCGAGAAATTATTAAAGACTTGAAAAATCCATTCAAGCATTTCAACGTTGAGATCGGAATCCTCAGCTACTGCAATTTGTGCAACATGAGAGAACTCCACACAGAGAATTCTAGCAAATCATTTTTCTGGTCAGCTCAAATATGCTCAGAAGGTGGCTTCTGCATTGCATTACATCAAGGAAATTTAGCCCTAATACCCCAGTAACAGAAGTCTTGAACACAGGAAAAACTGTGGTGATCTAGACAAATCAAAATTTGATACTACTTTCATTATAATAAACTTTCTTTAAAACAGCATTTCATTCAGTAACAGTTTTACAAATAAAGTATTTAATTTTATCTCCCATACGGTGCTTAGAAAGTTGGAGGCGGAAGTGGGGTTAAACATTGCATCAGATGTGCAAGTCCTGCATACAAAAAACAGGCTTTATATATATTGTTTATGTTTTCTTTTCAAGCTTTCATTTGTTCACTTACAGTCTTTTCCATCCCTTACAGATTCAGATACATTTTTAAAAGTGTGTTCAATGCTGTGATACAGAAAACAATCTATATATCAATACACACAGTCTGTGAGCTTGACATAAAAGACAAGAAACAGACGCAGGCCCAGATGAAGAAACGTATCTATTGTGAAGTTTAAGGGAAGACTTGGCACAAAAATAATTGAAGTCGATATGCAGAAAGAAAATCCGTCAAACCACAGTGCTTGACTGAAGTGCAGATATATTTATTTGTAAAAAAAAAAAAAAAAAAAAAAAAACCAACAAAATTACACATAGGCTGGATGCCGTTTACCAGCTTAAATGGATTAGTACTACATTAGAAGTGTTCTACTTTACTTCAGCCAAAGTACTCATGCAGAATATAAACAAAGAAAGCACTGAAGGTGAACTGCACATCCCTGAATAAAGCTTTCTTTGGAGAAACAGCATTTAGGGCTGCTGGGACATGTCCCCAGCACAACCATCCAGGACAGCCTGCACAACCCAGGCCCCACAGCTTGATCTTATTTTTAATTTTTTGTTTGTTTATGTTCTGAACTTCACAACATTACTATAATATTGAGAAAGTATCAGAGGAGAGAACTCAGTTCAACACATCTTGACTATGACTACAGAAACACAATGGGTAGGGAAATTCTCTTCACAACATCAGGCAATTGAGAGGTCAGTTCCTCAGCCCAGTGCCCTCCTCAGGGAAACCAAGAAAAACATTTCCATTGGTGAAAATAGAAACTGAAGTAGTAAAATTCTCTTTGGCTGACCATAAGGAGACATAGATTGAAGACACGTTGGCAGACCCCTAACTGACTGGACATAACTAACTTCTTTCCTTGCTCGAACACTCTTATCCCTTTCCAGCCCAAAGTGATTATCTTTCAAAACACACAAAAACATTAATTTTGGAGCATGAGCCAAGACAGAGCTTGGACAGGTAAGGAGGCAGCAAGGAACCTATCCAGCTCAAGTTAAGCAGTACTAAAATCAACTTAATATATCAAAAGTGAACAGCATAAGAATTTAAGGCCTGCTGTGCTAATCAAGCCAGAGACCAACATGGCCTCACAGGTATACCCAACATTGGCCAAAGTAGATACCCAGGCAAAAGAGCAACCCCAGCACTGTGTTGGCTATGTATGTTACTATACATAGAAAATACTGATGTTGATTATCTTCTTCAAGCTCAAACATTTACACGTGTCTGGGAAAGTTACAATTACTCATCCTCCAATAATCATCAAGCACCACATTCACTGTTTATGTAATAAATGAAGCAGTCCAGAGAAAAACTATTGATTTTTCTGAACTCATGGGCACTACTGTTTAACAGGTTTTAAGCATAGATATAATGGATGAGCCTGTCTTCAGGTAGTACAGAAAGCCACTGTATGAGGGAAGATACACCAAGACTGATGAATCCTCAGCATTTTGAGTACAGTGCTTAATAGGACAGATTATTAAATCATGGGATCCTTAGAGTTGGAAGGGACCTCTGAAGGCCCTCCAGTCCAATTCCTCTGCAATGGACAGATTCACACTGCAATTTTCATTTGAACTATTTACTGTCATTATGGCAGAAGAAAAGTCAAGAGATACAGGTACATGAATGACCACCCACCATTACTGATGGATAAATACCTGGAAAGCAGCCACCACCACCACCACCATGAGCAGCATGGCTCAGTGCCAGCGCTGCAGAAATTAAGAGCAAGCCAAGGAAAACTAAGAGGGATGTAAAAAAAAAAAAAAAAAAAAGATATTTTCAGAAGAAACTGTGAAGTTTTACACTGCTAACACATGATGAATTGCATAATATCGAGTTTACCATAAAATATTATGTTTGGGGATCAAAAAATACAAACTAACTCCGTGAAGTTTTTGTTAGAAACCTGTGAGCTTGTCTACAACCCATTCAAACACATCTTGTTTAATATACAAATGGGTCAGAATAAAGCAAGCTGGCATCTTTCAAGTTAATAATTTTTGTTCTTTTTTTTTTTTTTTTTTTCCCTAGGAAACAGGAGTTTGCCTTGGCTGCTTCAGATGGTTTTCTTTTTTATAGTATCAGCGTAACTGCAATCCTCGATCATTCCCTGCTGCTTGAGGCAATTTCAAACAAGCTCATGCGCTTTTAGCACCATTCTAATTAGCTTGGATCTTACGAGTGGTGAACTTGTTTCAGTCCCATTATATACATGTTAATTGTTATCTTAAAGAATAATGAATTTGCAGAAGTAATGGTTGTTTGACATCTATTTAAAACACCCTTTAATCTTCGCTCTGCCCTAAAAATAGCTTACATGGTTTTGGTTTGGGAATTATTAATTATTATGCATATGTTGCATTTACATTTAGATATTGGCACTTTTGCTATCTACAGCCTTCCTTTTGACAGTCACCCCTACAACAAATTGAGTGGTGTTCTAAGGAGGGCGAGGGATGGCAGGCAGGGATGTGTTTTGGTTTTACTGCATTAAGCCCAATAAAATCAATATCCTTAAGTTGGAAAGAACCTTTAAAAGTCATCTAGTCCATCTCCTCTGCAACAAACAGTTGCAGCTCCATCGGGTTTCCCAGGGCCTCATCCAGCCTCACCTTGAAAGTCTCCAGGGACAGGGCATCTACCACATCTCTAGGCAATCTGTTTCTATGCCTCACAACCCTCACTATACAAGATTTTTTCCTTGTATCCAAACTAATCTACCCTCTTTGAGCTTGAAGCCATTTCCCCTTGTTCTATCGCCACAGACCCTGCTAAAGAGGCTGTCCCCTTCTTTCCTGTTGCTGCCCTTTGGATATTGAAAAGCTGCTATCAGCTCACCTCAGAGCCTTCTCTTCTCCAGGCTGAGCAGCCCCAGCTTTGTCAGCCTGCCCTCATAGGAGATGTGCTCCATCCCTTGGATAATACTCCACTTTCACCTCTTTATCCTAGCTTCCTGCATTGCAATACATAGTGCACAGCCAAATCTGTAGCTGGACAGGCTAGAAAATAAATTCCAGATCTTCTAACATCAAAATCCAATGCAGAGTAGCAACATGTTACTAAAATACTAAACCACAAGATAGCGGCAGCAGGCAGAAAACGTACCTAATTTTTATTCCTTCCAGGAATAGAAACAGGATTGTTCTAAAGCCCTAAAATTGTTGAAGATCTGAGAATTTGGGGCATGGTTGAAGTTAAATAAGAACCCCACCCACTTGCACACAAGGGACATTCAGAAGGTATTTCATTCACACAGTGAAATCCAAATTAATGAAGTGCATCAATTGTCATTACTACTCCCTTCTAACACCATACAATTGTTTCACTAAACATTTATTTACACTTATTTATAGTACAGTGTTCAGATGTGTACAGCACCTATAAGTGAGCTGTGATGCAGCTCCTTGCATTGTTACTGTCCCAGAGGAAAGAATATGAAGGGCAGCAAACCCACAGTTTCCATATTTTATACTACTCTCAGGAGCTGTGGCAATGGTGCCAGTAGAAGCACGTATTTTATGTGAAGAAAAGAGAATTAAATTTGAAACAAGACAATAGCTGAGAAGTTTGGAGTCAGCCTGACGTACTATTAGCTCCTTTCTCTATAATTAGGTGAGACCTGGCAAGCCCTGAAAGAACAATTACATTTGTCTGAACCATCTTGGGTGGAACCTGACCTGATTTAAGCACAGAGAATGAACACCTGGATTTATGATGCTCACATTCCTTTGGAAGTAATTGTTCTTTTTATTTTAATTCACTGCAAAGCCTTTGGTCTCAATACATCTATTCAGTTACGGTTTTCACATTCAATATTTCAGAAAATAAAAATATAAAAACCAATTCTGTGCTCACTTATCTTATGTTTACATTCAAAAGGTTAGAAAGTTACCACTTACTGAGTGTTTACAAACAAAATTCTTGGCTATACCACTGAGAAACCTAACAATTGTGAAGACAAATGTTATCATTGCAAGCTACTCATCACAAAGTAAGTGGAATTGTTTGGCTGAAGCCACTCTGAATTTCTGGTTTTAAAAAGAAGTTACTTAGTCATTAATACATAAAATCTTAAAAACGAAATGCAGTACTCCAGAATATTCACACCATTAGTGACAACATTAATAAAGCCTTTGCATTAACAGTCGTGGACCTGGTAACAAATGCGCAACAGAAGTTAAACTTCCACAGTTCACAGAACTGCTTTCCACCAGAAAGCTCTGACACCATAAAGTTTATCCTCTCCCTCCTCTAGCTCTCAGTCACAGAAGCTAAGGAAAACCTCTATGTCATGCTAAAAAAAAAAAGTTTCAGAGTACAGTTTACAGATATCTTAGTGTGTTTGACACTGCCTGCCTACTGCACCAGCAGATAAGCTCGACCTGGCAGGGGAAAAATAAAGAGAAGAAAAACCTCTAACTACACTACCTGCTTCTCCTTAAAAAAATGACTGTAAGGAAGATAATTATACGTCCACCCTCTTGTTAGCATCTAAATGCAGAAAACACAACACTCAGAGGATTCTTCAGTCTATTAGAAAGCAAAGAATAATTAGACTCTTAATGGAAAGGAAATACTGAAAAGAGAAACTGAACTTTTCAAAGTTCAGGTAAGATCAAAAATTAGCAAGAAATGAACCATCATGTATTCTATTTTATTCTTATTCTCTCTCTTTTTTTTTTTTTTTTTTTTTTTTTTTTTTAATAATTACTCCCTAGTGAGCCAGTTCTGAAAGAAAACATTTTCTACATTTCATATTGCCACCACTGCTTTCATCTTCTCCTAATAATTTACTCGCATCTAAAAATATTTACTTGTTCAATTTCCTAATTTGAAATTGCATTGGATTGGGAAAAAAACATAACATAACTATATTCAGAGGCATCCCACCAGAAGACTCGTATATCTCTGTCTTCCGATGGTATCACCCATGGTCTGAAGCTAACATTGTTTCGTAGAAAAAAAAATGGAGTGGAACAATAATTATCTTCATTAATAGAAACGAGGAAAGCTCTGTTTTTAGTAATTTTAGTAATATTACTTTCTTCCTTGAAATTAATTCTTTTGAAACATAATCTCAAATAGAGATTCACGGACTAGTAGGAACCTATGGACAACAAAGAGATGCTAAAATAAGTGTTAACTTACACTAGGCCCCCAGTTTGGAGAGCAGTTTTAATGTCTCATCCTACATGAATGAGAGTTGGGGAAGAAGAGGACAAACATCCAACTACTTTCACCTAGAAGTTTCTCACCAACCAGGACCCCTGAGGCTGCAGACACTCTTAGCATTTGATATTCTGATAGACATTAATTGCCAACTGCATTTTAAAGAGCAGGCCATGGCGTTGTAAAGGATGTCTGCTTCCTATTCCATCATCTCGCACAATTGCTATGTGTTCCAGCATCGAAAATGTCCTTTTCCATTTCCTATCCAAACATTAACAGGAAGACTCTGGATTGATCTAAAGAAAACCTCTTCAAGACTTTCAATGTTTTCTGGAGCCCACTCAAACCAGTGGGAGGAAAATCATTGCAATTCACTTTAGTAACTTGAACCCATCAATCCTCACTACCACAGCTGAGCAAACTGACAATTTACAACAAATCTTTCTTCTTCCATTTCCAGGAGACCTCATTGTGGCCTTCCAGTACTTGAAGGGAACATATAAACAGAGGGGGGAACAACTGTTTACATGAGTTGATAGCGATAGGACAAGGGGGAATGCTTTTAAACTGAGACAGGGGAGGTTTAGGTTAGATATTAGGAGGAAGTTTTCCACACAAAGGGTGGTGATGCACAGGAACAGTTTGCCCAAGGAAGTTGTGAATGCCCATCTCTGCAGGCATTCAAGGCCAGGCTTGATGTGATTGAGGGGACTAGGGGAAATGGATCCAAGTTGAAGGAGGGAAGATTTAGGTTGGATGTTAGGGGGAAGTTCTTTACGAGGAGAGTGGTTAGGCCCTGGAACGGGCTGCCCAGGGAGGTTGTGGATGCCCCGTCCTTGGACGTGTTCAAGGCCAGGTTGGACGGGGTCCTGGGCAACCTGATCTAAATGTGTATGTTTGGTGGCCCTGCTAGGCAGGGGGGTTGGAACTACATGATCCTTGAGGTCCCTTCCAACCCGGGTGATTCTGTGATTCTGTGATTCTGTGATTCTGTGATGTGGCTCTGGGCAGCCTAGTCTGCTGGTTGGTGATCCTGCACATTAGCAGGGGGGCTGAAACTAGATGATCATTGTGGTCCTTTTTCAACCCAGGCCATTCTATGATTCTATCTGAATATCATCTGTAAGCAGAAGACAAAATACATAGAAACCTTAGCTGAGTAATTTTGCCACATCCTTACAACACCAACAGATGCCAGAGTGAAAGCCTGAGGCTGCTCTGAGCAGGTGCCTTCACAAAAAGCAGCACAACCAGTTTTGGCCAGATGCATGCTTAGACTGGGGTCCCACTCATGGGAATATTTGTTGTCTGCTTCTATATAAGGACTGCTATGAATTCATATTTATTAAATGAGCAAGAAGTCGTTTGTATATGGCTTCAAATGAGCATGGAATATTTTTGCAGCGTTTTCCCAAAAGGGTGATTTAAAGCAAGCCTGCAGTGCTTAGAAATCTCTCCACAAACATCAAACAACATTTTTTGTAAGAAACAGTACTTGATTTCTCCCGGCACCCAGCAGCTGTGGTGATCTGTCATCTGTAACACGCAATGGTAAAACGCCACAATCATGCAGGTCTTCATAACACAACTTTCAAAGCACTCTTCGGAGTGCATTTCTATCAAAACGTTTGCAAGGTGGGAGCTTTGCAATAAGTTCACGAGCATCAATCTTTATAAGGGTTATTTACCAACCCTGAAGTCTGAGGGTACACACCTATGGGGTTGTGCTTGTTACCCAGATATGAGATATCTAAAGATTTTGGAGCTACTGTAAAAAAAAAAAAAAAAAAAAAAAAAAAAAAGATTTCTAAGTCTGGAAGGCAGAGAACACTTGACACTGGGGAAACTAAGAGCAGACAAAACATGTTTTAGCATAACTATAGGAAATTGTTGCAGAAAACACTGATTAAACCTGCTTCTGGGTCTCTGCGGCTCAGCTCTTCTGCACTATTTGAAAACCAAGGATTTTAAGACACATACACACAAAAACACAAGAAGAAAACCTTATCAAAAGTGCCACAGTCATTTTAATTTAACTACGATTCAGCTGGAAGATGTAAAGAGATGCACAGCGGAGCACAAACGAGCTAAGAGAAAACAAGCAGGCGTGCAAACAATGAGTCAGAATGAGACTTGATTGCCAGCCTCTCGCTGTTCTGTCGAGAGTGTACCAATAAGGACTGATATAAACCCTGACCAAAGAGGAAGCTTTACAAGGTGACTGCAGGGAAGATTATTATTTTCTGACTCTAGTGGCTGTTACAGAGCCATTCTTGTCAGCCTTCAATATTCTGCAATTCATCTTATGAAGTGCCAAGAAAACAAGGTAAGTTTGTTTCTACATAGAAGCACTATTCAGAAAACCTCAAATGAGCCAAGACAACACAAACACACTTTCCTTCTTTTAATTCACGAGCAATTTCAGACTTCATTTTCCTTTCACACTGACCAGATCAGCTTTAGCAAAGTTGCATATATTTAACGAGAGGGTGGAAAGGTTTTATTTTAAAAAATGCATGCCAACTCCATACTTCAGAGTGTATTTTATATACACGTATGAATCTGGGAGCAGAACATCCCCATTATTCAGCTCTCTCCCTGCAATTTCCCTCCTACAAATCTCTCCTCCTCTATACCCCCATTGCAAGCTCACTTGGACAGCCTTCTCCCCTCTGCTCACAGTGATATAATGAACATATCTTCTATCTCTTCTGAATTCTTTTCCAGCTTCAGAACGACTCACAACTTCCTTATCTACTTCTGCTTGTTATTTAACTCTAATTTCACCACCTTTGGAAAGCGTTTGGTTACACGTTGTACAAAATAGCGTTGCTAAGAAAATCGTGCCATGATAAGAAGAATGAAGCATAATAGCTTTGCATACTACTGAGATGAAACCTCTAAAGGAGAAGTATTTTTATCTGTAAGTATTATGCATTAACAAAAGGAAATATTTAGTGTCTGTATCCCCCAGCCTGTACTGAGAGCTCTGTTCTCTGACAAAGAAATACAAAAGCATTTCTAAGAGTTTAAATTTGCTTGCTTAGAGTAAGTTATGTCTTAACAGATTTCAAATTTCCCACATCTTTCCTTGTTCTCATGAAAGATCTCTGTACGTACCTCACAAACCAGAGAGATCATTAGGGGAAGAAAACAAAAGGTCAGACTCTCCACAAGAGTGTTCCCAAACAACCCCACTGCCGAGGTCCCCATCAATTCCTATATATCTACATGAGTCAAAGATGTATTTCTGATATGGAAATTAAAGTCAACTTAATGGCATAAGATAAAGATACAATTTCACAGCGATAATAAAGACCTTTGGTTATTTGCATTAACAGTGGAGTCACTCGGAGTGCAGAGAAGGAACACAAGTGATATTCAAAACAGCATAAATTCTACACAGCAATATTTCAAGCTACTTGGTGACTAAATCATGCAATACAGTGACACTGTGAGTCTCAGCAGATCACCTGGTGACTGATTAAGTAGTTCTTTATGTGCACGCAGGTAAGGAACCAAAATCACACACCAGTCATTAGAGAAAGTAGTAAGTGTATGCATGTTACTGGACACTATGATGGAAGCTAAAGATACCACCTACGTTTCTGTTACAGCAAGTCCACCTATGGTGTTGCTCAACAGCCTAATCAGAACATGCAAAAAGCAACTGATTACAAGTAAGCTTATTGAAACACCAAAAGATTCAGTTCCTCCACGAATAAAGATATGTAGAACGGAACGTAGTAGACTGCAGTCTATATTTCAGTATGCATGTATATGCAGAGTTATAGTTTCATAACTCTTTTCCAGAGTCTGGATTCCTGATGGATCCAGATCCAACCTACACTTAAACAAAGCTAATATAACTCAGGCATCATGACTTGCTTTTGTCTAGTAGGTATTTTTCCCAGAAAGTGCTGAAATTTTCTATTGTAAAATAAGTTCACGGGGACAAGACTGAATTGAGAAATCTATTTGTGGCTTCCCACCAACAATATGCCATTTTTTCCCCACAACTGTGCTGTTTTAACTTTGTGACCTTTTCTCCCAAATGGCTATAAGCTGCCATAAAGACATCTGCCCTTTTTCATAAAGACATTAAGAAGGAGTAGAGAAGAGATACTAAAAGCAGAAAGTTCAAAAGATACTCATTTCAGAAGCGAAGATTTAGAGATTAACAGTACTATTTTTTCCAACCTAGACAGATTCAAAACCTTTTAAATTATTGTCATTGCAAAGAGTTGAGAACAGTTCGTTACCACTTGGAAGAAAAAAGTGGCACTGCTGCTTTCAGATAGTTCCAAAATCTTGCACCTTTCACCCTTGAAATCAAGAAGGGAAAAAAAAAAAAAAAAAAAAGACAATTCACAGCAGCAAAAATCTTGAAATATATTTTCCTCTTCACTGCATGGTATTCTAAAGGCCTTCAAACAGGTTCAGAAAGCTAATGCTTCTAATGACTTAAACTTTTCTGCTTAGCAATTTACGGGCAAAATGGAAAGGAATCTCAAACAAGTGCTGAGCAACTTATTTGGCTATTGGTAAGATTCAGCTCTGTCCTTTAGCTGGAGTAACTCAAGACTAGAGGAGGAGCACAAAGATGATCACAGGGCTGGAACACCTCCCCTGCAAAGACAAGCTGAGGAAGTTGGCCTCATTCAGCCTGGAGAAGAGAAGGCTGCAGGGTGACCTCACTACAGCTTTTCAGTACCTAAAGGGAGCCTACAAACAGGAAGGGGATCAACTCTTTGAAAGGGTAGATAACAGCAGGACAAGGGGAAATATTTTTAAGTTGAAGGACGGAAGATTTAGGTTGGATGCCAGGGGGAAGTTCTTCACAGAGAGAGTGGTGAGGTGCTGGAACAGATGCCCAGAGAGGCTGTGGATGCCTCATCATCCTGGTGTTCAAGGCCAGGTTGGATGGGGCCCTGAGCAACCTGGTGTAGTATTATATATGCAGGTTGGCAGCCCTGCCTGCCTGCAGCAGGGGGGTTGGAGCTTCATGATCCTTGAGGTCCCTTCCAACCCAAACCATTCTGTGATATGATTCTATAGTACTGCTGTCACCGAAAAGCAGTTACATGGAGGTGAAAATTCAGATTGGTGTTGGAAAAAAATACAGATTCTAGAGGGATTTCCAACTGCCAAATTTCTCCCCTTCCCTTCCAAAGTTTATATCAACTTTTATCAGTTCGTAACAGTAAATAAACAAATAAATAAATAAAAAGTCAAACTAAGCATGAAGTTTCTTCTAGATGTCTGCTTCTTTCCTTTCCTTTGTTACTGTGCCCAGGAGCTGTCTAGACCAGGCGAGGAACTGCTTTCTGCTGGCACTGATATCTATTTCAGTTTTCCTTTGTAACCTAACGTGATGTACAAGAACTCTTTATTCAGTTGTTGGGTGATTTCAGAGCACCATCTGTAAGATTTCGTACAGCGTCCAAAAAACTTGCTAGAATTAATAAGGAGCATCTCCCACAGATAGCCAGTTGTTAAAAATTTAACACAACCAGCAGTTCTTGGGGACATCTTCACCAGTGTAAATCAGCTTCTTCCTAATGCAAGTAATGCTGCCTACGTATTCCTGTTGTCACTTTGCAGCGTGCATGTAGAATACTGAAATATTTCTCCATATGATTAGCTGGGTCGTAGAGATACCCAACACATGTGCCACATGCTCATGAATTCCTGAACCAGCTTTGAAGGCCTCCTGAAGCAAGGGGATTTGCTTGGCACCAAGCACTTGACAAAGTCACCCCCAGGTTTTAGAAGGAGCTACTGCAGGGAGCCAGGATCCAGCAACAGCACTTGTATCAACTGTTTTCATATAGAACTTACTCTTGTCTTCTAGATTCTGATTAAACTTTAACAGCTCAGAAATATAACAAACTGACTACTGGATATCAAGATGAGAAAAATTCTCAAGATGAGAATTAAACAGGACAATATACTTCTTCAATATTCTGTTGAATAAGCAATTTGATATTGTAGCATTTTTTTATGCTTTGGGGCACAGCATCGTGTCAGCTCATTTAGCTGAAGAAATTCATAACAATTGGAATAAAGACTTAGTTGAGTACCTTTCTGTTAATCAACATATACTTTTCCTTTTATTATTACCTAGTGTTTTAATCTGTTTTTGAAACTTGTGTCAGTGTGTGTTTGCATACAAATATATATGGCTTTGTTGATGCATTCATATGCAACCAAAGCCACCCCAACCATTCAGTTGTTTCATTTTAATTCAAGAAATCAAAAATTAAAAAGCAATTTTAAATAATCCACTGCAACTACAGAAGTTTATTTCAAAGTGGAGAAGAAAAGCAGGAAAACTCAGTGGGAAATCAGGAAAAGACCTCTAAGATAAGCTTCAGAAGCTGCAGTGGTTTCCTCCTCTAGCATATGGCAAGCAGCATAAAATGTCTGGAGGAGGAACTCCACAACCCTCTTCAGTTTACTCTTTCCATATTTTCAAACCACCTCCTCAGGCATTATGCACTTATATAAAGTACTTTTCTTCCTCCTCAATAAGGATTTAAAACTATTTTTCCATAATGGACTCTGAATAATAAGGGGAAAAAAAAAAATTAAAAACAAAACACGCTTCAGTCAAAGAGAAGCGATGGAATAATGGACAGGCTGAGTGCACACACACCCAAACAACGCTGCTCTTGGACAAAGATGCTCACACTTTCGTGAGCCGCAGGAAGTCAATTGCCCGTTTGCATAAATATGCCAGATGACTGTTAGACACTTCATGGCTGGTCACAAGTTGAGCCATTCAGTATGACTCTAGATCACATGCACTTCATTGGTGCTGGTGCAGATATTAGGAAGGAGTTTTCAGGGTACTGCAGTGCTGAAAATCAGGACAGAAGGGAACACATTGTCGTTTGAACAGGAAGATTTTTGCCTAAATAAGCATTACTGAGCTACTAGGTCATAGAATGGCCTAGGTTGAAAAGGACCACAATGATCGTCTAGTTTCAACCCCCGGCTGCGTGCAGGGTCACCAACCAGCAGCCCAGGCTGCCCAGAGCCACATCCAGCCTGGCCTTGAATGCCTGCAGGAATGGGGCATCCACAGCCTCCTTGGGCAACCTATTCCTGTGCATCACCACCCTTTGTGTGAAAAACTTCCTCCTAATATCTAACCTAAACCTCCTGTCTCAGTTTAAAATCATCCCCCCTTTTCCTTATCCATGTCAGTAAGGATAGTAACAATTAAAGGACCCCACTATCAGTACATCAAATCAAAAGTGAACCATTAAAACAAACATATCTCTTACCAGGACTTAGTTGAACAGAGAGGCACTTTTCCTAGCAGGACTCGCTTGATAATACTCAGACAACATCCTTAGCACTTCTGACTTGGTAAGCAAAATGTCATCACTCCTAACTGCACTTAAGCACAAGCAACTCTGCCAAATAGTGCATAACAGTATTTGAACTTTTCAAATCTGGATCAGATTGATGTTTTGGCTTTACTTCCTCCTTTGCTTTTGTAGTGTCTGTGACCTATCTGGCATGCAGCAAGTCACCTTTGCTCTCACAGAACAGCATCACAGCCAGTTCCAGCACTCTGTGCTGGTCCACAAAATTCAGTTCTCCAGCTGTCTGTAACTACACTGTGACATTTTCATCTCCCACAATGCCAAGAGGAAAGAAAAGTGTTTTATTTTCAGCTTATTTTTATAACCATTCCCAAGTAAATTGTACTTGCATTTGAATTATTTTACAATTAAGCAAGTGAATTTCAGCAGTCTCTGATGAATTCTTGTAGTTGATCATTTGCACTGAGACACTGATGGCTGCTTGGTATGTCCTAAACATAACCTTGAGACAACAGGAGCTCAACACACTTCATAATTACATTCCTCAGTAGGAAGCAAATTCCACAGTTGACATATGGAAAGAGCAAACTGTTCTTCCATTCAAAATAAACAAAAATATTTGTTTCATGTTCTTTTAACCGTTAACTTCTGAACCTTTCAGAAGTGCCCTCCTTCATTTCCTCCCCACTTCTACAAGGATGCACAAGTGGTGAAGAACAGAAGAAAGCTCAGCATCCCTAAGACTCCTCCCACTTGTAATCACATCTTGATTGCTACCCTGAAACAGGATAAATTAATTCAGCCCCTCAGTAAATCAGACCAGAACAATAATGCTTTGCCTCCCTTCCAGAAAACCTGTCAGTTGAACATCTGCAGGCAATTTCAAGAGACAGAGACCCTTCGTGATGCACAACACCTTTGCTATTAATACCAGCCAGCTGCCCATCATGCAGATCTACTCAGGCGCTTACAGAAGGTATCAGGAATAAGTGGATAGGGCCATCAGAAGTACCCTGCACATCACAATCAGACAGCTAAACCTGTTGCAAATGCAGACCTTTTCTGCCCCACCATAGCAAAGCTGAGCAATGAACTGTTGCTGAGCACAGCAATGAACTGTTAAACTTCTTGTTCACTCACTTCTAATAGCAGAAATCTCAGCACCTTTATAAGCATAGAAATCCCCAGCAAGGGTAGATGGTTATTGGAGGGGAGAGGAAGCCTTAGGACCATGGAAATTTGTTTTAAGAGATGTGAATAAAAGGGAGACAAGCAAGAAAGAAATGATGGGTTGAAATCGTTTCCAAGGAAACAAAGCAAAGCCATGGCCTGGGCAGAGGGGCAGCTTTATCAGGGCAAGGCACCTGGGCAGCTCCACACCCAGCGTAACACAGCTTGAAATATTTGTTAAGCACCATGCTAACGATGACTTGATTCTCCTGTAGATTACTTCTCCCTGGCAGCTAAATATTAACATGAAGCCTCGCTAATTTAGAAAGCAAGAGCTAACTTAAATGAGCGTATCCTTTAGGAGTAATTCACATGAATAACGATCCTGACTTGTTTCCACCCAGGAGCAGTGAGTTACTCAGGTTTCCACCATACACTGGGGTTTCTAAAAGAGGCACCACGCTAATTACCCTGCTAGGTGACAGCAAGTGCCTCCTGTTTGCGTGGGTTTTATTGACTATCCTGTACCGCTTCACAGATACGCCCTCCCACGCGTAGGAAGGAGTTCAGGCACACCAGATAATGGCTTGTAACATCTTCCCACTCAAGCATCCTAAGAGACGTTTTCCCTTCCTTTTCAGACAAGCACGTTGTGCTTTTCGTTTTCCAGCATCCAGACACTCAATGACGCAGGAAACCGCATCCGAACAGCGCAGCACCAATGGAGCAGACTGGCACTTTTTTTCCCTATAGTCAGGAGTTATTTACTTTCACCCATCTTGCTGCATTAACTCCACCTGCATCTGAATCTTAAAGCTGTTTGATTGCTCAAAAACACCACCACAAGAGACCACCATCCCATGCTGAAGTCAGAGGACCAACACAGTCTCATGTAAGCCTACCTGGGCTTCTGCACAGGCTTCCCTCCAAGAACACAGCTCTTCACAGCTAGATGATCTCTCCTTACTCTGAAGCCCCTTGCCCTGAACTGGGTGTGAGGGAGAGAGGGGCGACAGCTGTTAATGAGCTCATTAACAATTGGGGTGGGGCACTGCAGGCCTTAAAGTGCCTCAGCAGGGTTCAGAGCTTCATGGGCTGTGAGGTTGGCTCCTGCCATCTATTTACTCCTTTCAAGCGTTAATGCTGCAATACGTTCTGTCAGTTTTGATGCTGCTCTAGTTGGTCTCAGACTGGGATAAAGCAAGAGAGATTTTTCAGACATTTCCCTGGCTCTTGTTTCTTCTTCAACTGAAGCCACTGTGAGAAGTAAGCTGAAGGATGGATGCTGCTTGGGCAATATTTCAGTCAGTCAGCAATATTCTGCAAAAGCAGGGCTGGATGGAGGGGAAGAAATAAATGGTATTACAGGTTTTCTGCAAGCTATCTGTGTTGTCGTGACCAAATGATGTCTGCTTCTTGTTAGATCCCAAATAATACAGAGGAAGGTCGGTACCTGGTATTTTTGAAGTGGACCAGCACTGACCACTTTATCTTCTTAGGGACTTCCAAGCAGATTGCTGTGCAATTTAGTTACCTTAGTAACATCAGACAGCACGTAGACTTGCAAATAGTTGTTATGTCACATTGCAAGTCTGCTATGCCTACCAGGAATGCAGAGCAAGCAGTCAATTACTTTACACTAACATGTAAGAAAATCATTACCTCTTTTCTTATGAAATTAGCCTAGTTCCGATGGGAATCACCACATTGTTTTGGTAAGAATCTTTTCTCAGTGAAAAAAAAATAACAATAATCCCTGAAAGAACTGGTTGTTTATTACTTCTGTTCTGCTTGAAACCACTGTGCATAAATGATGTGACACGACCTCAAAACAATGCAGTCTCGATTTTCTTTTTTTTTATTATTATTATTCCAGAAACTTAATTTTCTGTTGGGAATTATGTACCGAAGCAGACACTTTTGAAACGTTGGAAACTGGTAAGCTTTAAATATACAGAGCAGGGAAATGTGGTTTTCATAGAACATCATGCACTCTAGATGTGGATGACAAACAAGCCTAGTATTCATTGTTCTGCAAACCAAAGAAATTCTGACTGAAACACTTTAAAAGATAAGTTTTCTATGAAATGGATATCACTCCATCATAAATGTAACAAGAAAGCAATTAATGAGAAATGTGACCTGATATGTGAAGTTTAGGTATACGTATACCTAAAAGACAAATATATGTCATATAGGGAGGATGGCAATTTATGTTGGACAACAAGCAATACAGATGATTTGTGCCATCTCTGCAGTAGAATAGTTCTCTGGCAGCTGGGGTGATAACACCTGAGATCACCACCCTTAAGTGGATGGAATGGAGCACGCTGGCTCTATTCCTCCTTCTGGGGTCATCTCAGAATCACAGAATGGCCAGGGTTGGAAGAGATCTCAAGGATCATGAATCTCCAACCCCCCCTGCCACATGCAGGGCCACCAACTTCCTGATTTAATACCAACCAGGCTGCCCAGGGCCCCATCCAATCTGGCCTTGAACACCTCTAGGGACAGGGCATCCACAGCCTCTCTGGGCAGCCTGTTCCAGCACGTCACCACTCTCTCTGTAAAGAACATGTCCTTTTAAAAGGTGAGGCAGCAAGGTACCCCGTTCCCATACTTCAGATTTCAGTCTCCTTTGTTCTACTGCCTGCACTTCTATTTTCAGTTATTCTGATAATTGTATTAGCTTAGAACCAGAACTGATACGCCCATTTTTAGGGCAGGAATGAGGGAGGGAAAAGACAGAGCTCCTGCCCTTTATTCCGGTTAGCTCTCTTGGAGAGAAGATGGCACAACCGCCTCCTTTCTTTGCCAAATCCCTGCTGCCACTAGGACATCAGCACGTAATATAGGCCTGGCTCATATGCATGCATGGAGTTCACAAGATGACTAATGTTTCACAGGTTGTCAGCTCTCAAACTTAATCTAGAGCATAGTTCAGCTCCCGTGTGAGAAGCTCAGATTTCTCAAGCAGCACCCAGGGCAATTTTAAAAAGGTCTTCCAGAAACTGTTGAATGGGGTCTACAGTCAAAATAGTGGTTTTGTACTCCTTGTTACACTAGTTTAAATAGGTAGAAAATACCAGGCTGAACGCTAAACCCCTTCCATAGTAAGGGTGGGAGCAGGTTTCTGTTCTGTTCCTTCAAAGGGATGGAAGCAGCTGGATATTCATCTGGTAGCCCCGTTACAATCCCAATGAGGACAATACAATTATCCACCTGAGTGGCAAATTGCAAAAGTCAGACTGCTGCACACAAGTGTGTATATTTATCATATATAACATAAATACTAAATTTGTGCCAAACAGATGTTTATGGTAGAGGAGACAGCTGTTATTGGGATTCAGTTTCTGATTTTTTCAAATGTCACAGAAGGAAATGTTGCATGTTAGCTCACAGTTGCATAAACTGCTCACTGGAATTAATAAACCTTCTGAAAGCCATATATAGAATTATATTAATTAAAGCTATTTATTCTCAACTCAATGTTCTGTGTTTTATGCTGACAAAAATGCATTTAAAGTGCCACATTACCAAGAAAGCACATAGTTATTTTTCATAATCTTAATTAATTTTTATGCACTATTGTACGAAATGTATGATAAATTTTAGTTAGCAATTAGATTTCAATTAATTCAAAATTAGTTTTAATTCCAAACGTGTATTCACTGCACAGTACCTGAAGAATAAGAGTTTAGCAGGGATAGAAGCCCGATAGTACAATACAAATACAAAGTGATAGAGAAACATAAAAGTGAAACTTTAAAATGCCATGCAAGATTGAAGGCAAGTAGCATTCCTATTCCTATACTGCAGATGGAAAGAAGTATTTCAGAAGTCCTATTCTGAGAGAAAGAAGAGGTTAATGCGTTTGAAAGCACAGATAAAACTTTTCCAAACCAGAATCTGAGCTTTACAGAAAATATGTTACAAAGTGGGCTGTAAATCTTTTTAGGTTTTCCCAGGTCGGAAGAGATCTGTGGAAAATCAAGAAACTGAAATCCTCAGTTCTTTTTTCAGTGGGTCACGAATAAGTTTTTCTTTCCTGCCAGGTTCTCTCTTAATTTACACAACAAAGGTTGAGTTTTGAAATGTTAAGTATTAACTGCATTACATATTGGAGCTGACATTTTGAACACAACACGCCTTTAAAATATTTAAGCAGAACCCCAAAGGAATATATAATTTTACCTTTAAAAGGTTGTTTTAATAGAAATTGATGACAAAAGACTATACTTAAATGGTAGAGCAGCGCATAACCAACCTACCATAATTAAAGGGAAAAAGGCTCATTACAAGATGAAGTAATATGCAAAAAGCAGTCAATGTTTCATACTGAAAAGTAGATGGTTTTGAGAGTGAATAGTATTGCAAACTCTGAGAGCTCTGTTTGTTCCGTGTGCATTTTCTCCATTGTGTGCAGCTCGAGTTTGACTGCTCCCATTCAATGACACCGATCAACACCCACTAAATTGGAGCTAAAAGGCAAGTAACATGATTTACTTACTATGGCCTATGTTGGACTTGCATGCTGTTTGCCAAAGTGGCAGAGGTTTCCATGGCCATGGCTCTGTGTGGATGCCCACTTGTCATCCAGCAACAAAGGAGAGCCATTGGCACCTGCGGAAAGCAATTCCTCTCACTGCAGTTATGCTTTAGAAATCCAAACCTTGAAGAACTTGTGTTATGCTCCATTTTCTCTAAATACATGTATCAAGCTATGTAAAGTATATAATAACAGTTCTTCAAGAGGCCTTTAAATGCTTTATATGTCCATTACCTTATGCATTAAAATATGATATTGATCGAGCCTTTTCTGATGAAATATGAACTTACAGCACTTTCACCTTTGGTTACAGGTCCTTCCTTCAGCACAATAAAATGCTATATTTGTGTTTTCTAATATTAACCATAATTTCAACTTTGAAAGAGCATAAATACAAGCTGTGTAAATACGAGTAGAGAAAACTATATTCCTACTTCTGTCCCATTTGTACATAGTGGGTTAACACTTCATTACCTTGAGCACTGAAGGATAAATCATACAGCACAATAAAGATAAAAACATTAATAGCTCAATTTGGGATCATTTCAAACATGATTTCCTCAAAGTGATGCTGCTCCAAAGGCTCACTGAAACGCAAATATTTGCATGTATAATAGGCAATGTGTTTTGACTAGGATATCCATGCCAGCCTTTATTGTTTAATGTAAAACATCTTGCTTCTCCAGCAAAGTTATAGTTCAAGTATGGGATGGTAAAGTAGAAACACTGGCAAAAGCCACGGCGGATACTTTAGTATGTGATACAGATAAACATTTCTATAGGCCAACTTTTCAGCCTAGGGCATGCCAAAACATAGATCTGATTCTGAATATGCACTTGCTAATGGACTGATTGTGAACCCAATTGCCTCTTTGCACTTTCAGTTACCAGACTGAGCAGATGAGAGCAGGACTTCATGCACACAGTGGTGAGTTGGTTAGGGCCTTGGTGACCAGTGGAAATGGTGCAGCTGTAAAAGAGAAGATGAAAAGATGGTCACAGAATGATCAGCCAATTGCTCCTTCTACTTTGCAGCAGTCTGATACATTGAACAGAAAAGCACTTGGTATTTATTCCCCTAAAGTTTTTATCTCTTTCCCCTTGATTTCCACAGCTCCCTGACAAAGGTATTTTACGGGATTATTTTCTGACTGAGGCACTGAACTGAGAGGCAGAGGAGTTCAGTTCAGCTCTCACTTTTGTTCCAGACTGCCTGTGTAATGTCAGGCAACTAATTTAACCTCATGCCATCCCAGGTCCCATCTGGACAGTGGGAAAAACACAACCCGCTGAGAGAGCTGCTGTGAGGACACATCCATTCCTCTGGAGATTCTTAGATACAACAGCAATTCAGCCTGAATAAATACACAGTGAGAACAGGTTTTCATCTCTCCTGTTTGTAATTCATGGGTTGTTACTTCATTACCTGTGGCACTGAAGGATAAATTATACCAGCACAAACTGGAAATAAACATTAGTATCTTCATTCAGTGCCATTTCATAGATGGCCTACTTTAAGATGGCACTGGCCCAAAGACCCAAACAAATGAGAAGAAATTAGGAACGAGATCCTTTGCTTTTAACTACTTCAACACAAGTGTGTAATTCCTAGCACTCCAGAATGACACTGTCCTATTAAATATTGTGTTTATCCTTAAAACCTGGTAAAATGTGATAAATAAATATCACCACTGTTAAGTGGTACTTATCATTTCCGAGACAGCTTTTAACTTCCAGACCACCTGCACGCTGGAAAATCCCCCTAACTTGTCTGTTTGAGAGGTTCATCTTTGATAACCCACTACTGCCTCAACCTGTTCATCAGTTAATTGAAGTCAATAAGGCAAATTCAAGAGTACATTAATTAGAAGCAAGAGTGGCTTACACTCCCCTCTTGTCCTCAGAGCCTGAGAGATGACACTAGTAAGCCAATTAGACTGTGGAGGTGAACAGCTATTCAGCCTATTGGCCACTCCTGACCACAGGGAGATGAACTTAGGCTGGATATTTTCATCACGAGCAAGTGGAAAAGAGACACAGACCTTTGTGAAACTCGCAACGAAACTCCGCCTGCTGGCATCAGCTGGGCCAAGTTAAACGGGATATACTTCTCTGCATGTGCTGAAAGCCACATATCTGCAGGGCTCAGATGTGTGTTGGACCTTCATGCTGGACTAGCTAAAAGAGAATAGAGAAAGGATAAGTAGGTTATAAAGTTATGGCTGTCTCTATAACCTGCCTCTTGTCTCCATCACCCACTTGCACATGCCAGTCAGAAAAGGGCTACATGTGAAAGACAGAGGTAAGCAGATAAAAGAGTGATGTTTTGTTAGCTTATACTTTGCCCAGAAGCCAGTGTAAAAATAAAACTTCAAAAAGAAATGGAAACAGTCTGACTTAAGCCAACACTGGTGTTGATGCCACAGCTCCTACTGAAGAAGTTCCAACAAGAAGAAGTAAACCTACATGTATATCACAAACACAACTACAAGTACATGAGAGCGCTAAAGTATTTCCAGTTGTAATATCATCATTAACGATATCGGGGAAAGAAGTGAGCAAGGAATGTCCCCAGTGAAACCAGAAGATTAGAAATACAATAAGAAGCAAATCAGAGACATTAGAAATGTGAATGAGACTGAACTTCAAATGCTTCAGAATAACATATCTTAGGGGTGAAAAAAAATAACTGAAGAAGCATTCATGGGAAGAAAGAACATGAAAATGTAGATGTGCTGGAGCAATGAACAATGGTTAATGGGATATTCTTTGGCTATGACAACAGGAGATCAGATAATAAGCTGTAGAGTACAGCGTTAGGTCACAGAAAAAAAGAAAACTTTTCACACAGTAAAACGTTTCAAAATCTACGTAATCTGAGCCATTCCGAATACGCAATTTATGACAGGTATCAATAAAAATTGAGGATAAGTATAATTTCACATTAAAACATTGATAGCAGCTCTAAGGAAATAAAGATTTCCTTATGTAGATTATTCTTTTTTCTAAGATAAACAGTATTCATGGTACAAAACGTTCTTTGCACATTGGTGAAATCAGATGGCTGTAGGGTCTTCAGTCAGTTCTCCATCCCAAATCCAGTAGAAAAGTGCAAAAAATCTTTTTTAGGAACTACACATAATTAATCTGCTCCTGAAGATAAGGAAATATCATTATCAAAAGTACTTCAACCCACAGATGAGGATTTTCAGGGCAGGATGCACCCAGCTGCTTCCATCTCCTTTACGTTAGCCTCCTTTGAACAACCTCAACCACAAATTCTTTTTCATGTGAAGACTGTGCAAATAACTATGCTTTTCATTTCATCTTATGGGACTGCTGGAGCTGACATACCTTGGTGCTGTGTAATATTTGATTTAAGGAGCAGGAGAGACATGAGACAACTTCCTGGTAGAAATTCAACAAATTCTTCTTTTTGAAGCATTGCTGATTTGTGTCATTTGGAAAGACACCATTTTGATTCTTCTCCAAAGAGGCTGATGCTAGTCATTATTCAACACAACTACATAAATATGTTTTTACTGATACAGATCTAGACCTTTTTATTAGGGGGAAAAAAAAAAAAAAAAAAAAAAAAAGCAGAAAAAATATTTTTTCTTTAGCTATTAGTGATATCAGGATTGAGTACAATGCTAAAGAAATATAAAATAACTTAGTATCCTTGAAGCAGAAGTCAGAGTTAAATCTCATGCACGAGAAGTATGATCTGCCAGGCCTGACAGAAGGACAGTGTAATTGCAAAATGGAAGTTGAAAATATGAAACAGCACAAGACAAATTCTGAGAGGTATTGATGCCAGATCATACAATCATTTACAGACACGCCTCTTCTCCTAGTATTTCAGTGGCTTTTATTTCAATGTAAATATAAAATAAGGTATTTTGTATTTTAAAGCTGCCATATGATTATGAACAAAAGCTAAAAGAATTATTACTAAATTCAAGGAGTTGCTTGTTATTATAAGTGAATTCTAACTAAAACTACATAGTACTCACAGTACTCAATATTGATTACTTTGAAGAGCAGCATTTATCTCAAAACGTGATTTAGCCCTTGAAGGCCAAAAAGCTGACAACATACTTCAGCAGCCACATAGTCCTTGTCCTCATATCAACCAGGATGCATTTCAGGCTTTAAAATGAAAAACTCTTAATTTATTATGTGCTCTTTTTGATGAAAATTCAAGTGACCTGACTAAACCAGACCTAAATTCAAGTATAAAATGAAATGTTTTTTAGAGCTTGAACAAAAATTAGAGAAAATAAAATAAAGACATTTCAGTTTAGGCTTTGGAGAACGGATGCTTCTGCACTGTGGGATGGGATGTTTGGGGATCTCATAAGCATCCTCAACAGTCATGATCCGTTTTGGCATTTTATTTTTCTTTCTCTCCTATTGAATACTATTCAATCACTCCAGATCTCAAATGTCCATGGTTCGCAGAAAACAATAACTGCCCTAATCTCTTCCAAAAAATAAAAAATAAAAATAAATACAAAGCTTAGATTCAGTATGCATTAGCCAATAATCAAAACCAGATTGTCTCACAAGGAACATTAATAAGTAAATTATACATGAGATAGTAAAAATTAATCATTTTTTTACTTCCATCAGAATGCTAGATAATATACGATAGACAGCTCCCTGTGGCGTATGGCTGGGAATGATATTATTTAATGACATTTGCCAATTGTACAGTTAAAACCATGCAGGGTAATTTCAATTTATAATATGTTATGCTTCTTTCATTGTTCTAAAGTTAGAAAAAATGATCTACTGGGGAAAACACAGCTCATGCTTGCAGCTGTAATTCCCAAAGGCATCATTGTGCTTCTTGGACAGCCCCACCACGAAAAGGCAGGAGCCATGCCTGTTGCTACAATTGCTGCACACAGGTCACCACTGTTTTTTAACATCAACCTTTCCAGCCATGGGTAGATTTCATTGTAAAATAAAATTCATTTAGCATATTATTAGCCATGATATTGTGTCTTTCTGTTATGGTCTCTTGGGATTCTTTCCATATCCTTGTCAATACATCATAAATAAATTGTTTCTTATTCCAGGTTTTTTTTCGTTTGTTTGTTTTGTTTTTTACAACAATCCTGTTGATTATCTGCTGACACCTGTAACTCACTAACAAGCTCTGTGCTGTTCTCAGATGCAAAGGGACCAAGGCACATTGATTTGAAAGAGATGCTGCCAGCCCCATCCCCGCAGGCACTCCTTCCTCATCCACCAGCTGCCTAGGGGCACTGAGATGCTCCACAATCTCCCTCCTTGGCCCAGAAAACAGACTGGATTGGAATAACAAAAAAAAAAAAAAAAAAAAGAAAGAGAGAAACATCTCTTAGAAAGTTTTTTTTGTTTGTTTTTGAAAACACACAAATAACAGATACACAGGAATGGTTGATCCAGCTCAAAATGAACATGCACGTAGTCCCACGTCCTTCAACACTGCCCACAGCCAATATTTACAGAACACAACCATATTCCCCAGAATACCTTCCCAGCCTGCAGCTATTTGCGGTTCAAGGATCCCCTGAAGCTGAAGTGAAATCTGTCTATGTGACAGATTTTTCCTCTAAGGATTTTCTTTGGTGGGTTCTTTTCTTTCTTCCAGACACTTTTTGAATCCACACAGATTTTTGGCATATCCTCCGTCCTGCAAGGTGGAGACAACACCATACACTAACAAAACACTGAAGGCACAACATGTCATTAGAAATGCTGGTCTGGTAGAGTTCTACTCTTTGGTTTCCAAAGTATCAAGGGTTAGATGGTTGGATTGTTTGCATAAAACTGTTTGGAAGAGCAGAATAACTAAAATTTAGTTTTATATGCTAAGCAATTTGAAAAAATTGAAAGATAACTCAGTAAGACAACATTACTCAGTATTCATTACCTTAAAATATGTATTTGGGAAAAATTTAGAGACAAATATATACTCTAATTATAAGCACTTTTCAAGATTCTTAAATAAAATACAAAAGATTTCTGTACTACCTCATTAATCTCCAGAAATATTTTAGCTTGGCTAGGTTATTTATTTAGAATGCTCTGTTTTATTTTTCAATCTTAACCATTTATTACATAGGCCGCAAGTGAAAAAATACATGCTAAAAATGAGAGGAACAGCTCAGTTTCTACATGAGGACTGCAATCCTCCTCACACAACTACACTGTGATCCTGAGAACCAATTACTGTAAAAACTGCAGTAATTTTGAATATAAACAAGAGTTTATAAACAAGAATACATCAAGGATTCTTTTCATTTATAGAACAGCAAAACATGACTCCAGTTATAGATCAGCTGTTATTTCATACATAATTAGAGCATAATTAGACAACAACAAAAAGAGTGCTGGTTCTGATACTGTGCAGATAAGTTGAAGTTTGCACCATACAGTGATTGGGAATTTTAACCTCCTCGCCTCTACTAAGCAGAAAAACGCTCGAAGATGATAATCTTTCTAAAATGGTTCATTACATTCTTGAGTGCCAGTTAGTCATTCAGGAAGACACCTGAAGTACCTAAAATAGTTCAACTCAGTCCAGAGAAATTCTTCTGCAAAAACCAATGCTATGTGCAACGCCGTAGATTTAGAAGCTTAAGCTGAGCTTGTGAACAACTTAGAGAATGTGTTCTCCAGTCCTATCTGTGTTCTGTAACCTATCATGGCTATGGAAAAGCTCTATAAAAATCCCTCCTCACACACTGAGCAGACTACCAGCTTCATCCTAACACACCTCATTCCTTACAAAATACCTGAAATTTGGAGAAAAGACATCACTGAGGATTTCCAGCCTCAGGCTCCAAGCAAGTAACAAAGTACATTTTCAGCTCCACCTCTTGTTTATAATACTCCCAACATTTGTAGGTTTATTAGTAAGATAATTGCATTCAGCATCCACAAAATAGCACAAGAATCACTATTGATATCAGATGTTGGGGGAACAATATAGTGAAAATATGCTGCAGATTATTTATTCATGTTTTATGTGCTCTATCTATACATGCACCTTCAACACTATTTCATCTATTATTTAAAAAATATGCATATCTGTAAAGCTATTATACATGGAATTGGAAAAACTGTTGCTTAGCCTTCACCATCTCAACTCAGCTGAAACAAGAGGTTTTATTTGAATGCATTTTAATATTTGCTCAGTCAGATGAAACAGTATATAAATATATCTCAAAAGATTCTGCTTCAGTAAGCTTGCTAAGTGAAATCTGAATGACCTAAATGGCCTGCTAAATGCTGAGGTATTTTTATTGTTTGTTTTTAATTAATTTAATACTATTCCCCACCAAAACCCAAACTTAACAATTAAAAAAAAAAAAAAGAAAGTCAGGGAAAATAAAAAGCAATTGGAAAAAATGGTGGGTATTGGGTCCTCAAAGGCTATTGCAAAGGCAGATACAGTTTGACCAAACAACATTAGTGATCAGGAAGTAAACAAAGTGGAATCAGTTATATCCAGACTCCAGAAAACTGAAATTTACTTCTTTGAAACAAGTTATTTCCTGGGGCTCATCACAAAAATTAAAACAAAATCATTAAAAAATTGACATCAGCAACCTTTTAATATCTTGCTATGGGGATTTAATCATTAATTTCAGACTATTTCCAATTAGAAGTTGGATTAGTTTTTAATCATATTTTAATGCAATTTCACATTACAAAAGCAGTTCTTTTATGATCTGAGCAGCTTCGTGGTGCAATCTGCATACACCACCACCTAACACTTCAGTCCTGTGCTATGTTGTGGCTGTTTCTCTTCCTGTTACTGTAAGTAGGAGCACTTTTCTGGTATTCCCCACATGCTTAAACAAATGAAATCGTTCACATGTCCACCATGGAGTGAAGTATGGCTAATGAGTTATTTGCACGTTCTCATAAATGATCTTGAGAAGGCAATAATTGTACTGAATATGCATTAGCTTCAAGAAAGAATCTGAAAATTGACTAAAGAAGTAATGGATTAGATAGCAAATATTTCATTTGAAAACTTCCTCTGAGTTAACACATGCATTAGCCATTGCTATGATCACACCAAGCCAGCGTGCTGAGCTGCTGTTATCATACCTGCCTGGTTCTATTAACAGAAAGTTCCTCTTTGATATCTATTTTTCTTAGTCCATCTACGAGAGTCGTTCCACAGGTAATATCTCCTAAATATTGCCAACATGGTACAACATAATAAAATAGGAGATGTTACTTTTGGAGCAGCCCTCATAATACCAGCACACTATTTTTCCGTATCAAAGTTAATATTTTTAAATCTTACATCTACCTGAATAGAAATGTTTGTGCCACAATCATTTCCCCCTCAGCATCAAATTAGCCTTTTTGCAAATAATTAAGTCGTGTAGTTAGATCACAGGTGCTGTTAACAGGAGGATTTAAAGGAAAAGGAAAGGATGTAGGAGTCCTCCCCATCATTCTCTAGTGATAAATAACTTATCTTCTAATATTAAGAGTAGAATATTATACATGCACAGTTTCATACCCATCCCACAGCAATCTGGTTTTGATAGCTAGAATATATATTTAGCTCTTATCTCGTGGAGTGACTTTTAATGACATTTAGAAGTGCTAAGGTACTTTGAGGATTAGGCTGCTTATTAGTCCCAGTGTACCCTATAAGTGGTTGTTCAGATATTAAACATTCCCTCTGTCAGAGAACATAAACAATGAGCCCATTTGATAGGAGGCAAATTTTCTACATAATTCTGTTTTGCTGAGTTTATTCTCATTACCTTCAGACATTTATCTGCATACAAACCTTCTTGGTACAGTAATTACTTACTTCTTCTTCTCTTTACCAAGTGCTGAGTATTACAAAACAGCCTCAATGTTGTTTTTCAGCCCATTTTTATTTCTTAGCCAAGCAAAATTGGCTTTGGAAGAATATGCTTCTGGTTTTTCTTTGAATCAAAACAAGCCTATGTCAGCAGCAAGCTATAAGACACTCTCTCCAAAACAGAATCATCTACATTGGAAAAGACATTCAAGATCATTGATCCAGCTATCAACCCGACCTGAGTCCCACCACTAGATCATGCCCCTTAGTCCACACAACTCTTAGTATTCCCCAGGAATGGGGGCACCCCACTCACCTGGGGAGATTGTTCCAATGCTTGGTTCCCTTATCTATGATCCAATCTAAACAGCCCCTGGCACAACTTGGGATTGTTCCTTCGCGTCCTGTGGCTTGTCATCTAAGAAAAGAGGTCAGCACTCTCTTCAATAAAACCTCCTTTCAGAGAGTTACAGACAGTGTTGGGATCCCTTCCCTTCTCCAGGCTGAACAACAGCACAGTTTCCTCTGAAAGTCCTGTTTTCTAGTTCCTTCACCAGTCTTGTTGATCTTCTCTGCTCAACCTTGAGCAAGCCAATTCCTTGTAGCAAGAAGCCTGAGGTTGAGCGCAGCAAAGTCCAGTCTCACCAGTGCCAAACACAAAGAGACCTCTACTCCCCTATCACATGGATTTTTTTGCCATCTGATCTTTAAGATCTCCTTTAGAAGAAGGTAATGAATTTCCCACCATCACAGAGATCCCACCCTGTGGGATCACGTTTGGCTCTACATTCAGCTCTTAGTAGAGAAATTCACTAGCTTTACTGAACACTGAAATGTAAACATGGAACCTGGAAATAGAGAGGGTTCAAGAAGGCCGATTTTTCGCCTCTAGTGTGTTGATTTAATATTATAATTCAATGTATAAACATAATAATTCCTGCAATCTTTCCTCTAGATGAAATGCGTGCAGCTTCTGATAATAAGATAATGCAGAGAGGATTCATTTCCTACAAGCTGTCTTTGTATTGTTTATTGCGCTAAATGAATGTGAGAGATGTGCAATACATAATCATAAAACATCTTTGCATGGCAAGAGGAGCTCTTTTCTACAAGATAACTGATAATGGTTTTTCGTTTGAGTTTTAGAACAAGAATTAGAGCAATCAGTGATACGAAAAACAAGACAAAAAGCAAAATGAACTGATTCTTCATTCTGTGATATAGGTTTCCCCATAAACGTTACAAGACAGGCTGTAGCAGGGTATGCGGGTGCATCTGAGGTGTTTCATTAAATGAAATCAGTATTTCTTGGTTTGGATATGCTTAAAAAGTTATATCTGGTAATTTCCCATGAACTGCTACTCATGCAATTCGGTCTTGGTCTCTGCCTACCAACAGTTAATAGTCTTCTATGGTTATTCTTTTACAAATATTAGTCTCTGCTGTAACCATCCTGTGTCCTCAGCATATCCTGGAACACTTTGATTGCCAGTCTAGGCTTCCAGTTTCAGACCTTTAATTTTCCTACTAATTTAATTGTACAGAAGATGGTCACTTTCATCCAGATGATACTAAGTGCCTTTCCTCAACAAATTAAAAGTAATAAAGAAGTCTAACCTTCACCTTCCAAGTGGAGAAAAGAATGGGAGGCACTTTTATGATTGCACAAAACAACAGCAGTATCTCAAGGATTTTGTGGCTGCCAAGTAGAGGAAGGCTGCTTTAATGAGGGGCTGAAGCACCTCCTAAGCACACAGTGAGAGAAATATTTGAGCTACAGTGTTCAAAGCTGGACATTAAAATCACAATTTCTTGGACTAGAGATAAGAGAAGCAGTGTCTCTTGGAATATTTCAGTCAAAGGGATGCTCTGCCACAGAGAACACAGATTTAATTGGAACTTCATTCCTGAAATGGGGGTTTGCACAGTGGTGAAGGTTTGCCCTCTAGCTCTCCTATTAGTCACATGCACACAAACAAATGCAGGTATATTGAATATCTCAGAAAAGCCAGATCTGCAGGCAATCCTTTAAAATCTTTTAAAAATTCCTGCTGGAAAATCCCAGTACAGACTAGTGCTGACGGGTTGCAAAATATCCTTTGATTTCCAGGCTCATAAATCAAGACTTCTGCACTCTCCTCCACCTCTCTCTCTACTACTGTGTGACCCAAGTGCTGGGGCAGACATGGAGGATAAAGGAGGATTTGGTACAGAAGATGTGCCTGGACTGTATTATGATTCTTTTTTCCTTTCTGAAAGCACTAAGATGAAATTCCCAACTCAGAACCAAGACAAGAATTTCACAGCTTGTGCATGGAGCTGGGAACTGTCATGCTCCATCTCAGCTCGGTTTGTTCCAGCAAGGGGCTGCTAATATGTGGCCAGATCATGTCTCTGTTTTCAGTGGGGGCAATGAGGAAATCAGCACTGAAAATAGCAGTGCTTAATACCAAAAAAAAGAAAAAATCTGAATTCTTTTGAAATGCATCTCCTGCCTCAGTTGCAAAGAGTCCTCTAGTTTAAAAGGCCCTGTAAAGAGTGCTCTCATGTTTTCTTATACAGACCCAGCATTGGGCAGCCCAGGCAAGGAAACAACTCTATTAAAAATAAAATCTGGGCAGAGTCAAATAATATTCATACAACAAAAAAGAAAAAAAAAAAGAAAAAGACAATGTTTTAACACTCCACATTGCTATAGGTCTTCAGTCTCATGCAGTAAAAGCAGAAGAAATTTGCAGGCCAACAATCTTACTGCAAACCTGTAATGACTAAATTGCGATTGATAATATCAATGTGTGAGCAGAACTGCCACCACAACATCCCATAGCAACAAGAGGCATTCTGTACAGGATTTCCCACTTGTGCAGTGATTACAGTAATAATGATGAAATTATTTTGAAAGGATTTCTAAGAGTCTGGTATTCCAGCTAAGTCTGGAGGAAATAAAGGTTGATTTCAGGCTTCTAATTCTGTCTGTAAGTTGAGCCACAGTCCAAAAACCACACTGAATATTTTAATGCCCATAAGCACGCAAAGCCTGAATGGCAATTTTTCACCTTTCATAGATAGCTCATTACCACTTCAGTCACTTGGCAGCAAATTGCAGAGGTCAATAGTATGCTTCAGTACCTGCTATAAAAAAAATAAAAAAAAACAACAACCCTACTCAGTAGGCAAGGAAGAAATGGAAATGAGCAGTATTTCTGCTGGTCTTTTGCATATCCATATAACACGTCTAGCCAAAACCATAATTTCATCTGCAAGTGCTACAACATGAAGAGATTTTGTCTAACATGGGTGATAAAAGGTCGTTTAGGAGGACAAGAGATAAAATGGGAGTGTGCCAGGAATTTACAAGTGAGCTTCATTTTCTTTTTTTTCTTTTATATATATCCACACACGTTCCCTTATTAGCTTACCAGGGAAATGAGCACACTGTAAAGTTCATGCTAAAAAGAAAGGTCACGCTTCACTGCAGAGAAAAAGCTACTCTTGAAACAATCATCAAGAAAAAATTCAGAATGAGCGCAACTGAAAAATGTGACTTTTGTTACAGGATAACAATGGTTCTCTGCATTTTTTGCTTCATTTCCTGGAGAAGGCATTACAAAAACGACAGCATACCTAAGAAAGAGTTATCTGCTCCATTGCTGTCAGTAATTATTCTGGTTATCTATTAGACTGGAGCATGACTTGCACCGTTTGCCCCGAAAGCCAGCCAAAATCCTCGTTGTCCCACATTGTGGCAAGGCAGAGATGTACCCACAGCAGCATGATTGAGATGCCATTAAGCACAGGAATGGCTAATCATTTGGTCTCATCTATTTCCTGAAGTTTAAATGCCCTTTACTTTTAAATTATTTACCACAACTTTGAATAGTAAAACAAGGAAAAACAAAGTCGATAAATCTGTTGTGCTATGTGCCAAGATGAACCACTGCAGCGCTTGAGAACGACGTGATGCAGCATCAGCCAAACTGCTTTTATCTCCCTGGGAAGGATTTGGGTGTTGGATTTTTTCATATATCAATATCTATTGTCAGAATGTCTGATCAGTCCACTTACTTAGATGGTATCTGTGGTAGGCACGTTTACAGTGCTATTTTCCATATATGTGTTTTTATATCTGAGAATCGCAGCAAAATAAAACTAAACAGCTGTGAAATATTAGCTTGCTTGCCCAACATCTTTTTATACTCAGTTGATAGGTCACCATAACTGACACTGTATGAAATACTATTGCAGTTCACTACACCTCTGTCATGACAGACAGAGAAATCCATCTCAAAAACAAAAACCAACCTGAAACTCTTAGTGTACTGCTCAGTACTCAAACTATGCCTGTGACTGGGGGACGGGTGCCTAATTAGGTGCATAGGCTCTCACTGATCTAGTTTTCCTAGTAGATTTTGGGACAGGGTGAGAGAGGTACAACCTGCAATCACACCTCACCCATTTGATCACCATCTCTGTTATTTTTATAACTTGGCATAGCCATAATACTGTAGGCTGTGTCATAGCAACTTAAATGCAGATAACTATTAAGAAGATAATATACTAAGCCAGTAAAAATACCTTGTCTTCCAGCATGGGCACTAATCTCTCCCAGTAGGCATATGTTAAATTTCCACTCACAGGGAGCAAACAAAAAAGGTGGCATTTCCTTCCAGAGACCTGTCAATTCAAGCAGTACCATCAAAAAGGTTCTGCACAGCCCACAGACATTTTCTGCAAGCCCTGAGTCCTCAAACATTCCTACAGGCCACGCAACAGGACACAACCTCACCATCACACTACAGACATTGCAGCAACTTGCGCAGAACCATTTTCACAGTCATTTTAAAGTGAAAAGGCACACAGAGTAATTACCAGGAGCACAGTAACGCAGCCTGGGGGCCCAGGGAGGTTAGGACCCAGCGGTACTAGCATGAACACAGGGATGGAGTTGATCTGCACCTCCTCCTGAGGTCAGGGGTGGCTCCCCCAGATCCCTGCACCAGGCTTGTAGTCCTGACCCCTGGGCTTCTGCCACATATTACAAATGATCATTACCCTGATGACTGTTTGGCTAATAGTGGCTAAGAAATATGCAAATACAGTAGAGTACAGTCAAGGAATGTGGATGAAAACGCCATCTGCAGATACAGTCAGGCTCCTTGCAACAGATTTTAGATAAATATAAACAAAACCCACTGGTTAAAATGCAACAGCTTGATGTTTACACAGAATGTATCCATCAAGAAAAACACAATACTTGCTGATAGAGAAAATGTCCAGTAAGAAAAAAACGGACTGCTAACAGGTCAGTTCAATATCTTCAGATCGTAACATTTGTTTATTCAATAATGTTTCCCAAGAACTCAAGGTAACTCAATTATCCTTATATTTTGTCACAGAAGACATTTATATATAAGCTGATAGCGCTAAGTGGAAGATTTGGGACTGATTTCTTATTTAAAAGTGATAAAATTGATTTGAAATTAACTTGGTGTAAAGCCGGATCTTGATGCCTCAGTAATAGGGAGCAATGAAAGGAAAAATACAGTAGTCAATATCACAATCCATTTGGGTTGTGTTCCATTGTGCCCTTGCACAAGGGTCATTTGGCAACATGTATCCACAACATTTTTACTGCACTGGTTATTATTATTATGAAGGCAGAACTTATTTTAGTGTATGTATTGAGCGACTGAATCCTCTTATATTTGGATATAGGATCTTGAAATATGAAAGCAAACAGAATTCAAGACCATTAATATAAGGCCATTGTTATTACTCCTCATTATTTAAAGTAATACATAAAAGGGTTATTTTTGGTTGATTGTTTTTTTGCATGGTTACATGCAGACTATATTAGCGCTGAAAACCTCTACTTAATATCTCAAGATTATCTGAAGTTACCTAGAATTACTGGAAAATGTCAACAAATTCAAAGACTCGTTTCTAATATCTTCATAAAGAGACAGCTGACCTGCCCCTCTAGAAGCCCTTGGATCTTGTACACAATGGTTTCCATTTGCTACATTGCTTTACTGCCTACACTATTGAGTAGGGATACTTTTAATTTGTTTCTAAACCTTTCTAAGACCTTTCTAATTGTTTCAGCTCCATGTGTGCCGAAGTGTTTAACAAAAGTGTCCTTTTGTGAAGGGATCCTTCAGAGCTCTCTTATACACGAGAGTTTGCTTTCCTTAAGTAAAAATAAATAGATATCAGGATTTCTCTTAGAAACTTAAGTGTTCAAAATTAACCTTTCGTTCTAATAGAAAGAGGTCATAGAAACGCCTGGACTGTAGCTAGCTTCCTGTGAACAGAAAGAAAAGAAGAGAACGCTTGTTCATTATTGAGTGAGCAGCTCTCCTCCCCAGAGGAGCACAAAGTCAGTGTTGCAGAGCCATCACCATGCCCCTCTTGTAGCCAGATACATTAAAAAGTCTACAATGAGTTTCAGTCCCTTGTCACTGCAGCGACTCCATGTGATCTATGTATGCCAGGAATAGCAACAGAAATACAATCTATGCTGCTTAGTGGCAATAGCCACATGAAACACAAATATATCTTCTTTCTTTTTTTTTTTTTTTCTTTTTTTTTTTTTTTTTTCTTCTAAACGTTACATTAAGTATCTGCTCTTTCATGAAAGCCTTTATTTTTATTACAACTACACTTTCTCATGGAAACACTGCTTTGCGAAACATAGCATATTTAGTTAACTTCAGGTCATTTCTTCAGTTCATTTCACTTAGTAGTAAAAATCTAATGGCCAAATCTACCTACTGATTGATGCGTGTGAGATTTCTCTTTAAGTCAATAACAGCCCTTAGCAAGAATCAGTGACTTTGCTGTTATTTATACATAAGGAGTTTTACTGAACTCAAGTAGTGTTCACAGTTCAGCCTTTCACAATTACTTTTTTGTTGTTTTTAATTCCTGTTTTCTCAGCTGAGTTGGGATCTTGGAAACCACTGCAAACTAAATCAATCCAGAAAATCTTACATGTCAACAATAATCATAACCCAGTTTTCAATGCCTTATTTATGAATCTCAACATTTTACAAGCAACATTTCTTATATCTACTGAAATCGGTTTTCAGTGGCATGGCAGCAACCAGTATGCAAGCAATAACAGAACTGCATTAAAGGAAGCACTGAATTTATGATCTGCCCAGTAGAAATCTATCCATTTTGTTCAAGTTCTAGGCACAGTTTCTAATATTTCACACTACGCTGCACAATTTCTCACCAAGTTTATAAATTGCTTCATAAGACAATATGATACTGAAAGAAATAAGCAGAGCTAAATCATCAAATACATTATTTATTCATTGCAAAATGAACGGCTTGATTGGCAAATTATGATTAAAAATGATCCCCTTGCGTCTCAGATGAATTCTGATTCTTTTTTAGTATTTTGTTATTGCTTTACTACAAAATCTTATGCATACCACTGCAAAAAGAATAGCAGGATTGGAAGAACCATACCTGTATATTAGCATCCTATAAAATCCTTTGTTTGGGGGATACTCCTTCCCTTCTCCCAGCATCGATGGCAATGATTCATCCACAAGTCAAGGTTTGATTTTTTAAGACTACTGTTCAATTTTACCTATTCCTGATAAAAAAATAAATAAAAAATATTCATCACAACGTGTAATCTTGATCCACGATTATGAACATCAAATAGCACGCCCTATTTTCTGTGACAAATATAATAGCATAAGATGTATAAGTGGGGTCACATGGATTTCCAACAGGTTCAGAACTCCATCATCTGTCTTAAATATGTAGATTGAATGCAAAGTTCTATAAAGCTCATCCAGAGGGATGCTTAAGGAAGGCCTATCCTTCGCGAGGGAAGCTGAAAGGAGGAAGACTTGGATGTTTAGGGCTTTACTGTGGGTGGGAACAGTCCATACCCAACACCTACCCTGGCAACCTTTCCAATTCAGTGCTTCAGCAGTTCAACCAACCAGCAGGGAGTGGCCAAGAGTGAAGTTCAGAGACACTCACTGAGCTCCTGAAGCCTGATAAGGGGACAGCATTTATGAGAACACTCAGAACTAGGTTTAGAAGCGTCTGGAAGAAGCTTGAGAGACAAGATCCCAAGCATGCTGTCGTTTCTCACATTGCTGGGGCTTAGGTGAAAAGCAGACACACTGAGGAAGACGTGGCACTCACTGCTGCTCTTTGGGAGAGTTAGATAAATGTCTACATCTCTGTGCTGGGAGTGACTGCTATAAATTCTGTGCAAAGTTCCCCCCAACATTCATTTTCCCATCTTGAAAACATTTAACCATGTAGTAAAATTTTGATTAAAAGACATCAAAGAAGCCTTCACAGCATTGTAAATGCTTCCAAATCCCTGCCCAGAACAATTCTTTGCTCTGAACAGCTTCTAAGGATCTAAATCTTGTCATGTAAGGTTTAGTCTCACAAACTACCCGGTCTTAAATCTTATCTGGGCTAGTAGTATATGTAATACTTCTTAAAAAGAGGTGCTAAAAACTTGCTGAAAGAAGTGCCCTTGGGGAAGCTTCTGACCTACTACTGTCAGCAAATGCTTAGTGATCCCATCAGTTACCTTAAATCCTAAAAACATAAGGATTTCTCTTATACATTCTGATTTTCTATAATAAACCTTGATCTTCTCATTATCCACATGGATATCATATAATCTTTTTTTTTATCCTTCTAAGCTCTTGGTCCTAAAGTTATCTGGTGATAAAAAGCTCCAAAGGTTAATTGCAAATTGTGCAAAGTAACCATTTCAGTTTACTAATTCCAAGTGTGTTACCTTTGCATTAAGCTACCTGTTTCCATCTGAAAGCGTTAAGTATGAGCATCTGGTAAACCTTCCTCACACTATTGGGTATTTCCTAGGATTCTGCCACTCCTCAGTTTTGTTGTTATCCAAAACATCTTCTCCCTCTTTCTTACTGGAAAGTAAAGAAAGTAAAATCAAATTTATTTAACACCATATATATAAAGAATACTATGTACATTATTGCATGTTATAGCTCCCACAACCTATCTAAAAGTCAGCATATTTTGGAAGGCAGTCACAAGTAGCATAAGCCTTTCAATAGGAAGCAATCTTTCTCCTTACTAACAAGGAAGTCACTCATTAAATCTGGGAAGCAGCTAAAGAGGCTCTGGTGTTTCAGCAGATGCACATGCTGCACTTTTTGGGCTCTGGACAATCCAGGGCAGCATTGCTGCTGATGGAGCACACCCAGGAGGCTGCTGTCAGGGGCGGAAAGTGATCATACACTGCTTGGAAGTTACATTGGTTGAGGGCCATGGAAAAGGAGAGGGGGGAAGTGATTTATACCTTTGTATTTGAGGTATTTGAGGCTGTCAAGGGTTGCAAACAAACCAAAAAAGTGTCCCGAGACACTTGAAAAACCTGTAGGTTCCCAAAAAACATTGCTTTCTGCTCCTCTCATCAGTCACCAAAAACAGAAGGATTACAAGTGCTGCTGGCAGGACACAGGTCCAGGAGGACACAGGAGCAGCTGCTGCTCTGTTCAATCCCAAACACCACTGAGATCAGCATTTCTCTGTCCAAGGAGGCTCCTGCTTGCAGCCACAGGTTCCTGCTCTGAGAGACCTTATCCCACTCCTTGGTCTTAAATATGCAGAGGCATCTGGAGCAATGGTTTCCATTGCAGGGACTGCTGTTAGGTGAACAAAAAAATTACCAAATGGTAAAGAAATGTACAGTTTCATTAGCCATAAGTTTCCCTATTTGTTCTGTAAAACAAGAAATCTTCTTTAGACTAATTCCTTGATTGAAACCAAGCAGATTTCAGTGTGATTGTATATATTATCAATGAAATGCATCCAGCACATGAGCTGATCCTTATCGGCTAGAATAGATTTCAATATCACTGCTAGGGAGAACCCCAGTGGCTCTTGCAGTAAATGGTAGAATGCACTTTGTGAAACAGAGAATCATGCACACATCATCTGTTCTGTCCACTGCTGTGTTTCTTTGGAATAATAAAATAACACAGATTTTATAGTTGGGTTGCCAGACTTCAAGACTCAGACTTCTAAAGAAACTGTAAGCATCTCCTTCTTGGATACATCTGGGATCAGCAGCTGTAACTCAGGGATGAAGATACACAAGACCTATCCACACCGACTTATCTTCTCAAGCCTAGGACCCATTCTGAATTTAATGATCTCCTTAATTAGCTTGTTAAAATTACACAATGCCTCAACATCTGGCAGGTATATCCCCAAAAGGAGAAGCAGCAGTACTGGAGGGTTTGTGCTTCCTGAGAGATTATTTCGGTATCAGTAAGGGATTGTCTGGAAGAAGAGAGGCTGTACCCCACCTTCATACAGCACTGTTTTTTTTCCAGGACAGAAGTCAGAGATTATATTCAAAGCCCCCAGGGAAGGCAGTGTGTTTTTTCCCTGATTCTTTCACTCCAACTATTCGTGCCGTGTATCATTTCAGCTCCGCTGACCCCAAGTCCTACAGCACGTACTACTCCTTATGAAAGAGTTTTATAATAGGAAATAGGAAAGCAAGTTACAAGCCAAGAACATCCTCAGTTCTTGATTTTGCAGCAAGAAGCATCATGCAGCCTTGTGTCAGATGCTCTCAGTGGGGATCTTGGACTCACTGCTGCAGAACCTTTTGCTAAAGATGGGGATTAATTTAATGTATTGACACGATTCTTTTGTCAGCTTGTAAAAGTTCTGCCTTTTCATACTTATTCCTTCTCTTTAGTACAGAGATGTATTCATCTCACATTCTTCCATGTTTTCTAGAATATAACTTCCCTCCGTGTTTAAAAGAACAATATTCTCAGATCATCTGGAAAAATGTACTCATCTTCCCCCATTTTCTTTTCAGTGTATGTGAGATGCACACTGCTCTCTTGCTAAATGGGGAGCCTGTTTAAGCTATCTGATCAAGGCTAATAGGCCAGAAATCTACAAATACTGTAAATAATAAGCATACTTCTGTAATGTTACAAAGTGGGTTTTCTCATTTTCTCTAAGCAAGCATAACTGGAAAATATTTTCTTCTCTTTGGTTAAATAAGCTCCCATAACATGACTACAACCCAAATGTTTGTTGACTGTGAGTCAGCTTTTCCATGTAGGTAAAAAAATAAAAATGAAAAAAAAATAGGCATTTTAATCCCAGGTCTATGTTTAAGGTTAACTAGTGATTGCTGCAGAAGTAAAGCTGTGGAGCAAGAAGCTGTGGCAACATCCTTTACAAATCTCCCTCTTATTCGTCATATAAAGTCATGGAACCCAAAGAGCACATGACTTCATTTATCAGCTCATTTCCAAACTCAATCAAATTACATGCAAAAACTAAACAAAAAACAAACCAAAAAAAAAACTAAAAGAGAAAAAAAAAAAAAACAACCCTACCTGAATGGTGTATTTAAAGTCTTAGAAATGTCAGATTAGCAGAAAAAAAAAAAAACTTTTAAAGAAGCCAACATTGGCTACTTGAAAGTTAAAACCCCGGTGTCTTGGAAAAGGCAGTGCCCATAACAAATGTTGAATACAGCACTGTATTTCTACTTCTTGTTAAGATTATAGCTCAGGCAGCTTTCACTGCTCCTTCACCATGCTTACAGTAAATCTTGGGGAATAGCCCATATATCGCACAGCATAGATCGTACCAGAGCTGGTAATTACCCCTTCACATACGGCAGCTCAAAGTTTGGAGAAGTATTAATTTAATATAGCACTGTTCTACTGAAGGCCATATATCCCCAGCAAATTGTGTGATAAAAGAGACAGAATTTTGTTTAGCCAATATTTTCCTTTAACAAATCAAAGCAGAATGCACACATTGTTGATTAGTTGGTGAAATTGCTTTGTTAAAAATCTCTTTTACCAAGTACAGAAGTACTGACAGCTACATTAATTTCTCTTGAAGCAGAAGTAGATAAGATAAAGCTTTAGGATGGCTTAAGTACTATTGCAAAGAAACTCCTGTTTCTTACATATGTTTGCATGGTGACCCTGCCACATTCAAGACACTGAGCCAGAATAACCAGGGATGGCACCTGACAGCATCAGGGAGCACCTGGGCATCAACTGCACAAGCACCCATTGGAAAAGCAAGTTTATCCCTAGAATTAGGCACCTTTCATACAAACATCACTAGCATAAACACAAGCTCATCCTGACCATTTGTTATCCCAGTTGCAGTGGACGTATCATAAAAACCGTAGTGCCTTGATCAGCCCTGTCTGACTGCATGGAACATGCGAGCTTTCTGATGTCAGGCTTCATTCTGCCCTTCTCCCACTCCCCTTCCTGCAGATCAGGCACACATCAAGCAGCCACACACCCCACACACTTTGTTCTGCCCTCCAGAGGTGTGCTGTGGGTGGGATAATTGGGACACCTCCACGCTGCTCCTGCAGTCTGAGCCAGAAAAAGAAAGGGATGTTCCCTGCCTTTCGAGCTATGCAATCTCTAAACAGCAGAGGTCTGGGGCTTTTATGCCCCAGCAAGGAAGAAAAACACATTTTGTTCAAACAGCATCTGATTGTTTAATTACCATAGGGCTCTGCCAGCCCCACATTCAGGACTGCCGTGGTGCTTTGTTTATGTAGAGGAAAAACCTTCACTGTGAAATCGTTCAAAACTCGTCATATAAATTAGATACTGTGTGTCTGACAAGGAAAAGGAACAGATTAAATGTCTTAAAAAGGGGGAGGATGAGACTTTACAAAGTCTCATTGGAAAAAGTACTTGGAAGGCAATTAATCCGTTAAAATGCATTTTTAACATTGGCTTTCCAAGGCATATATAAAAAAACCCAAAGCTTTTCCAATAAAGTAAAAAACTGTTTGTCTTCAAAAATAGCCACATTAGTGAGCTGTTTACACTTGATTCAGCAGAATTTGAAAAGAATAAGCGGTGTGATCTGAATTTTCCTTTAGTTCCCCACTAGCTGTACTGAGCCAACAATGTCCTTATCACAAAACTTACCTCTTTCAAGGGCAGAAGGGAAAGAATGAGATTTCTCTTCTTGGCTCCTGCATTGGGATGGCTCAAAGAATGGGGAAAACAGACCACAATGATCCTGTTTCTTCATTCATATCAGAGCACACTTGTCTCTCCAAGGTGGAGACAAGGAAAAGTCCCAAACCAGCTGGCAAATCTGTGGCACTATCAGAAAGGAAGGAGAAATGCCAAAGCTTTCGCAAAGCCCAGCAGTTGATTCCTCTGCATACTTTTCCCTTCTCTGACCATTTCCAGCTGAGCTGAGTGCCTGCCTGCCTGGGGTTTACCAGCATCCCTGAAGCTCTTCTGCCTGTGTGGGGAATGTCAACTGTCACTGCTCTGCGGGATGCAGGATCCTAAACCCTTGAACAACCTGAACCTGACTAGCTGGCTTCTCGGTTTCCAAAGCATCCAAATGTAACTGTCTCACAGCCCTCCATCCTTGGCAAGCTGCTGTTCTCACCAGTGCCAGTAACCCCAGGTTTCCATCATTGTGCCGAATGCCCACGATAGGAAAAGCAGCAACCTACAGACAGATTTGCCTTTTGTATAGAATTCAACGTGACAAGCAACAAAAGTCTCGCACTTGCAGCCCAAAACCTGCAAAAGCCAATTGTTTCCTTTGCTGCAGCCAGCACGCCACATTTCCCTCTTAATTAAGTTCTTACACCCAGCCTGATTTCACATCAGAAAAGTGATGTTTGGGAACACAGCAAATGGCTCAGCTGGCACCTCATGGTGCGGCACGCCGCGGGCTGAGCTCTGCTGGCAGCAGCCCCAGGCTTCCTGCATCCCCCGGACTCATTCAGCTGCAGAAGGGCTGATTTAGGTAAAGGGAAAAATAAATGGTATTGATTTTTTCCCAGATGTATTATTTCTGCAAGTTCAGCAAAGGTTTGTTGAAGCTGGGGATTGCAGAACATGTGTCTAGGGAGCATACGCAGAGTCCCATCTGATGCTTCCAAGGCAAATGACAATAAAGAGAACACAAACCTTAGTTTTGTGTTGTTTCACTATATTCAAATTTCACAGTATTCAACATTTTCTGAGCAGCATGCCCTTCTTCACTGGCCACAAGAGTTTCAGTATCCAGGCCACAGTGGTAATGCAGACATATGTGCTAGATATCATTAAAACGTAATGAATTACCTTCTGCTAATTAAGAGTGTTTCCTTTTGCAGCACTTCACTAAACCCTTCTCCATTTGCAGAAATACCAACCGTGTATTTTTCGGAAACCAAACTTACTTTGAGGTACTTCAGCCTGAAGCCCTTCAAAATCAGTGGGCGCTTCAGAAAACAGAAGGAAGAGGGGTTTATGATGGAAGATGAGTTCACAGATTTTTCAAGGTCTTTCCCTGTTTCTAATGCTTGGCATTGTCAAGAATCTTGAGCAGCCATATAAGATAAGCTAAAGAATAAAATACATTCATGGCTGCGCACTGAGTCCCATTTCTATGGGATCTTTGTTTGGTGGTCTAGGTATATTTTAGGTGCCATGGCCAGTTTCTGAAGTTTAAATTAAAATGTTGGATCACTGATTACTGCACAAATCACAAACTTCAGCTTAAATGCCTTTCATGCACAGCATCTGAACAAATTTTTCCATACATCTTTTTTATAGAGAATGAGCTGACCTGTAAGGGTCCCAGTACAGCCATCGTAGTGGCTGTAGCTTAGTAGCGTAGTGGCAGGGTGTAGCTCACAGCTTCACCTGCCCAACAGTCATGTTTTGTGTGTTTTGCTGGTGACTATTTGTGTTCAGAGTTTGTCCCCGATTCTACACAAAGCTTCACCATTTCTTCCAAGCTGAGGTTCTTAGCATGTGGGAAAAAATGCATCCGTTCTGTTTGGGAAACAAAGTGGGAAACAGAATCAGCTCTCTACAGTCCTAAGCCATATATGTTTGCCAAGCTACATACAAAGCTATACATATTTTACGTGCTGCTAATCTACAATTAGTAATTAACATTCATTCATTCACTGCATTTTTCTTTTTCTACTCTATTCTCATTTATCTGTATCGTGGTGTCTACGCCTGCTCTGACACATCGCTTCTGTTTACCTAAAACTTCAAATCTGTTGAACTAATACACTCACCCCCATGTTACAGCTCTCTTATCAGTTCTTAATTGCTGCCTTTTCATAATCCTATTTTTCCTGCACTACTATTTTCCATGTAATTACCTCCACACTTGTACTCAATTCTTCCACTTGCTATCACTTACTGAAAGCATGGGAGCAGCAACGTTCCCACAGGCAGAATGGGAGACCTCACCTTTCAGTTGCATTACTCCAGCACCTTTGGGGAACTTTGGGCCCATAGGGAAAGAACAAGTTGTGCGTTGTGCATCATGGCACAATTACATTTATTGCACCATTTGCCAATACCAATACAAAAATTATCTGCATTTAACCTTCGCACCAGTCTTTATCCAGGCAGGATGTTTCTAACGGAAGCTTCATTGTCATTCTCCATCAGTATTACAATAAACAGCCCTCCCTAATCAGCATTCCCCCGGTGCCAAGCCCAAAGGCAATCTGCTCGAGAAGATGTGATGAAACCAGAAGAGATCAATACCAAAAAGTTTTCACAAACTCAATCTGGCAAGGTTAGCGTGGATAATACCGACAGATAAAGATCTAACTTTATCACACATGACAACGGGATGAAAATAAGAGTGTGCAGGGATGTGGTGCTTAAAGCTGTACTTAGAAAATGTATAGAAAACTTGTCTTTCCCCGATAATAACAATATCAATATGAATGTACCATGACTATTGCTGATTTTAAGGATAAATTATAAAATTATGAAATATTTACTGTACTTTTAAAATGAATCTAAGTAAGTCCAGTAATTAATTCCATTTATTTCATGAGCTGTGAAATTAATAGCAAATACAGATTAATTATATAAAACAGATTTCTTTTTTCTTGTTATAACAGCTTTTCTCAGATACACTTTGAAGTCTGTGGAATTTCTATTATATCCTTATATCTTTTCTTAGTTGAGGGATTATTATAAAATAATTAATTTTTAGCATGGGAAGACTCAGGACTTTATTGTGCTAGTTGGTATGATAACATTTTCCTGCCACGTTCACATCAGGGGAATAAAAATCACATTATCACAAACAGGAAAGAGAAAGGAGAAACAACCCTGAGAATGCAGTTTCCTTAATATCTCTCTCTCTTTTTCTAGACTATACGATTCTATTTCTGATTGATTTTCACTGATATTAGCAAGTTATGATTATATTTGTTTTCAATGTTATGTTTCAATGATAAAAGAGAGCAAAAAGTAAATTAGAGGAAGCTAATGATCACCAGCACATTTCCTTATAGCTCTAAGAAACTGCTCATGTGGCACAAACCAATGTCTGCAGTCTGCTCCTGCAAGGAGACCATGTTAAGAGCAAAACCTAACCACACTGTAGAAATGGGATTGTTTTTTCCATAGCAAAAGAAGGGTGCAAACTGCTTACATTTCCTTATTTATTATTTGATATTGTCATCTACATGATAGGTTTCACATAGTTTGCCTTTACCTTGTGAAGAAAGATATTCCTATGAGAATATCCTGGCAGAAAGTTTTTGTAATTATAATATTCTTCTGAAAATGTCACAGCAACATCAAGGAAACAACACAGCAACCACAGCTACACGGCATGTGTCTTTGAATACTGAGCTGCCAAAAACTTCCCCTGCCAGCAGCTGAGCTGTGTACAACCTCCGTAGTGAGATGCTGAGGCCAAAACACGCATGCAGAGGTGTCAACCAGCTTTGGGGGACAAAGACGGGCTTCATCCTCAACAGGCCTTTGGGGAAATCTGCTTCAAGTTACAGAAAATGAAATAGGAAAGAGGAAGTCTTTCTTCTTCAGAGCTCTTGAAGACTGAGAGCTGTAAAGGGTGATAGCTGGAGAGAATTAAGGATCCTCTGTGTTTGTGCAAGAACTCATGCACTTGGCCTGCAGATCACTTGCTTCCTTTGCAATAAGGCTCTGGGTGGCACCTCAGAACTTGGGCTAATAAAGGGGAGATTATGGCCTCAGCCTCCTTCTCCCAAATCTCAGCATAGCTTCATGCTATGCACATATATTCATACACAGGATGAGCAAGTCCTGGTTTCTCCTCTCAGGAGTTGTTTAGGGAAATTCTAGAAAATGGGCTTTAGCAACTGTGTTGTAGACATAACCTTAACATGCTACAATCTCTGAAATCCTATATAGGGAAAGTGTTTTATGGGGGAACAGCTGAACAGTGAGTACCTGCAGCTGCCAACCTGAAGCAGGGCAAAACTTATGAAAAAGACAAGGGCTTGGGTATTTATCCCCTGTATCTGACCATGGGTTGGGTATTTTTCCCCTGTATCTGACCATGGGTTGGGTATTTTTCCCCTGTATCTGACCAGCGTATGAATTTGATTTCATGCAAATATTTTGGCGCAGATTAGTTGATAGCAAAACAGAACTGGAATGCTAATAACTTGTGGCGGCATTCTACGGAGGATGAAAACTCATTCAATCCAAGGCAAAGTGTCAGCTTTAATAAAGTAATGTCATGCTATACCTCCCCCATAGCTGGCCTATACTGACATGAAAAATTGTAATGGTGGGAATGCAGAACTTTGCAGATATAAATAACTTGAGACTATGTTATAAAATTTCCAAATGGGGTGGAGGAAAACTGTAAACATGCATTAAGTGGCTTCAGTGAAGGATATCATTGCCACCTATTGACTGCAGAACCTTCTGAAATAATACAGCTTGGTTGCTGCTATTGAATTGAAATTCCTCCCTGGTAGCATTACAACAGGCTGTTCTGCTGTGTTTGTACAGCAGGGGATGTAGGTATTTTGAATACCTACATAAGCATAAACATCTGGATTTAACAAATATGACACTATCTGAAGAAGTTAAAAGCAAAAAGGAAATAAAGGTAAAACTCAAACAAATGCAAAATCAAATATATTAGAAAACAAACGTACATCCAAATCAGAGCAAAAGTATGCAGTGTTTGGCTACGCAAGATCTAAGGTCTGGGTAATTACTCAGCCAAAAATGCTAATTTTATAATTAGGCTGATTTCTGCCACAGGAACACTGTGTGACAGTCTTCCCTTCTTTTTGGTGTTCTATCGGCATTTGACAAATGAAAGCCCTCCCACCTCTTCTTGTCAGGGACTCAGTTACATTGTTAGATACTTCAGTGTGACTCACTCTTGATAGCCCACTGATTCCTGCTCTAATTTGGGTCACACAGTGCAGATGGAGACCAGCATCCTACTGAGGCCTCCAATTCAGCCACTGTTCGATCAAAACCCAGGCCCAGAAAGGTCTGTCTTTCTTTGGTTCCTCAAAAGCACACTCTGAACCACATGTGTCTTAAGATACACAAAGTCTGGTGCACACCTTGGTGAAAACAAAAGCTCTGTGGGTCAGTACAGAACAATTTTTGCCATAGAGAGAGGTATTTATTATTTGAATATGATTTATGGATTGCATTTTTAGAGCAAATTACAGTGAGTGCAGTTTTAGTAATCACTATAGTGAGAATAAATTTAAGTTTACAAATTTACAGACTCACCTGCTCTTGCTTACATGAGAGTCACAGATAACATTCCTGCCTTCCTCACTACAGATTCTTTTTAACAGTCTTTTTGGCTCACATATACTTTCCATCTCTGTGAAATGTTTTTGGACCAAGTTTTTGCATCAAGTTTTTGGACTTCATTCTGTTTTTGAATAAGAAACATAATCAGCTCAAGATGAAAAGTTATTTCTTCAATCTCCCAGTCATACTTTGCTTTGTACATCAAGGAACACTACTACGCAATTTAAAGATGCAACATGTTTTGAGTTTGGACTTTTCTCCATCAGACCTCTGAATTTAGTGGCATATCAAAGTGGTATTTCCTCCCTATACCACCCACTCTAAAGCCTCACATGAAGACGAGTCGCAAACTTTCGTTTGTTTTTTCATCTTTCCTACACAGCAGGGAGAGACAGTTCCAGTCATTCAGGTGTGATGTGGGGACACCTGCTGCTCATAGCAGTTCTGCCTCTCTCTTACAAACCACTGATCCATGAGCACTGCAGATCATTTACCCCTGAGATAGGAAAGAAATGTCACTTTTATTATTAAATGCCACGCTTTTTACTTTTTCTCCCTTAATTGATTCATCTTAAATAGGTTCTCACTATTGATTTTATCATTCCAGCCATGCCATCCCTCCTGCTAGGCCTCAGTAACATGAATTGGGTCTAATTTATACTCATAAATGAATCATTCCAACTACCTTTCCTCATTACTCTCTCAACATAAGCTACTTAATTTTTTTTTCCCCCTTCTCTGATCTTTGTTGTTCAGCTTGCTTCTCACTTTTCCTGGCTTGAGTTTAGAACAGAGGGAGAAGACAACTGAAACTGTATCTGTTTTTGTCTGATCTTCATGCGCTGCATGACGGACTCAATCTACATAGGGAAATATTTCTATTCTCCTCAAAAAATAAAAAATAAAAAAGTAAAAAAACTATGCAAAGTGCTCAAGTGCTCAGCTCATTATTTTTCTGTTTCAAAGAGTGGGAAAATGCTGCCTATACTACCAGCATCAACAGCACAAACAAGCTTTTATTTCAGGCAGTTTTTCAGGAAGGGATCCTTAGACGTAACTTCCATTCTCCATATCTGATTATAAAGCAAACAAAGCATTTGCCATAGCATCTCAGCACAGGAGAGCATTTCAGCATATGCTTAAGTACTTGCTGTTTGTCAGCTTCGTTATCTCAAGTGATGCGTCTACAAGTGGATACCCATAAATGGGAGAGATGAGAAGCAGTGCATTCTGTTAAGGACAAAATAACGTGAGTGAAAGCATGCTGGTGGCTGCAGGAGTTCATTCACTTTTCAGGAACAGAAGGGCTGATTTAGGAGTGATGGGCCGCTTCGGGATATAAGCTGTATTGACAGGGTAGGGTTTGCACATCCCAAGTTCTAAGGTTGTCCAAGAAAATATGCAGAAGAATTTGCCACATTTGAAAATTATCTGTTCAAAGGCATATTATATTTTTCGATGATTTAATAGATGATACGGCCTTGATTTGAAAACCAGCTTAAAAGCACTGTTGTTTCTTTCCTATCCCTGTGCGAATTTCTCACATAACAGAACATTTCTCCCTACCAATATCCAGCCACGTTTGGTATGAGTAAATGCAGCTTCTTCCTAGTACTGAAATAATGTCCTCAATGCATCTATGTTCCCAATATATTGACATATATTTACTAAAAACACATTTGGGCCCATATTAGTCACGAATCCTTAAAAGCATCCACATTTGTTGCAGTTGATTCAATCTACCAGCTGTTACCTGCAGAGCTCAGATTTCATTTAGGATTGGAACAGAATATTCCAGTAGACATGGCTTAACTTTTCTACCTTCAACCTTCCAGAGCCACAGCAACTCTACCAACAGCTCAATTCTATGTTTCCATTTACCAGTTTGGTTCTTGACACCTCCCATATTAAAGACAAATATGGATTGTTGCTTGCTAGAGAATAATTCCTAATTCCCCTTGTGATAAAGCCCTAAGTTTGAAGCCTAGCTTTATCAGGACTGCTGAACTCTTTAGGGAGAGAAGATGTACCATGCTGCCTTCCAGATCTGGCACCAAAGTCTTAAATAGAAGTCGGGCTCTGGCACTCCACAGGTACCAAGTAAACCTCTCAGAAACATGGGCTGCAGCCTCTGTGCGAGCACATCACAGGTTAATTGGACTCCAAGCATTCACCTGAAAACTGCTGGTCAACAGAATCAAAGTGAACAGTGAAGTAATTGTACTGTTCATGTAGCAGTAGAGACTGTAATTAATTGACTTTGCTAATGGCTATAAAATGCTACAGAACTTTTACAAATAGAATTTTGCAACTGATACTAGGTAATAGCAGGCTCTGAAGGTGACATTGACAGTCATTTGTCTGCACTTTGGGTAAGAAATACTGCCACATATGCTGACATTATTTGATATTAGAGGTTCTAGCTTCTAAATGCCATATTTTAAATGTCGTTATATTTGTAGAATGTTAAAATAAAATTTTAATGCTATTTTAGTCATATACCTCTCATTGAACCTTAAAATAATGTCATGTTTTTATGAAGACTTTTAATAGCATGAAAAAGTAATTATCTCTAGCCTCTGAGGCTCAGTGTCCTTTAATAATGAACTGAGTCATTCTAGAAGTGCCATATCCTAATTTTATAAGTGACTGTGGACTAATGGAGAACATACATGAGGAAATACTTAAACACTCCAATATCCTGTGACAAGTAAGATTTAAACTAAGTTTATCTATGAATTATTTGGGTTGCATATACTGTTCTCACAGCCAAATTTGACTAAAATACCCATTTAGTGTCCAGAATGGAGAATAACAGACAATACTTTTTCGGTGGGATTCACATTACTGAATAAACAAGAGATAAGCAACCACATAACTTCAATTTCACACTCAACTTTAATTTCATGGTGTCAAAACTTGTTAGGCTAGGACATTAATGACAGCTTTGTCTTCACTTAAATATTTAAGCTAACCACCCAGTAGTCAACACAGGAATGTGTAACCCAGTGGGTGACTCAATCTTGGTTGGATCTACTATCAAGAAGTAATTTCTAATCATTTTATATATTCAGCAATTTTAATCAACGTCCAGACAATTAATTTGGATTAAGTACCTAATCCTACAAAGCAAGAGAAAAGTAAAATCAAAACGCCGATCAGAGAAACTGCAGGCTTTAATACTGGCTTTTCAAAAGAAGAGAGGAGGCTAGACAAAAGCCCCTCATAGCACATTTAACTGTTTTTCTTAGTTAAGAGATGCAATCTGGCTCTCCACATGGCTGCTGCTCTTCCATTGCCTGTGCTTTGTCGTCTGCATGTTTTCCCAGGACTATACTTATTTATGAGGATTCAGCTTCCAACATACTCTTTTCCTTCCCTCTTAATCTTCTGAACTTAGTAGCTAAACTAAAACCCACTCAGCCTCAATTTCAGCTACTTCTGGAACTTAGAGCTGTGCTTCGTGGGTTCCCAGCACAATGTTGTTTCCATACAAAGAGACCAGATTTTCCAAGACTGTATTAATAGGAGATGCATGCAAGTGATCATGAAGATTTTATCATCATCTCCAACAAGAGCATTATCTGCAAGTCAGCTGTTCTGCATCTGGAGGAACCAGAAGAGTCCTCCACCAGGTATCTCATCCAGCGCTGTATGTACTGTGCATGAATCTGTCTGGATCATCTTGATTTGACAAACACTTCCAGTCACTGATTTACATTTCCTCTTTTATAATTTCTTACTGGTGTGTTTGCTTGAAAAATACTGCTTACAAAACCATCATTCCAATGCTTTGATGTTACATGGCTGGTGTACTGCTATGCTTACGCTTACAGGTCCGACAGCTGGTATTCAAAATGGTCCTTAAAACACAAAGCAACACAGAATTTAGATATGCAGCCCAAACAGAGTAATCTGTAAAGGAAGAGCTATCTGGGACAGCAACTAGAGAAAAGAATGAATGGATATGGCTTTAAAAAAAAAAAAAAAAATCTAGGGAGCCAAGTTTTATTACTGTATTGCTCTGTGAGTGCAGAGCCAGGATTTAGGTTGTTTGGCAATGAGCCATAATGGATGGTTTTTGTTCCTTTCTCTTTGATTGCCTCTGAACTTAAGGCCCAATATAGCAATCTGAAATATGCTACTAGCATGGCAAAACAAACATTTGTTCCAGCAGTCTTGCACTCTAAATATCCTTAACTGCTTTGTATAGCAAGAGTCCCATAACATATACCTTTGTTGTTAATTCCTACTACTCTGAGAAAAAAATATTTTTCACACTGAGCTTGCTTGCCCCTATAGAATGAATGTGAACCCCCCATTAACCCTTGAGATTATCCTTGAATGCTCTTTTCCAATGCTGTAAGCACCAGTCAGTACCTGACAGGTATTTTTATGCCAAAGTAAATATTTCATGCTGAAATTATGCAAACAATACGGGCTTAAACATAAAAGGATCTTTATGTTTTTTTGAAATATTAAATGTAGTTGCCATATCAGTGGACCCTGATTGTAAGGTAGCAATTCTAGGCAAGAAATTAGCTCAGCTCGATTAAATTGTAGTTCACAACTTAAAAAATGACCAGATTCCTTCTTTGTCTCTTGCTTCTCTTGCTCTGCAGAAAGGTATTTACAACAGAAATCAATTCCAGTCTTCCAAGACTACATAATGGGTTTGAAAAAGAAAACTATGCCAATTATTTATTTATCATAATTGAAGGCCCTAGGACCAAAGAAAACATTTTGCAGTTACCTTCTATAGAATAGTAAATTACTTCCTTGAAGCAGCTACAAAGACCTGAATTAATTACAACTGAGATTCACGTTACTGGATCAGTATGAACTTCCATTCTGCTCCTGGAGTTAATTGACTTTCTAACTAAGACTATGACCTTACTTCAGTTTGCTTCTTACAGGGGAGAAAAGGAAAAAAATCCTAAAATGCCAACCAGTGCTGGTATATCTCCTGCTTTTATGCTGGGCTAAACTCAATGAAATCAAAACAAAACAAAATGTTGAGTGGAATGTTTGTATTTGTTTTCCATTTTTTAACAATCCTTACTGATGTACATACTTTTGAAAACTTCTTTATTATTTACACATACAGTTATTTCATCTTTAGTTGTCAATTATCAGAGCTTCAGTCTGATTATTTCTCAAAATACTTCAAGTGTCACAGTAAGTAATTCTTTGCTCTTCTTAATGCTTTTTGCATTTATCTATTTACTATCATAGAATGGCCCGGGTTGAAAAGGACCTCAAAGATCATCTAGTTTCAGCCCCCTGCCACAGGCAGGATTGCCAACCATTAGACAAGGCTGTCCAGAGCCACTGGAGACCGAGCCAGACTGCCCAGAGCCATTAGGAGACTGCTATCTTGTCCTAGCCTTGGTGGTCACCAAACACCTCTGGTTTACAGTCTCTCTTTACCATTCGGCTTAAAGAGAGAGTTTAAGAATACACCACAACAGCAGCTTTTAGAACTAGGTTTGATTTTGCCACACACCAGTGAATAGCTTTTAGATGGTTCCTTCCTGTTGATATATCAGTTTATTCTGACAGAGAAAAATATAACTGCTAATTAATGAATACTGACAATTACCAGCTTCTATTATCAGATTGGACGCAAAAGAAAAAGCAGAAACAACCACGTATTTTTTGTCAGTCAGGCACCTCTTCAGAAACCTCCATAGTAATTCTTTATACCTTGCCTTTTTCCCGAGGCCTCAGATACTTGGAGCCATCCAAATGCCTTTTGTGATATCTTCCCATTCCTCTTTTGCAATGCTCTGAGTAGAAAATGTTGAAGGAGCTCAGTGCTCCCAAGCCCCCCACCCTGAGCAGAAGTTGGTAGCAGAATTTGCAGAATAACAAAAGCCATTCATTTGAAATACACTCATGTAGGTGGCCTTGGGGTTTCAGTGCTCAGCTTGATTGTCATGTCATGTGATTAGATTAGCTGATGTTACCCACTATGATATTACAAGAGCTTTGTTGTTTTAAATGAACTACAACTTAACAGCTGCGCTCATTCTGTTTCCTTCTATTCTCTGCAGTCCTACTCTATGCTATTTCTGCCAAGGATATGCTCCTCAACTCCCCTCTACAAGTAGCAAACTTCTCAACAAAAACCCAAACAAACCACATCTGTTTCTTACCTGTGGCTTGTACTGTTCATCTGCCTCCTTGCATGCCACTCTTCACCTACTCCACTCAGCTTGCTGTGTTGCAGCTCTTCTCAGGGCCACCCTGCAGCTGTGGGCAATAACCCTTGCTCACCTCTCTCAGGTTGGGCTGCAGTAAGCCTATGCATATCCCACCCACACTATTAGGTATACTGGGCTGTAAATTAAGTGAGTTGCTCTACAGCCTTAAATATTTAACTGAATTGTTTTCAATATTGCATTAGGTTACTATTTATATGATGAGTCAAAGGATTTTTTTTTTCTTTTTCCTCAACTGAGTGTCTCTTCTTGGAATATCCCAGTTATGAAAATCATTCCAACAGCTTCGCGCCATGCAAATGCTTAGAAATTTATGTATTATTCTCTTAAATCTTTTCCAAAAGCAAGCCCAGGAAAGGTCCAAGGCTGATACAGCCTCTGCAAGTTGACTCAGCCCTAAGTAAAACTGTCAGAAATTCGGGCTGTCAAGGACATACCACTCGAGACAGAAAGTGAGCATTCAGATGCTTTAAACTGCCTGACCCTGAAAATTCGAATGAGTTAGAAAAATTTAACGTTAACAGCAACGATGTGTCCTGCCACATAATCTCTGTGCAGGAACAGCATCTTCTTAAATTGCAGATGAGTTTTGCAAACTCTTTCATTCCCTCCTCTTAAAACAACATCATGTCGTTTGGAACTGAAATCACTGCTCATTTTCTTCCTCTCCAAACCTCCCCTAGGTTTTCTTCAATCCTCTCTCCAACACCCAGCACTTAAGTGTTACTTTTGTTGAGATATCTTGTGAGAAATGTGCTTGGATCCGCTGCAGGATGGGGGATGGACCACAACATTTGGAGCCTTTCTGGTTGCGACTGTGCACTTCAGCCTCAAAGCAAAACCTCATTTGGTCTCTATCAAAATACCAGGGTAGGGATGTGAAGGACTGGCATTAAACAGCAGTCCCTCTCTTGTGCATTTGTGGCCTCATAACAGGCTTTTTCTCCATGGCTTACATATGACAAGAGGGATCATCTGCTTTCACAATTTAATTCTGTGTAGCAATGCTGCATACCAGCACATAAAGTAAAGTTGCATCTCTTCTGCCTCCCCTGTTGCTTTGAAGCATGCACACAACAGCTGTCTTTAAAATTCCTTGAAATATTGTGTAATCTTAGCAATAGCAGAGAGCACTTGGGAGTTCAGTGCATTAGAAAGTCTAATAACAGTGACAATAACAACAATAATGGAAAGGCAATGAAAACTCAAGGATGCTGTGACTTTCAGCACACTGTGGTATTTGAAGAAGTCTGCTGCAACAAAGAGAAACCTCCCCCACCAGGCAGCAATAGATTCAGAGGTGGCTTAGGGGATGGGTTGTGCAAGTGAGGACCTTTTATTCACAGATCATGGGCTTGAGGCTGGCTTGTGCTTACAAGTTGAAGGCAGATGGGACATGCAGTCATCTCTAAACTTTAACAATGAAGTCATATATGAGAAATGATAAAATTTGGGACCAAATACATTATTGGCCTCAGCTTCTCAAACCTTTGAAATGAATATGGTTTTAATAGACAGCAAAATCTGCAAATAGCCTGGTTGGCCCCAGAAACCTCTTTCTGTAGTCAGGATTCACTGCAGGGCTATCTCGTGGGATAGATAGAGGCTGACAATTTTATAAATGAAGATAGAAGCAGAACAAACTGATGTCTTAATCACTCCTTGTGGAAACAAAGTCTTTGCACAAGTTCCTTCATTATCCAGCTTTTTTTTCAACACGAGCTGCTCCTATCTGTCCACAGAATTTACCTTTCTGGCAGCCTTTCCTGTTTGCAGGGCTTGCTTTTTTTTTTTCTAGAGCCCGTGCTTCCAGGGTGGAACAAAAAGCAGCACTTCTTGTGCTTTCATGAAATTGTCACCCAACCTAGTGTATGAATGTCATTCCTTCTGGCAAGCCTCTTCCCAAACAAACAGCCCTCAGCACGTCTGTGACCTGCAACCACAACGTCCGGTGACAGCAAGATCTCCAAGCAGCAGCCACTTCTCTAATTGCTTTCTGCTCCACCAGAGATCAGCATGTCTGCTGCAAGCTGGTGGGCTCCGAACAATGTATGGACAGGGATTTAAAATGTTACCTTCCACATCGTGCTCTGCGGAAAGCTCGATGCTTGAAGTCCTGAAGTTCTGTAATCATCGTAAATTCATAAAGCTTTGAGGATGCGGGAATATGCACGCCAGCCTGGGAGCGCACACAAAGCCTTGCTGGAAGGATGAAGGATTCACTTGAAAGAAGATCCTGAAGCACAGATCAAATTTTAATGTCTTTGACTCTCTTTTCTAAATGTCATCTCCTAATGACAACCCGAAATATGCTGTTTCTCCTATCAGACTCTCTCTTGAATATGTTCACTTGCTCAACTCGTGAGACCCGATAAGCCATTAAACGAGGTTTCGTACTAGACCTTAAACTGCAAGGACTGAACTTTCTGTGGCACGTCTTCACGTTCAGGGGCTATTTGGATGTGCAGTGTCTATTTTTGTTTTCAGCTGCTTACAAACATTTTCCTGACTTCGGAGTCGTGAGAAACCGAAACTGTTATTGATCCAAATTATTCTTTTAAAAAGCTTAGAAAAAGACTTTTAAAATCATCTGAAAATAAGGCCAAGTGTTCAGCAAGGTCTTCCTGCACCCATCGATCCCTTAAACGGAGAGCTGGATGATCTTTAATGCCCCTTTCAACCTAAGCCATCCTATGATTCTAAGCACCACTTCTTCACACGGCAGACTGATGCTCAGGTGAAGCAGGGAAGTGGAGCTGGCGGAGGTGGCTGTGGGGCATGCCACGTGCTTCTGCCCACAGAGCAGCCCCACTGCCTATGATTTATGGTGCAAACAGAGTGCTGGGCACTGCCAGCAGCTGGCATGCAATTCCCTCTGTACAGATTTGTGTGCACCCACATCAAACCAGCCATAAATTACAAACTGAAAATTATGAGGTTTATTATCTAACGGCCAGGAAGAGCCAGCTAACAAAAGACGCCTGAACCCAATGCAAGGTGACTTTGGGGACCCATCTGAAATAATAAGGAAATAGCTGCGTGAGGATGTCACTATTTGCAAAGGGTAATGGTGGTAAAACTCTTTCTCTGCCAGCCTACATCACATGTCTGAGCCTGAAGCAAGCACAAGCTGCAGGGTTTGCTATGGCTGTTGCTGCTGGGCAAGGATATGTATGCAGTGAGCACATAGCCTTGGCTGGAAATCACAGAACTTCTGTGACAAGAAAACAAGGCTCTTGCCAGCTCATGGCCCAGGGCTACCCCTGGCATGTGATATAGCATTACTGGTGCAGGCAGATGTAAATAAGAAAAAACTAAAGCAAACTTTGTTTACTGGTGCAAACTGCCAAGCGTAATATAGGTTTGCAAGGAAAATGCGTGCCTCGTCACAGAGAGTGACAAGACTTGATGTTTTCTCTTTTAATTTTGGACCCAGAACTTAACGGGCTTTGTGTAGAGCAGCATCTATTTGTGACATTTTAAGGGAAACCTTAATACAAACCCCAGTATGCTCCCAGAGAACACCGTAATGTTTTTCCTGGGAAACACCCACCATCATTATTCATAAACACAGTTCTGACAATCTCCTTTTCGAATCTTACAGACTGTGTAGGTATTTTTGTTTTTGCATCGATGCACATCACATTGTCATCCAAAATCTGGGAAGAAAACTCTCTAACTCCAATGTGGCGTTAGGAAGCAGCATTCCTCTATTTCTCATGATACATACCAGGTGATTTGGCAAACAAGCATGCTCTCTCAGAGTTTAGGTTCTACATTTAAAAAGTTCAGACACACATACACAGTACATTAGCATACATATTCATTCTTTTCCAAAAACTCATTAATATGTGCTAATGTACTTCTGTGCACGTGCAGTTGCGTTTAGGGTGGTCATTGGCCCACTTGCATTATCCCCATTTTTCTACCATCAGCTTCACCACTGAGACTTTTGACTGACCTTTAGCTGCTTTTCCCCAGTTTGGCAAACTTCCATCGCTTGATAGGCCATCACGAACAACTTCCAAAACACTATGTGTGAAAATTAGAGGAAAACATCCTTGCACCTGATGAAATACAAAGATGAGCAGTCTATTATGACTCCAACTGTTTCCTGTGATGCAGAATTAAGGGAAAACAAGGCTGCTCACACAAGCAAAGTTGAAATGGAAAGTTTCAGAATTAGCACTCACTTTTGCTAAACTAATATATTGGTCCTTAAACTAATACACTGATTGCTACTGCTAAACAAACCAGCCTGTATCAACATCTGAACTCATACAATTGTACCACATGGGCACAGCTCACCAAAGATTGACCTTACTGCAGGACAGACAGGACAGATTCATAGCTATCACAGGAAAAGCAGGCAATGCCATGGTAAGGAGAATCACTAGCAAAGGGCAACAAAGGATGTCGAAAGTCATCGTTGTGCTCATCATTAGATTGTTTCATCTATAGTATCACATCTGTCATCTTTTCAGGCCTACTTTGTAATGAATTATAAGTTTGGAAGCTCTAGTTTTACAGTGGCTGTGAGATACTTGCGACCTTGGGAGCCACGCTGAGTGGCAGTGCCATTGCAAACAATTTCACCCAGATTAATTAAGTATTTACATGTTAAATTAGTATTCAGTAGCAAGAAGGGTAGCACAATTTGCTCTGCACTTTCTAAACCAATAAATTTTATGTGAACACTGAAACTATTATTTTCAGTCGTAGCATTTTTCCTTCTTTCTTTCAAAGGAGAGCTGCATTCTCCTTTGGGGTTTCCATTTTACAATTTTGTGTACCAATTTAGCAATAAAGTTAACTGACGTAATGTGTTTCACATACAAATGCTTTCTAACAAAGTATGGTATCACTTTCCCTGCTATATTACTATATTATTAATGTGTATTTTCTCATACTTGAATCCTTCTGAACTATATATTTTCCTTTTTCTTTAGATCATAGCTCAAATACGGTATCCAGGAGAGTTCACACCCTTTAAAATGACACTTACAATGGACATTTGTAACATTTATAAAATTCTGGATGTGATTCTTAATATTTTGTTCGCACTATGTTAGTAAGAGTTAGCTCAATTAAAAGCCCAATCTGAAAGAGCTAATAAAACATTGACAGTCAAAATATGAGTAATTGCCCAGAGCAGCAGATAGTTGCACTTGCTATGCAGAAAAAGCTGAATGAAGAACCGAGTGCCAAATAATAGCTTTAATCTTTTTTTTTTTTTTTTTTTTTTTTGAATGGTATTGAATTATTGAATTGTATTCTAGTGGTGTAGACTAGATAATGGATTCACTACATTTCACTACATTCAGCCCTAAAGGATTTACTGGAAGATCAGATAAATATAGTTAGGGATGTGAGGAAAAAATGTAAAAATGTCATCAAGAGCTTTCAAAGAAAATCTCGGTTTTAAAACAGACTAACACGAGACAAACTGAAAGAAAGAGATGGATATTGGTTGCTTAATTAGATAAAGCTCATACCTTAATTTTAATGAACTTTCAGGAAACCCAAGTGGCATTAAAGATCATAGCAATTTGCATCAACAAGTACCTAATGGGTCTAATAGATAATAGTGCCTTTAGCAAGATGTCTTCAGTCAGAGCTACTTAGCATTCCCCTTCTTTCTATAGAAACACATTCCAAACATTTCTGGCCAGATTGTTTTAAATACTTTTTCAAAATCAGAACACTTACACTGCAGAATGGGCAGGATTAGTCAGTGCTGATAAGCCTAATTGAGGGCAGTTAGAGATTTGAATGCGAATGTACAGAAGGCTACACTTTAATGATCCTTTTGTAATGGTCAATGGAGAGTTTCCATTACTCCTTGGCAAAGGGAAACAAATCAAAGGCTCTCTGCTTATTAATGAGCTGTGTATAAGCCACTGTCTCATGGAGCAGAAGCAGAGGAAAATGCAGACCTCTGGCATTTTTTGAAACAACATAAAAAAGTATTTCGAAGCTGTTAAACATTTCCAAGCACGATCAGGAAAGATATATGAGTTGGTGGATTTATTGCAAAGGCACACCTTTCTTAGACTTCAGCTTTTGCTGTTGGAGAGGAAGAAAAATGTGTTTTGTTTCTACTGGTTAAACTGAAGGCAGAACAATTCTTCTGTCTCCTGAACTAGCAAACACTTCTTGCAAGATCCTTTAACTCTTTGTTTGGCTAGATGTCTACCAGCAACCAGACAGCAGCAAGGGGAAACATTATCATGTGTCCTCTTTCCAGCTGCAGTGAACAAAGGACATCACCAATTTGGCAAAGCTTTTTCAGTGTTCTTACAGCACAACAATACACCACAGTCACACATAACCAGCTGGTGAAGCAGGGGTGGGATGTCACAAGAGTTGCCACTCTATCTTCTCAGCAAGGGAAGAGTCCCAGGCCCTGAATTTTTGCACAATCTCTGGCATCTTGGGATCTGGCACCTTGACTGCAAAGAGTCAGTGGGAGAAGGCACAACGGGAAGAGCGATGAAGCTGAGATAGAGTGGCAGAAGAAGAGATTACAGAAGAAAAACAGGTGGCACAGAAGAGAATTTACTAGACCTTGGACATAAGTCTTTGGGAAGCTTTGATTTACTTCAAACCATCCCCTGCAGGGCAAAATGCTGCTGGTGTTTGTCTTTTTATTGTCCCCCATCACTACTCCTCAAGGACATCGTGGGAGAGTGCTGTGTTGCTGTCTTTCCCAACAGATAGCTTGAGTATTTTTTTCACTTAGAAATATTCACTAGCTCAACTTTCTTCTTCTGAATTGACTTTGTTGCAGTGTCTTTAAATGGTGACCACAGATAGCTATGCATCATTTCAGCAACTAATTGCTTATTAAATTCCTAGTTTGCAGTGGAAATATATGGAAGATTTGTGAGATTAGCTGACTGCTTACTGTTAGAAAATTGAGAGCAGTGATTTCAAATTAGCATCCACTGAGCCAACTCTTGCATATCCAGCTATGCACCAAGTAACAGGTTTTAAAGGTCCATGAAGCATTTAACCATTATGTTGTATCAGTACACAGAATGTGCACACAAGCTTCCATCTGCTCAAAGATGATCATAAATATGCTTTATTTGAAAGTGAAAGTATAAAGAATGACAGTGCCTTTCATTCATCATGATACAGGAGAAAATCCATGCATTTATTAGCACAAAAGAGCAATATTCTGTCATTAGGTATAAAAAATATGAACAAGGAAGTAAAGATTTTATCCACAAATGGTTAACACTGAATAATTAATGTAACTGTTGAGCTTTGAGCAAGCAGTAATCTCCTGAGCTGAAGGACTAGGTCTGGATGTAGGAAATAAATCTGCACAGAACTTCCCAAAGAAATATTCATAACACAAGTCATAGTCTTGTCCTGGATGGTCAGGCACTGCTGGCACACCTGCATACAGCAGCACTGCTCATGAGAACAAGCAGGGGTTCCACATCTCACAGTGCATCATTACCTTGCCAGTGCTTTGAGACTTCCTCTCTATGGCCTTTCTGATAAACTATGATAAATAAGTAAAGTTTTGCCTGTGAATGAATCAGTGATGTATTTCAGTGCCTATATCAGTTCTCATTAGACACACTTCTTGGTACTTGTTTATTAGATTTCCACCAGAATAAAAGACTTTCTCATTCTTTTTCATATCCTCTGTATCATTTACTGTCTAGTTGCCCTCAGTAGTTATTTCCTATATATTCTCATGCATGGTCCAAACATGACCTCACAGAGCTAGATATTTAGAGGCAGTTCAGGATTTAAATTGTATAGGTAACGTAGCATTTTTAATTTCATATTTTTCTGAATTTAGGTTAAGCTAAATAATGGGATGTCATCTGTTTCAAGTTCAAATTAGAGTAACTTATTCCACCAATGAGTGAACTTTGTCTTCATAATCTACCTCAGCAAGCAAGCATGATGTAACATAGAAAGTAGTAACTGAGAGCACTTTCACTAATGAATGTGCCATCAGGAATGCAGCTCCATCTATGACAGCTGGACCACTGAATTTTGATTTTGATTTTTATTAATTGGTAGGACCCTCACAGTAACCTCTGTTAATCAGTGGCTGAGCAGCTCATGGCATGCTGTCAAGAGAACGTGCACAAATGATGTCTGAGCTCCCATCCAAAGTCATAAATGCAAAAGTGTGCTGTAGCTCAGTAATTGTTGAATTCATTTTCAGCTCACACTGCGATTTTGTGGCATTCCAGAACGCATTTCTGTTCCATGCAGTGATGTTTCCTCCTTCCAGATAGTGCACTTTATAAATGAAATTGTATTGCAAACAATTTGGACTATCTGGAAAATCTGGAAAATTGCAATTTGAGCAATACATGCAAAACACAGCATGTTCCTTCTCATCCAGTATTCGTTTTGCAGAAGCGCAGTCCCCCTTTTCCTTTATCACTCTTTAACAGTCTGGCAAGAATGATAATCTGAGAGCTTCTACCTTGAGCCACTTTAATTGAAGATGCTCTGAAGGGATGAACTGTGCTGACACATGCTCTGTATCGAGGTCCTCTCTGGTCACTGGCAATTAAAATCCCATCTGAAATGTTCCGTAGCACCCTGCATTCAAGCATGCTAAACCACTTCACAGATATTAAATTGACTCATTAGTGAGGACATTTCTGAGATCTGTAAATATGATCTTCAGGTTCTTGTTTGGGAAACTGAGGCAAAGAGAAGTGAAATCCCTTTGGAGCACAAAAGGCAATGAACTGTTCCTCACATATCCCATCATTTTACTTATTCTTCCTGGTCTGTGTGTGTGTTTTTTTTCTCTTCTTTAAAAGGACTGCATTGGAGAGGTTTGAATGTCATCAAGAAGAAAGTTTACATTTAAGCACTGTTAAACATCTGACAAATCCACAAAGCCAAGGAAATTCAGACTTAAGGCTGAAAATCCAGACTGACGCTTCAGCCTTACTGATACTGCCACAAAACTCCCTGCTTTTGTGCATTAAAGTCAGACCTCTTACTTCACTAAAAGCTGTTTCTTTGTAGTTAAATTATAGTAACAAGTGCTCCAGTTTCACTAAAACCCACTACCTACAAGATTTGGATTACTTAAATGTAACCTAAATCCTTTCTGTTGGTGGTGTGTGTGTTTGAAGATAAGTAACAGGGTGAGTAGGCTAATAATGGATTGGAATCTCCTATGGATAGTTCAGCACGTCTAATTTTTTTTGAGACTGCTTTTCTAGTTAAATTTAGATGAAAGAGGAAGACACGTTTATGTCTTGTCTGATGGGTATTTTTTTCTTCTAAGGTATTATGAGGATTCTGTTATATAGACTCATACATACAGAGAAGTGAAAAGTGGTAAGCAATTTCTAAAACAATTTTAACTTTGATTATACTATGGATGAATTGGCTCACAATAATTGAAGACATAACGTTATGAAGACATAAATTTCATCCTCTGATTCATCTTGTTGCAAGTAAGAGACCCAAAAATGAAATTATTATTTGTTTACTAAGATTTTAGTCATGTTTTGACCACATAGGTCCTACACATATCAATCTTCAAGCAGATCAGCCTCAGCCTCTTCCAGCAGTGGAATGTTATCCATTTACTCTTTCCCCTCTGTTCACACTCTATCAAGAAGGCACCTAAATTATCATAGAATCCATTATGATAGAATCACAAGGTTGGAAACGACCTATAAGATCATCTAGTCCAACCACCTCCTCATCACCGTTGCCACCAGAAGCACTAAACCATATCACGCAGCACGTTGTCCAGACGCCTTACATTAGACACAACATCAGTAGACTTTTCATACGTTCACAGTTTTCTCACAAATTAGAGGTTTTCAGCCATCCTTATGGGAGGAGATTCATAAGCGGGTCCTGATTTGCTCCTTCTGGATTGCTTACAATCCAGAAAAAAGAAAAACAATCTTTTTCTTCTGCAAAAAAAAGAAAAAAGAAGAAACATTCTTTGCTATCTCTTGCTGAAGCACTTAAATAGGATGAAGGTTTGAAATGGAAGAGATGCATATGAATTGAGAACAGTTCACCCACTGTACCACTTTCTGGCTACTGCACTGTTTTGAACTATGTCTTTGGCACAGCTCTCACCAGGGTTTGTGAATATTCATCACCAGCATTTTGTAGGGAAAAGTACCAGTGGGATATGAAGCTTGACAACACAGATGAAAGTACTCCAATAACTTTGTGAAGCCTAATAAAAGCCTTACAATACAGCAGATGAATTAGGGTAAATGCTTTTTGTGGGTCCTAGCCCACCCTCACAAAATATGAATTAGAAAGGCTTCATAGGGAGGATTTGTCACAGTCAATATGGAACTTAATAAAGAGAAAATTTTGCTTTATGTAAGACTGTAATTCTGGAAACCAGCCCCCAGATCTTGGTTACAACAGTAAACACGAACTTACTCCTCTGCATTTGGTGATCCTATGGTAGATATCCAATTTGTTTGTGAGTCCAATAATTTATAGTAGAGGTGGCTCCAGCTGTCAGCCAGCAATTTACCTAAAATGAGAATAACATAACCTGGGTGCCTGCACATACGCATAAAGAAATCCCAGACTTATATATCCTGCCCTTCAGCTGCTATTCATTAATACTTTCCTCACTGATATTTCTTTTTAAGGCCAGCACCTTTCTTTCTATGCTCGAGGCATTTGCCCACAAAGTCATTTTAATATTCAAGCTACAAAGGTGTTTGCTGTCTTTGATTCAGTTGACATTTACTTGCAAGAAACTGAACTGAAGAGGCTGGTAATTTCTATAAGAGGTGTTGGCATTAATTTTCTTGCTGCTATGCCTTGTTGCTCCAGTAGATGTTTGTAGATGCCAACATTGCTTAATTTTTTCCTCTTTTCCTCATGTTTGACAGGTTACTTATTGCTTATTGACTGTGGGAGTTTTATTGTGCAATTTTGCTTCCTCAGCTTTGGTATTCAGCAAAAAAAAAGGTTTTATTTGTCTCATGACAGAATGTTTATTTGACACTAAGTCCTCTTGTTACAAGTAAAACTTTCAAAGAAATTATTATAACCTTCTCTACTTAACTGTTAGCAAACTGCATACGCTTTCATTTCTGATTATGTGGAATGGAGAAAATGTGATAATTTGCTGAGTGCACACAACTGTAAATAAAGTTCAGTCCCACTCCCATTTCTTATTCTTGTAGTCAGATGAGAGAAATTACATATATTTCATTAAAAAATCTGTACTCATGAATTCTAGGATTAATGAGATATATTTTAAATTTATGTTACATGTGTAATGTGTTGAGTATATTGTCGCAAATATCTTTTCTAAGGTCCATAGTCTGCCAGCTGGATAGGAAATCAAATTATAATAATCTGATACCAATCATAGAATGGCCTGGGTTGAAAAAGACCTCAAAGATCATAGAGTTTAAATTCCTCTGCAATAGGCAATAGGCAGGGTCACCAGCAGCCCTGGCTGCCCAGAGCCACATCCAGCCTGGCCTTGAATGCCTCCAGGGATGGGGCATTCACAACCTCCTTGGGCAACTTGTTCCAGTGCCTCACCACCCTCTGTGTGGAAAAACTTCCTCCTAATGTCTAACCTAAATCTCTTGTCTCAGTTTAAAACCATTCCCCCTTTTACATGACTGCAAAGAAAAATTTTCATAAGTACATTAAGATCTAGCTGAAGGTTTGGATCAGTAATGTTCTTTGCATAATAACACTCATTACTAATACCCTGTTGCACAACTCCTATGAATAACCCACAATTCCATTCAGATTTCTGGAATCTGAAGAAGTTCCAGATTATGAACAGAGCTGCCCAATCTGACTTTTGAGAAACTTACTGTGTAGGAGACGGACCACAGTCTCTCCAAACAGAGTGACGTGATATGGAACAGCCAGGAAAGGTATGATGGCTTCCCAACATCTCTTTTCCTTAAGCTCCCATGTTGCATCTATTGCTTCCTGGCAGCAACTAGCACAGAATATATTACTGTGGAATCATGTACAGAAGAAAAAAAAAAATTGAGAAAAATCATTTCAACCAAAATACCGCTGTTTTCCTGCCATGAATGTGCAGGTTTATATCCGCAGCCCTGTTAATCTCAGTAGCTGAGCGGTTGTACTGATCTGAAGTCTTCTCGTACAAAAATCACAGTGTATTTTGGAAATTATTCTTTTCACCTAACCACCTTTGCAAGAGTACATTTGGTGTTTTGCTGCAAGAAGAGCTCAAGAAGCTCAAACCTGGCCAACGTTCTGTTTCACCTCACTTTGAGAAGAGGGAAGCTTGCCCAGCTTTGGAAATGCCAAAGAAATTTATGCAAGGACTGTGAAACGCAGCTAAATCTAGGATGTCATAATACCATGCCTTCAAAATCCTAAAACTGAGTGCATGTGGATAGAGAATATTGTCAGTACCTGTGAATAGAGACAATTTTGCTTTTAATGCCTGGCAGTAGCAAACAATAATAGAAAAAAGGATAACATTAAATCATCTGAAAACACTCCCAGATGCATGCTTTTGGCAGGTGATTGCATTTTCTTGCTACATGATAAAGAAAATCGACAAAACAAATATAGAAAGTGTGAAACAAATCTGTTTCTCAGCTATTCATAAGAAAGTCAGCAGAATCGTGTTCAGAGGAACCTTTCCACATCATGTCAACATAAAGGCTATATGTTTTTCTTGAATTAAAAAAAAAACTATTGGAATGTGATGAAATTATGGGAGTTCTATGATCTATTCACTTCTTTCCAAGATTCATATCAGGAGGATGCCTTATTTTGAGAAATGGAAGGAAACTGAAGAATTAGCTGCTGACATAGTAGGCTTGGCTCCATAGTGACTTTGACAAGGCAGAAAAATAGTTCTGTAATTGCAGAATGTGATCTGGATATAGAGTTCTCTATTGCCTTCATGAGCTAAATAATTTTTTTTTTCCCAATTAACTTAATCCAAGCCACTAGCATGCAGGCATCCCATCACCTGGCTACATGTCAGCAGCCCACTGCAAATAATATCCTCCATCTACTTTGCCATTAGGGCACTGAGTGCTTAGTACTAAAGAGCAAGCCCAAGCTGTGCAGGTACTTCCACGCTGATGGCTTTCCTTTGCAGTCAGAGATTTAACCAATCATTCCTGACTGCTACAGATTTCCATTGCCATTCCATTTCCATCTGCAGTGTTTGTTTTTGGAGTCCATAACATTTGTATGAGAGCAGCTGGAAGTTGAAATCCTTCTGGACTGTCACGTAGGTTTCTTATTTCATACTAATATACATTGTCCTTGAAGTTTTATGTAACCAGTTTGAAATGGATAATAAAGGAATTTATGTGGCAATGGGCAGTGTTTTTGTGATGGGCTTGGGGTTTACTTCTGTGCCGATAAAAACGGAATTAACTAGCAACTAAATTAGTTGGTAGGCATTAACAACAGAAGAAACTGTTCAGGCTCATTGAAGTAGACCTAATTTTAATCACAGGTAAAGGATTTTTTTCAAGAAGTTGTTAATTTGCATTGTTTTTCAGTTATTCTTTCTTAAAACATTAATTCTTCTTAATCACGAGCCAGCAAACTTTGACAGCCTATTTGCCTTAGACTATTGCTCTTGGAGAAGAAAACCCATGCTATCTTCTCATTTACTCTCAGACAATGTGTCTAGTCCCTGGAGAACTTCTAATTCAACCTCAAGAACAGCATAATTTCACGTGTCTCTGGAGAAAATGGTGTTACAGAACACCAGCTGTGGAAAGGTAGACATTTGGGCACTTCACACCTGTGTAATTAGCACTCTGCTCAATTCCTTACAAATTATGAAAATCAATGATCTTATATGGCACAAGATACTGTATTGGTGGTTTCCTACATAGGCACAGAAACTATTTTTTCCCAAAAATTCAATTTCTCAAATTCAAGATTATAAGTAGATTAATTATTTGGCTGCATCATTTCTTCAAGCCTCCAATCCAACACATTAATGAAACTGAGACCGTCTTAAAACGGACTGCAGTACAGCTGCAAACTGGGGATGTCAGTTCAGATTTTTTTCAAGCTTTTAAGCATCTCCACTAATAGCTAAAATATGTCTGAAACAGTCTGACCTTTAAATTCTATTTGAAAAAGGCTTCTTTTCTTTTGGGAAACTGCCTCCACTGCATCATTTCCAAGCCTCTGGGCAACGTCAATATCAAATACAGATTTGTTACTACTATTTCTAAGATAATTTCATGAGTGAATGATGAGAGAAAATTAGCCTTAATGTCTAAAGAGAATGGTAAAATATATATATATATATATATATATATATATAAATTATTCCTGCAATATCTATTTTATAATCCAAATATAAGTTTTTTGATACAGACATTCACCTTTGCATGATTTCTGCTATGGAAACTGAAGCAGTTCAATAGGGAGGTCTGGAGAGATCCAAGACATAAGTAATTGGGTTATGAACTCCCAGAAAGATTATTACTTTCTTTTCTATGATTTGTATTTCAGCTGTAGTGTCATGAAAATATATTTGTCTACTCTGGACAAGAATTTTGATTAAAATAGACAGAATGTTCATGGATGTTCTTCGTCTATATATTTCTCTTAAGACCAACAGAAATTAAATGTCAAATTTTAGTACATACGAATTTTTTACTGTACGTTACATTTGATTCAAACTAATACAATTATATAACAATTCAGAGAATTATTCTGATAGTGCATTGACAAATGTATCATCATTACTACTTAAACATGCAACAGTGAAAACTTGAGCTGCCATCAGAGTTAATGAGATTTCAATAACTGGACCCGATGATGGTGAAAGCAACTGGGACTCTTAACTGAGGGACAATCAGCCTAGAGGCTTGCTGTGCAAACTATTATCTTATATCACTTGAGCATGGACAAGCTATGAAGATCAAGTACCTTTTCTTTTTGGTTTCATCTTTAAAATTTGTAGTTTGAAGCATCATACTAACATAAGTCTATAACCTCAACTTACCATCTGATGATCTGAAACACTAACAACAATGATCACTGGAACCAGGAAGAAAACTGGAATAACACCTAAATTGGAGAGAGCCATTAAAAAGCTCACCTCAATAAAAGAAAATGGGCATAAATAGAATAATGAATAAACAAGTGAATAAATAGAAGCATTAAAAAGCAAAGCACTTTGCCTGAAAATGTCTTTGAAAACAAATCGAAACCAGGACAAAAGAATCAGCATCACTTTATAGATAGAGATCTGAAAAGATTGTAAGGAACATCAGGTGACGTTCTCACACAACGAGGATGCTCTGTTCTTAGGCAGTGTGTCAACACTTAAAATTTAACTTTAGAATTTGTTAAATTGTTCAAATACACAAGTCCTTTAGATCTTGTCTGAATTAACTCCAAATACGTATTTGCCATTATCTGAACAACTATATTGGGTTTTATCACTGAACGTAACATAATCATCCTTTTCATTCATTTTAGACCAGTATTGAATGGTCTTGCTTATTGGTATTTAGGTGTTCTTGCGTATTCAGTTTGCCTCTGCTCTCTCTTCCATCAAAAACAAAAAAAACAAAAACACAAATAAATTATAAAAAAAATATGATCAGAAATTCTCTTCATCACATACTCTTCCAATACACGTTCTTCCCTGTGGCAATTTTCAGCATCTACATAGCAATGTTTCGAGTGTTACTCTGTTCCAAGTGTTTATCTACTAATTTTTAATAAATGTAGTACCCGTTTAATAAAGCAATAACCAGTGACAATCTTTGGTTGATCTAAAAGACAGACCTCTGTAAACCTCGTTAGCTTTTCTCCCAGGAAATCTAGGAGCTGGCACCCACATTAGGAGCAGCTGTTCTCACAAGTCTTACAGATGGCTGCAGAAAAGGAAATCAAAATCCCGCTGCACTCAGACCTTTAATGAAAACTGTAGAAAATCCTGAGCCAGTTGAAATAATCTCCAGGACCAACTTGCCTTTTGTGTGGATCCTGCATGCTATGGCTGAGGGCATCACCAGAAGGACCACAGCAGTGGGAGGTCTTCTGACCATTCTTCCTCTTACCTCCATACCTGCATGTAACAGCAGCATCTATATAAATGTTTCTTATCTCTTCATCGATACATAAATTTATATTTACAACACTTGCAAAATAGATTATAGTATAAACACACATATACATGTAAATATAGTACATATAGAGAGAGAGAATGGTTCTAACTACTCTGAGCACGCACACTGAGATTAAACGTCTAAATAAAGGACACCTAACAAGAAAAGTTGGTTTAGAAAAGTAAAATTCACCAGTGAAACGGTTTAACAGTATAGCAGCAGATTGGGTAGAGGGGCACAAGCTTGAAACACTGCTAGAAGTTAAATGATGCTAAGGAAGGTGGAAGGTGGAAGTTTTGCAATGCATTTTTCAGTGCTGCAGAACAAGAGATGCTGGCCTACTGATATCATCAAGGTCCCAAAGTGTAACTACCAGTAACTACAAATGGTAACTACCAAGAGAGCTTGATTTACAGGGCCCCTGTGATGTATTTAAATGTCAAAAATACATAATTTATGAGTTCATCTGTTTAGAGATCTATTCCTTTCTATATTATGTATACTAAAACGACTATATTCCATGTAATTCTGCTCAATTTCCAGCAGATTACTCATTTGAAAAGAGCTGAGAAATGAAGTGTCTGATGTTCATTTTGCACACAGATGTCTACAATGTGCTTTTGCACATCTTAACATGAAAATTTGGATTTGTCATCAATGATTGATCATCTCACTGCTGCTCTCCAAATGTGCCTCTATTACTTATGCCTCTGGCTATTTTTTTATTTTTTTTTTTTTTTATGATGGCCTTGAAACTTGTGAACCTTTATCAATCAGGTGAGATAATCCACTTCATGACTTTCTCCTCCAAGCAGGCAAAAGAATGAGAGCTCTTCTTTGGTCTTCCCAGCTGTCTGCCTGCAATGGTGATGAGAAGAAAAAAACAATCTCACCCTGTCATATAGGGCTCTTCGTACCCTCAAGGACCCTGTAAGAGGAAAAAAACATTTCTCCCTTTATCCATGACACTTGGCACTGATTGACTCAGCCATGAATCACATCACGGTAGCAAGTGGTGAGTTTCCCAGCCTATGCATAAAACACCAATGTTACATTATTTCTTGCTAGGAATATAGTGCTGTGTTTCTATTACTGATTGTCTATAATGGTCAAGAAGAAACAGTCCGTTTGCCCATCTTACACAATTTTTGAGCTACTTATTACCCTATCCAAATTCTTGAATCTTCATTATGCTCCAGGTGGGAAAATGCATATTCAAGCAATAGTATTTGGATTTTTTAAAAAGTAATTTTGGTGATTTTGGTGCCAAATCTAAGAAAAAGATCCTATATTTAATTTTGGAAGTATCTGACTGAACTGGCACAATGTATTAATTTTTTTAAGCACCTATAGCATATGGTTACCTAAAATGACCATCCCAAGTCCAAGTCCCCAGCAGAGAACACGATCATTGGTTTATACTCTGAAAATAGATTAAAATATACAAACACAACAGAATTTTAAAGGGTTGTTCAATGCAATATTGGACTCAAAGGCAAAGTGGCTGCCAAAGCAGTCAGCTCAGGGTCTTTTTATTTTCAGAGAATCTATACGCATGTAATACTAGTAGTTGATCCTATCTCTAACATCCAGTCCCTTGGAAATACAGAATACTCTCATTACCAGCATAGTGCACTTGAGTATTTCTAAATGTTTTGCAAGCCAAACAATGCATTACCTAGATTCCCATTACGAGAAGCCAACAGCAAGGAATTTTCTTGCAATCTGATCAGGAGTGTTACAATTAGCCAAAGCAAACCCAGATGGCTGTGCATCAATGCAGCTCCTGGCACTCCCCTGACAGGTCCCAAGCTTTCTTGCAGTGTCTGGGCGCAAGATCTCAGTACAGCTGAAGGATTAATCATTGCCTATGGTCAAGCAAGGCTACAGCCATCACCCTGCTACTTCTTAATTTAAAAATATGGGCAAGAAATAAAATACAGCCTTTTTATTTTTGTCATTACCAGGTTCCTTCTCCCAGATGTTAAATAATACAGTTAACAACTTCAAATATCCATTAGAAACTATCTAGACATCTCCCATATGTCAGGATGCTGATGACACAAGTGATATTTCGTAGGTATTCAGCACTTCAAATGTTTGAAAATATTTTCTTCCTTACCTTGGGACCTATGCCACCCATTAAAATTTAGATCTCCAAAACCAAATAGACACAAGCTTAACGTGGATATGAGCTAAATTACTTGAGATGATAAAAGAAATCCTGTTGAAAAGCAGATAATTAAACTTAAATCCCACAAGGATAGATTACTACCCCAAACATTAGGAAGTCCTTCCTCTTAAAAAATCATAAAATAATAAACTAGACTCACAAAACTACCCCACTTCTGTGGGATGAAAATACACAGCTGTATTTAACTGAGCCCTTACAAGATCATTAAGCTGCCTAACAATTATTAGTTTGTGGGTGATGTTTGTGTTTTAGTAGCTTGCATAATCTTAATAAATATATTCAAGAATACTGAACCTATGAGCCAAAGCACTGTCCTCAATTATAAAGAGCATGTTACTGCCATCTGGGTGCAGGAGATATATTGCAAGATACACCAGCAGATTTTTATAGAAAACTTTGCACATGAAGATATTGTAATTCCCATGTGCACACACTGCAGACATCTCATCCACTTGTTCTTCACAGGGTTAAATTGGCAATAAGCTTGGCAATAAACACAGTATCTCTCATCTTCAGGAATTAGAAGAGAAACAAGGAGATTAAGCAATGTAGAGTGCTTGTATCAAGGTTTGCATTATTCAATCAGTCTGGCAATTGGAAAGGTGCAGTGTAGGGTTTAACGCTAATAGGTCTGAGTGGAAGAGGAAAACAATCTCATTACTGGAAGGTCCCGTCATATTCTGCCCACTTACCTTATTCTTCTCTTGGAAATGAGAGGAGAATTCACTGTATTTTGAAAAGCAAACGCTCTTCACAGTGTAAAGCAATCCCTTCTCCACAAAAATGAGCCATGTTTCTCTGTACAATGCAATTTCACATTTCATTTGTCTTACAGTAAAAATTTCAACTATCTGTATGTATTTGCATGCATTTAAATGTGCTAAAATTATACAAAAATCACTTTAATGGATATTCATTAAAAACAACACCACCATCAACAACAAAGAAAACCACAACAATATTAAGGATACAAAAGGGAAGCTTTTATAATACAAAGGTTGTAATGTTGTAATGACTCAGGCAGAATAAGCCAACTAGTCAAGTGGCCAATAGATGCCAACAAAAAAAAAAGTTAAATAGCCTTCCCATTAAACTTTCAGATAATAATCTCCCAGCCTCCAGCAGAGCTTGTGGGTCAGATTTCCTGAACAAGCTGCACCTAATGCCAATAGGCAGATTTCACTGGTTATAAGACAAAAACAATTTGATTTTTGGTTACAAGGCTTTTAATCCATGTGGGTTATTTCATAGACTCATAAGCATTGGTAAAGATCTCCTAGATAACCAAGTCCAACCGTCCAACTACCACCAATATTGCCCACCAAACCGTGTTCCTAAGTACAACACCTGCACATTTTATAAACACCTCCAGGGGCAATGACTCCACCACCTCCCTAGGCAGCCTACCCCGATGTCTGATCACTCTTTCTGAGAAGAAGATACTTCTCTATTAAATTCTTTTTTTGACTTTCTTTCTTTTTTTTTTTTTTTAAAGGTCTGAAAAACAATAATCAGGATAGAATTTAGGCTAAGCATCATCTCAAAGTACGAAGCAATAACTCAGGTGAAGCAGGAAAGCATTCAGCTGGGGAGCATGCTGAAACCATCTGACATATCGCTGCTGTCGCCCAATCTCCCTGATTCTGCAGGAAAAGCTGCTGTTGGTGAGGGTCATCAAGGTACACAACAGCAGAGATCATCTGCACACAATTTACTGCCCTTTTATCACAGCGAGGACATTCTATGCCTACGGAGTTTAATACCAGTAGAACTTGACACTGTTCCTTTGGGACATCCACCACTGCCCTTACAGACACCTGGCACTGTCAGGGCTCATGAAGATCCGTGTCAAGGTCCTGTGATAATTTTTTTATTATGATAGGTATTGTGCAAGTATTTTTAGTTTGAAATCTGTCACAGAGTCATTCACCTGCAGGAAGAAAATGGTCTAAATATAGTACAACCTAGATAGTTTTAAAATCACTCTTTTTTGAGTTATCCGAGCCCCTAAAATAACTTATCTCAAATATAAAATGGGATGTATATTCCATATTCTAAAGATAATAAAGACATGTCTGAGCCAAATATGTAAACCTTTCCCCAAAGTTCATTTTTTAATTAAAATCAAGAATGAGATTCTACATAATGCAAGGATATTTTTTAAGTTAGTATTAGAAAAGGACATTTATAATAAGAGGACTTCTGTCAAATTTTAAAGCGTAGAAAAGACAGCAAGTTTGCTCTTCTGACTGCATAAAACACCAATTTATCTCCCAGATTATCCCAAAGCACAACAATAATTATATTTGGGAATTAGATTTTATTTGTGACCAAAAGTAATGGTTCCATGCAAGCAAAACCCTTGCCATTAATGAAAGCACTGCTCTGGAGGGAAAAAAGCTTCCCACATAGATTTGGAAACTATAAATTGTCTCCATGGTTTCTCCAGGAAACTCGGAGTCTGATCTCCCCAGGCAAGCAGAGTAGGGCAGAGTGCACAGTGTCAATGCTTTGTTACCAGCATGGATAAAGAACTTCTCAGGTTAATTATCATTTAGAAAACAGTACCATGAAATAGAATTGAGAGACTTGTGAGGACCCCCCATGTCTCTAGCGCCACTCATAACAATACTATCCATACAAAATTTTTAGTCTGTTTGAACTTGGGCAGTTCCCAGTGCCCACTGGTGGAAGCTCATTCACACAGGACACCATTGGGCATGGGCTCACTGGTGCTGAGTGAGAAACACGCCAAAGAAATCATCCCTGATACAAACAGGAATATTTTGTTCAGATCAAGAGGTAATGAACACCACAAGGCAATCTTGCTCTATCAAAAACCCTCTCTTAGATCATTAAAAGCCATAAAGAGCAGCATGGCTTCATCCGACCTCAGAAAAGCAAGACTTTTTCTTTCAAGGTTGTCAGCACATTCCTATCCTGCTGTTTATGCCTGCCAGGTCTCTATAAACATGGTTTGAACTCCACAGACTGGCTGTCTGCTCCCTTCTCTTTGCATAACTCTGACATTCTGCTTACTGCTAAATATCTCAGGAGGCAGCACCTTCCCTGCCCATAAGAGATTCATTTACAGGGCTCCCATGCCACTTTCAGGAGAGGTTTCCAAGTGACATCCTCCCCAAATGCCAAAAGCCCAATCTGCATTGGATCATTTTAAGCCATAAAATTGCCCTGATGTTCTGTTTGGCAGCACAGAAGATACACTTAACATCTGGAGGTGAATGTTAGATCTGAGCCCTAATTTTCTAGAAAGACAACATTTACCTCATAATTATAGCTTAACTATCCTTATTGATACATACATTTAATTTTTTTTAAAGGGTTCAAATAAATTATAAAACTAATACTTCTATTTCTTCTAGTGCTTTGTGCTGGTATTTTAAGCATAAGAGAGTGAATCCATTGGGATGTTCTGCCCATCCATTGGTATGGTCTTGTGCTGCTGCCTGCCCAGAACTCTTAGTTGGCTTTGTTTTCCTTCTGAAGCTACTTAGTCAAAGCTTTCACAGACTCTCACTCTTATTTTCCTCCTCAACACAGAATTTCTTTCCAGTGCTTTCTGTTAATTCCCACTCTCAAATGGCCCCAGCTGTCATTCATCCCTTTCTTTCCCAGCCCACTTCTTCCCAGCAGCGTTGGCAATACCTTAGCTCCCAGAAGGGACTTCTACCTGTGACCAGCAAGCCCTGCTTTATTCTGACTTCCCTCCAAGCCCTGAACATTAAGCTCTAATGAAAATCTGGAATGAGACCAATCTGAACACAGCACTGCAGTGAAGAATTCAAATATAACCTTTCATTCAGAGAACCTATTTCATCCTATACTCCCTTCTTTTTTAATAGTGCCACAACACTATAGCAGGTGCCATGCTTGGTGATTGTTGCCAGAGGAAGTGAGGCTGGTCCCCTTCCTATTTCATATTGCACTGTCAAACAGAATTTATCAGAATTTGTCTTACAATGACAATTTTTTTTTCTTTTTTCTTTTCCAGGTGTTGCCACAGTGCCAGCATTAGATTTAACATTAGTTTTCTAGCAACAAAGCCAATGAAATCTGTGAAAATGAGGATGTACTTTGCATTATCCCTGATTTGCCAGTCAGCACTTTGCAAAGCCCAGGTACTTCAGTATCAGCACGGCATGCCTATGTTAACACAAAATAATTTTCTGATGAATTGAATATTATTTGAAGGCATAAGTTTTGAAATGATGTGCAATGCAGTGCTGCAGTTTGTACAATAATTTTAAAATAATTACCAGTAATTGACCAAGGATGGTTGTTTCACTTTATGTCTTTTGGTTTAGACTTGAGTTGCATCACTGGTCCTATGTAAAATATGCACACTGCAGAACAAAAGAACTGTAATTTATATAGAAACTTATTTAAGAGTGTCACAATTGAAATACCAAGTGCAACTAAATCAGATTTTGCACACTGCTGAGTGTGGATCATTCTGTGCCTTCAGAATGGCAAAAATAATATTTTTGGTGTATTCTTGCCTTGTTCAAGAGCACAAAATATTACGTGGCACCTAACTTCTTCTGATATTTTCGGACAGTGATCTTACTGAGTATTTTGACAACGTTAAATGGCTTTTTAGGTTCTTGGAGGGGTTTAATTCACTGCATCTGTCCACTGTGATTTCCCCCTTGCAACGTAATGTCCTTCTGCACAACGGCTCCTGCCTGAAGTTATTTTACAGATAACTGTGCAGCAGATATTTTTCATACTGAGCCCTGCAGATAGACCTTGTGTCTAACAAATAGAGCTACTACCCTGGCAGAAGTGCATGGGAACAAATAGGTAACCAATTTTATTCATATTTGCTTTCATACGTAACAATCTTACTTACTTCAATAAGCAAATGTCACATCATTGAATTAAGATTGATAGTAAGACAGATCTTGCTCTTACGTGCTATTCAACTGGCTGTACAGCAGGAAAAACACTGCCAAAAAACTGTATACTAAATAAATTATCCAGCAAAACATTTACTAGTGTGTGATCAATTCATAAATCTACATCGAAGAAAGTGTGCCTATTTGAGAGAGATGCAGGCTACGAAGAGGGCTTGAGAATGAGCTTTCATTTCATATATTGTAGCAAACTGACCAGCAATTAACATCTCCAGTACCTCATAATTTTCTGAAAATAATGTCAATATAAGTTTGGAAAGATATCCAGTTGAACCATGACTAATAGGAGCAAGAAAATGTTGTTCCTTGTTATCGCCCTCTTCTGACAGCCAATATATTTTTTCCATTATTATTATTACTACTTTTATTTATTTATTTTTTATTGCTAGAGGTGCTGTTTTGCTGAAGACTTAATCTAGTTCTCTACCTCCTGATCACAGTCTTCTGCCTAAAGGAGAAATTTTCCATCACTGCTGACTTTTCCACTCATGTACGTATATATTTTTTGTATTGTAACTCCTTACTAACATTAATAACCTTTCATTTTGAAAGTTCAGTATTTAAGTAAGAAATCAAAGAATTACCAAAATCTAGCAATACTCAAACACATAAGCACCGCAAATATTCAGAAAACATTAGGAAAAACAAGCTAGCTGTTTCTCTTGGCACATTGCTTCCTTCCTGTCTCTGAAAACAAACAATTCACTTTTCAAGACTAGCTGTTATCCCTAACTGAGGGTGGAGACTTGAGTTTATTCCCTTGTCTATCAATCATGATTTCCACCGACACACTTGGACCTAGCAATTTGGGCTCTTTGGAGGCAGGAGCTGTAGTAATCACTGAACAGAAACCTTCCTTAAAAGACTATTTCTTTGGAACAGAAGAAAGTCACTGCAAATGCATAAAACAAACAAAAAAAATAACAAAAAGAACAATTCAACAAATTACATACATACCTAGTTTAGAAGGTATTTATTCAGAGAAACTATTTAAATTTCATGTCCTGTAGATTCTTCATATAAACAGCTTCTAAATCTGGTTCACTGCTGGAGTTGGCAGGCCTGATGTGTGCTGTCAAGTCTCTTGCTTGCTTAACTTTCTGAAAAGTAAGGCTATTATTTCAACCTGTCTTGCATCTTCAAGTTTTAGCCAAACCCAATGTCAGAAGTTAGATAGACAAAACTCTATGCAGTCACCTGCCAACAAGGTTTTCCATAGCATAACAACACTCATCAGAATCACTGCTTCTTGGAAATATTACTACCTCAGATCCATTTTGATTGTAATTACGCCATTAATTGCAATCATAGGGAACAGTAAACTATAGCAATATGGTCCTATATAAATCTGCCATACTAGGCTTAAAGTATATAAATATTTATTTATACTGAGATTTATCAGGAGTTCAGAAACATTTTAGCTATTTTATTTTAAAGCTGATCGGAATAATTCCTAATCTCAAAGCTAATGCCAAAATCTGGTATCTGTTTTGGTTTTGGACATGGTATAGAAGGGAGCAAAATCAGAACTATAATGCAATTTCAAGTGTAACAACCATGGAATTATTGCTAATGCTTCACAGTATTTACCAAGCTTGAACTAAGGCAAATGCATTAATTTTCACAACTGTAATTTACTGCCCTAGATTTAATAGCCTTACAATAGGCATTTTGTTGTATTTCCTTGTGCATATTAATGTTTTCTACAAAACTATTATGTTGGCTCGATTTTTGTTGCTCTAGAAGCCATCTCCAGAAGTGCTGCAAGGAAGAGCCATGGGGAGGAGGAAGGCGTCAGTCCATTTCATTAGCAGTCTACATTTAATATAATTCTTTTGACTCATCTGCTTGCTTCTCTTTCAGGCAGTCAGTCATTTGCTATTGTCAGTGCCAGCATACTGCTGGTCAATGGCAAATACTTCAAGATTCATTAGAGGGATCTAGCTGATTAATTTAGGAGGCTTTGCAAGAAAGACGACGGCCTTTTTTGCCTTTCAAGATCCACCACCTCAATTGCTATTCCAGAATCTAAAACCTGAACATTTGTACGAATTTCAAAGCATCAGCTTTTCATGTGATTTCCTCAAAGGATACACGATTATTTCTCTGTTCACAGCATAATAATCATTTGAATCACATTTCTGCCATTTCCACTATGAAAACGCTTCAGAAATGAATGATGAGCAGGTGTCATATTATTTCCTCAGTTGGAGATTCTTGGATTTGATTTGTCACTTGTTGAAGGGTGGCAAAATATAAAAAAAAACCTTTTATGCCCCAGTGAATGGCCTGTAAAGTTTGAATGTTTTCTGATACCATTTGTTTAAATGCTATTGGTAAACATAATAATGGCTTACATCATGTAGATCATGTTTTGTTGTTGTTGTTGTTTAATCGCAAATATTACAGTCACCAATGACTTTACTACTTTGATTTTGCTGCCACAATCTGCTTGCAGCATCGCTGCTGGCTGCATACAAGTACCCCCTCTCCTGACTGCTCCCACCATCCAGCCTGCCCTCCAAGACGTGCTTCCCCTATTGACTCTCCAGTGTTTGGAGACACTGGCCTGAAAACACAGATGATGCTCTGACAGGTGGTACCTTCTTTGCATAAGTTTTTAGGTGCTGCCTGGGAGAGCAATACAGTCGTATCCATTTTGATACCACCATTTCTTATATTACACACTGTTTCAGGATGCACCTTTTTCAATTCAATTTTTTGTTTTTATTATGCTTTTATGCGCAACTTGTTGTAACGTTATCAACAGACTGCAGTTTGACTGCCCCATTTTCCTGAGTTATGCAAGCAACTACCAGAGATGTTGCTGAGATCCCATGTGATATATTGGTCAGTGACTCTAGTTCTCAACACAGACCAGCCCATCTATCAACATCTTAAGTGATCTGTTAGTAAAATAACTAACGCACAGTGAGTTTTATCTGAAAAAAATGTATATCGTAAAGATAAGAAATCTAGAAATCATTTTTTCTTGTGAGAGGCACCAGAAATGCACGCAGTCTGCACATGGCGGAACTATTGTCCATCTGCATTACATATTTTCTCATCACAATCATCCTAGGACACAAATAATAAGCATTTGTAAGTAATTTCTCAAGTAGCACAATTCTGTTGTGAGTTTGAGAATGGTTCTTTAGATTGTTCTAGCACCTCCAACACAGCAACCAGATTAGAGGGCTCATTATTGGAAGTGCTCTAACTTTAAGCAAAAAGTTTCCAAATCCTTGACACAGTATTAGTCACTTATCCAGGCTTTGCTGCTATCGGAGCAGATGTCTAAAGCACTAAATCCATGTGGGGAGCCCTTAGAAGTTTGTATTGTTTCTACCGCCTAAGGGGAAGATATTTAAATTTTCTTAATATAGAGCCAACTCAGCCCTTATCACAGTTACACAAAGCCATCACATAATTCAATAGAAAAATTGTCTGAGGCTAATTAATCCCATAAAATGACAAATTGTAATATACTTTTTTAAAGAAATCTATGCTCAGTAGATAGCCAAATGGCTACAAACCACATTAGGCTAAATGAATCAGATACCATCTGTGATAGGAAGCCTGCTGAAAAATACAGTCTAGAAGCAAAGCATATTGAACAGAACAAAACATACCATATAACAGATTTATAGTCTTAATCCACACAGAAAATCTGCTAAAATAGATCAGCTCTGTCACATAACACTGCTTTCATCCAGTGTCCAGGAGCACCACACCACTTTGACTCATTTAGCAGATCAGTTACATGCTATTCCTGATTTCATGCAGCGATGATTAAGGATGAAAAATATCTCAGACAGTTGGCAACTGCAATAAATCAAAAAGCTTTGCTCAATTTTGCTTTACATATTTTCACTGGATTTTTTTTTTTTAATATGATTGAATTAGTGATGCACAATAATTGTTTTCTGGGAAGAATTTGCTATGACTACTTTGGATCTCCAGATTTCATAAGCACATTAAGACAGGAATGTAAATTAAGCCTCAGCAGGCTATTACGTACCCACTGTCAGGAGATGTTGCATGTACACTAGTTTCTATTAAGACTTTTGTTTTTGAGAATGGGTCAAAATTGTAAGCCAGGAAGTGGTGAGATTAACTATATTAATCAGATGAGATTTGGCACAATTACCTACCTACCTTAAGATATTTCATTTATTCTGTTTCAGCCTGTGCATCATAGATCTGCTGGTTTGAGGATTATAGACTGTTTTCTAAATGTACAGTGCTTGGGAAGCAATTTTGAGTCACCAAGACCTGACACTGAGCTTAAACCACAGCTTTAACTGCCCCTTGAATATGAATACATAAAGCCACCCCCATGAGCACTACCACTGTCTGTTTACCCAGGCCGAACACCTCCTGCTAACCCACACAGCAGTGAGATGCTGAGCAGAAAGGCAGCATTAGCCAGCTTCAAGTTTTCTTTTGTGTGCCATATGCCATAAAGCAGTAGAAAAACAAAGGATATTCTGAATTTGGGCCAAACGTGTTGATGAGCTGTCCCCTCATCAGCAGAGGAGCAAGAAATGTGCTTATGTAGTTATACAGTTGCTGAGTATATGGCTATCACAAGCATCATTATAACACCATTGCCATACCTTGAGTTCCCTCCACAGTGTGCATTTAAAGGGTGCTCCCTGATTCAGATCAACTGTAACATTGGCACTGACAATCGTAAGGAATCGTAAGGAATAAAATGCACATTGCAGTGTTTGTACAGTGTTTCTGGTGGCAAAGAAAATGCAATATTCACAGCAGTCTGCAAAAGTGGATCCCAGGAAACCTTCTGTCTCACCATTTTACCTGATCACTTCAGAGACTGTAAAATCAGAAGCCTCTGAAGTCTCATGCCTGTGTAGTTTCATTTATTTAGAGATTAATCACAGTCTGAAGGAAGGAACAGGAGTCCATTCCCACAAGAACTGACTTAAATTCTGCTGCCTTAAATTTACTTTGTTGCAGTCTTTCCTTTTAATAAAGTACTCCCAGTGATTTAGGCGTGACTGGTGATAGTAATAGAGATTTATTATTATTATTATTTTAGTTTTATCAAATTAAAGGACATTTGGGGATAGAAAAGGTCTTTCTTATATAGCTGTCAGAGAACTTGAGCTTTCATTTGCGTGTGCACCTATTTAGTAAACACACTGAAAGGAATAATGGTATAAACTAACTGAAATATTTCAATTTATTTGTTAAATATGCTCCCCAAACCATTAATAACAAATGCTGTAAACAACAAAAAAAAGCTGTGCTAGCACATCATTAGATTTGCTTTCTTGTATGTTTTATTCTTGTCCGATCTCTGCATTCTGCTATTTTTCCTCTGATTAATTCACTGGATGAAGAAACATCCTCAATCTGCCTTTGTGCATGCTTCTGGATAAAGATCTTCAGAGATCTCATCCTAAAGCCATGATACCTAGGGCATTTTTTCCGTGTCTGGGCTAAATCCACAAAATGTTCACATCCCTCTGTCTCCGAAGTGAATCAACGCATAACCCTGACTGCTTAAACTCACGCCATAAGAAATTACATTGCACCAAAATATTTAAGCAGAGCTCTTTTTTTTTTTTTCCATAGGAGACATTTCAAATACAGCTGTCCTCTCTCATTTCCTGAAGTTACAGAAATCCATCAAAACTCTGGCTTTAAAAAAATTTTTAGAGATTTGGTTTTAAAACACCAAAAAAAAAAAATCAAAAACAAAAACATATCTTTCTCATTTTCATGATAGTGAGGAAAAGTTGGAAAGTGTGTACTTACATTCTGGATTTTCAAAAGCCACAAAAGGATTCAGAATAACAGGAATGTCAGCCAAGGCTGTATAGTGACCCATCACACCTTCAGCTTGGAGATCATCAGGCTTGTTTTTCCATGTCAAGTCAAAATGCTGGATGAGGAGCAACAAGTAAGGATATATTAAGTACCATCTGGAAAACATTATATTCTAGATATGGACAAGCAGTCAATATAATCAACACAAAAACCTGTTGAACACTAAATACAGTTCTGCATACAATTCACTAACCAGAGCTCATTAGTGTATTCTTATTTAATATTTCTCACTTTGCTCCACAGTACAGTTGGGTTTCTGTGTTCCACCTAAACAAAGCTGGCACCTTTCTTTTACAGCAACATCCATTGATGCATTTGACTTGAATAATCTCTGAAAGAAAAGGAGCAGTTATTTCCTCCTCCTGAACCACATAGGCTTTCTCACTACATGATAAATGCTTTGTCATTTTCCAGTCCTTCCACCTTCACAGTCTGTTACTGCACAATGAAATACTTAGAAAAAAGCTTCTTTAATTGTTTATCAGAAATACACACAACCACTCTCTCTAAAAGGAAGGTCTATTAATGTGAACTCTGTCAGCCCTGCTTACTCAGTACACAGGCAGTAGTGCCATTCAAAGGAGGAAAGGCAGGCATCTATACTTTCCCATACTGTAAATATATTGTTCATCCAGGGCACTGAAAAGAGTCCTTTTGTGATATTTCATGTTCTGTAAAGGAGATGATGCAATAAAATACAAAACTATTATAACAAAAATAATTATACATTTAAAATGAACATAAACTGTTCCTGGCTGATAATAGGAAAAATGAAGCATCTTTAGCTACAGCAAGAATGGTTGCAGAGAGTAACATTTTTCTTTCCTAATTTGATCTCATTTTTCATAGCTATTTTCCTTTTCATTGAGATAAATAATGTTCTTTCCTGAGCACTTGCTATAAGATTTGTTTTCCCATGCTTCCCAGTTCTGCTCTCATCTAGATTTGATACTCTATCCATCAAACCATCCTTCTTCTGACAATTGTTGTACTCTTTGGGGAGCCTTTACCCAATGTTATTCAGTGGTGTGATCCCAACCAGCACATATAGTCCCAGATTGAAGTACAGAGCAATGCACCACAAAATACATACAAATGTAAAACATGCATTGGTAAAAAAAGGAACTTCAGTACAAATCCCTGACTATCCTCTCGTGTGTAAACTCATTGTGACTGACCTCAGTTTTCCATTCTGGCAATATTTTCCAGAAATACCAAAAACACGTGAGACAAAAGTTAAGCTGAAGTTTGGCATCATAAAAGCAGAGGCAGTGAGGGCCCTGAAATAGATACTGACAAACAATGACAACATACAACATATGCATCATGAGCTTTCAACGTGGAGTTCAGTTAACTTCTAGAGACAATTACGGATACAATAAATTGAAGAAAAATGACTTCTAATGCGTGGGGAGTGTGATATTTGAAGAAATTATTTACATAAGCCAAGATGTAGACTTTAATGCCTTTAAAGTACATGTAAGTACATGTAAGATTGAATTCTCTTGAAATGTAAGAGTAGTATGTACATATCAGATTACATTATGCAACCCATTTAAAAATCATAATCGAGGAATGGATGGAGAACTTTATCTTCTTCCAGCAAACTGTGATCAATCACTGAATGTGCAAGAGTAACTTCTTGCAAGTCAGAAACCTGGAACGAATTAGGGTGGTTGTAACCTTGAGGAAAGCGTACTTCTCTATCTTTCTGCACTGTGAAGAAATGAATTAGACATCAATAAGAGCAGTCTTTAGAACTAAATAAATTCATGTTGTGTCTGTTCCAGTAGTAAAATAAATGTTGCTACCTTTTTAAATGTCGATTTTTTTTTTAATGTTTAATTACGTACTAGAAAGAATGTAAAATGTAGCTTAAGGTTACTTTAACCTTCATGATCCATTGAGCTGGATAAGAATGAAGGAAAAACAAGTACTTTAACTACGGCACAATTACACTGACAGAAGGTGTGAATAAATAAAATCCACAAGAGGCATGTATATACCTATGAAAAATATATCAAAATGGGCTTTTCAGTGTCTGTAATAAGTAGTAATCTACAAATTTTGCTGATGTATACAGTACGGAGATATCACTTATTATGACTGATGAATGACATTAAGATTAGGTTGTTCAGAATACAAAGTTGCAATTCACCTGTCCTGGACTTCAGTGATTCACTGTTTTACCTTCACTGTACTTCAGCAAAAAGAATGGAGGATCATTTTAAGCAGTGTTACTCTGGCGTGAAATGTCTTACATTTGTCTTGATTATTCCTTTCTGATGACCTGCTGAGGGTCAAGTAATCAAGTTTTGAATCCTAAAAATCATAGAATTATAGAACCATAGAATGGCTTGGGTTGAAAGGGACCCCAAGGATCATCAAGCTCCAATCCCCCTGCCACAGGCAGGGTCACCAACCTCCACATCTAATACTAGAACCAGGTTGCCCAGGGCCCCAACCAATCCGGCCCTTGAACACCTCCAGGGATGGAAAAATGTTGAAAGCTAATGTACATAACAAGATATAAAGAGTGAATATTTGTTATGTCTATTTAAGGTGATTTTAAGTCAAATTCATGTCTGAAAGGAGAAAAATTCTGCATTGACTACAAAGTTCAGTATGTTCAATTTTAAATAATAATTTGATCTACCTCCTAGTTATTTCTTCTCAAGAAGATGAAGGCTATGATTAAAATCACAGCTAAAATAAATAATGTAATTATTTAAATATTCCCATATTTAGAGAAAAATTCTAAGGGAGAAGAAACAAACTGGTGGAATTTTGAATTTTAGTCACATCTATGTTACCTACTTGTTCTTTGAGCAAAATCATCGTTCACCATTTGGAAATCACCCCAGCAGTAGGATCCACACCCACACTTCAGCTTTCAAGGCAGGGACACAACCGACTAAACATGCAGTGTCTGCAGTAACACAGGAAAGAGCAGTATAACTGTGTTTACTTTTCCTCGTCTCATGAAATCTGCATTCTGCTCTTGTCAAGATGTCTTAACACTTCATTCCTCCCTTTTTTCTTGGGAGGCAACAACTTGGGCAATTATGGAAATGCTAGATAAAGATATTATAGTAAATAATACTATATACTACCATTATAGTAATACAACAGTTTACTGTAGCAGAGTTTAAATTTCTCAATTTCTCAGAATTTCCCCCCCTTTTTTTTTTTTTTTTAATTTTTATAAGGAAATTCCATTCTGAACTTTTTAAAAAACAAATGAGGTAGAGACATGATTTTCTATAGCAAAAATGATATTTCGTGTTTGTGAACCAGTGTGCAAGAATGCCTAAAACAGCTGCAATACTAATCTGATCTTGTTTAGAAAATTCCACTTATCTGAATCTTTTTGAAGCATATGAAAAAAAAAATTAAAAAAATCTTTATTGATAGGCAGTGACTCAAACTTCAGCAGCAGTTACTTCTGATGGTGCCAGTGTTACTTATGTATGTAATTCAGAAAATCTAAACTGATAGACTCTTGGACGCATAAACATGTGAGCACTGTATGCTCCTACTGGGACAGGGGTTGGCCAGGTGACCTCCAGAAATGCCTCCAGCCTCAGATACAGCAAATAGAGTAGCGTAGCACAACCACCTTGATTTTACTGCAGCATCTGCTCTAGGCAGGGATTTTTCCTTTTTCATACATCATTCACAACTAGCCAGACTGATTTCACAATGTCAACTCAACAAACAGCCTTTGCATAAAGAAAAGAAGAATGAAAAATCTTTTTGCTGCTGAGTTGAATATTAGCCACACTAGACCTGGATTTCATTTTCTCTGCCAGACTTCAGAGGCTTCACCAATAGCAAAGGTCACTGAGCAGGACAGAAAAATAAATAACATTTTCTGCTGTTTTGCTGGCTTTCAAAGTTCTATTGTGTATGAACACAAAGCACGTATCACCTCAGACGCATCACGAACAGAGGCGCTGATTACAATGTTTTATTGTCCGGTTCTCCATTTTAATTAAGAAGCTGTTTGAATGATACTTTCAAAGGCACAAAGAACAGCTAAAACATGCAAGTCTTCCCAAGAATTAATGGCAAAAGTGAGACTCACCCACATTCAGCTTTCCCCATCTGACTTCTGCTTCTGTAGCAAAGCAAGAAAAGTAAGGCAGTACAGAAGGGCCTGATAACAGTTTTGCTTACCCAGAGGCTGAATCACCTTTCAAGTAGTACAGATTGTTCATATCTTTCTCATGATTTTGAGCTGGGAAAAGGAAAAACAGATTTTGCCACCGCATTTACTAACCTGATTAAGTTTAAATGAACATATAACTACATGTAAACCTAACATCATTAATTAACAGGAAATAAAAACAACATTCAAATAATAACATTCAATTAATGAAACGATAAAAGAGAAACTACAATTGCTTTGATCATCCAAATATCTTATTATGTACAGAGGGCAGATATTCAACTCATGAGTTCAATCAAGAATCAGCTGTGAATAACCTTGCATTTGTCAACTGGAGAAAGCAGCTATGTTGTTTCAATCTGATGCCGTCCAGATAAGATCTCTGTTCCTAAGAGAGATTTTTGATTTGACAACAATTTAAAGATCTAGCTCTTTGGCTAGAATGAAAAAGTCTTGTTTGATACAGAGAATAGCCTGATTTCCATAACTACAATTACTTAATAATTAACATCACTCTTAATTCCTCAACACAAATGAATCATGACCTTTTTCAATTTACTTAAATGAGAGGTGATTGCTGAGCAATGCTTAAAGCCCATTGTCTCAAACACAATTAAGATTCAATTTAAGGAAGATTTAAACTTCAATTATATATATAATGACTCTTTCCAAAAACAATAAAAATGCACACATCCATTAATCTTTATAGGAAAAAGAAGACAAAAATGAAAATTTCTTACCTACCTGCTTCTGAGTTTTGCAGCATTTGTCTGAAGTTACTGCAGTCGTGGCTCAATCTCAGGCAGAATGCTTACTTCTTTGAGGAGTGCTGCAGATAGCAGTAACCCAAGAAGGCTGACTACAGTTTTAACAGCTTGGACCTGTGGATATTGTGCTGAACGAAGCTGCCCCAGGTGTTTTCCATAGATATTGTTGGTGAACTGAGCTGGAAAAGAGGTCACCTCTTTTCTACCATGATATGACCTTTATTTTCAGCAAATGGTTTTCATCTGTTAAGCCCCAGACACCTGTCTTCGTAATTTCAGGTCTGCTCAGGTGGTCCCCATATTCTCAAAGAAAGTTGATGTCTTTCAGTGCACTGCAGCAGGCAGATGTCAGGCCTCAGGTCACCACCAGTCATCCCACTCAGGATGACAGATGTCTGGATGAATCTGCTGATGCATACATTTGACATCTGTCTTCTAATAGACACAAAAATAGGATCTGTGTGGGCTCACTGTAAAGGAGCTGCTACCAGCCTTCAATATGGGGGTAACATCTCTGAGGCCACCTTCACCAGCAACATTTGGAATAGGACCATGCCCTTTCATAAAGAAAACCTTTCAGCTTACCCAGCAACATTCCCGCATTCACTCCTACAGATTTTTAACAACCTCAAAATGAATCTAAGTGGCTCGTGAGAGATGACTTACTTACACTGAGCAAAACAATAATGCACATAATCATGGGGCCTTAATTTCATAACATACTTCATTACTTTTGGCCTAGAAAGAAAGAGACCAGTTCAGAGTCCAGCTAATGTCAGAAATGCCCTCTTTCATTGCAATGAAAGTCTTTCATTACAATGGGCGCTCCAAACTTCCTCTTCACTCTTTCTATTCTCTCATTTAGCAACCTCTCATTAGCAAGCCAGCAATAAATAAATGAATAAAATTCAGGGAACCACTATTTTGCCATGCTGAATTCACTGTGATATAATTTCCCCCAGTCTCCATCTGTTTCTGCTTCAGCAAAAACATCATCTTTGTTAACCAACATCTTTTCACAAGTAAACCAACTTCCCATGCATCTCCAGATATCCCAAAATCAGTTATTCTGAATAGGAATAGCCAGCTCAACGGTCCGAGTGAGCTGCTACACCTCTTAATCCTAAAACTGGGGGCCCTGGTTCAACATCAGTCATTTTGTCGTACAAAAGTAGTAGGTTAACTTAGATTCATCACTCTGTTCTTACTCCCATGGATGATTTACACCACGAAAGTTCAGTTAGATAAAAATGTAGACAGTTGAGGGTTTTTTTGGGGGGGTCAGAAATTCCAGTTTGTGAGCCTGGCTGAAGTTGCTGAAAAAGTTGCTCAAAGGCACGATGATGTGTTTTTACATGATTGTTTTATATGAAGTCACAACAGCAAAAGCTATGGTTTTGGTATGTTACTCATCCCATGTGCTTGGTATTATTACCAAAAGTGCATTGCTTCACCACATTACTAGGAAATGTTGTCCAGCACTCTTCTGAGATCTTGAAGAAGCAGAAGCTCAGAGGGAGGGCAATGAGCTTGTAGGGAGATTGGCTTAGCTCCAATTAACTGATCTTCTGGAAAAAAATATATCTCAGTGAGGGGTAACATTTTATGTAGGAAGAAATAGGGAAGAGCACTACAGAAAATGAGGTTATTTCCCTGCTTATGCTGCAGAAGTACTTAAAAATGAACTCATTAGAGACCACCTCGTTGTACATAAACTGATCAAAGTTCTCTCATATGTTAAACTAATCTGCCAAGCAAAGGTCCAGAGTTAATCCATCTTGCAAAGGGCCAGATTTCCAACACGCTAAGACAGCCATTACAGGGCAAAGTTCTACAGAAACGTCAGACATCAAATCCCTTGGAAAACAGAAGCAAAGTCTTTTTACCTTGCTGACTGCTTTGCATCAGCTTTGCTAATCCCTTACTACAGTTAAATCTTTAGAAGCAAGAATAAAAATTAGCTTAACACAGTAATCTATTGTCTTATAAGCAAAAAATAATAGCAGGAAAAAAAATCAGTTTTGAAAGGGCTCTTTTCTGCATCTAGCTTGCCAATTTTGCAAAACTGTGATTTCCCTTGTGGGAAATCCGTTATATTGCAAGCATATTACTGTATGTATTGGCTGCTTTTCCATGAATTATACCCAGAGTTTTGCATACCATACTGCCATTTGACACGAGCAACAGTCTCTAGCGATAGATCTCTTCCTCTCCAGTCCTTTAACACTATTTAACTGCACTAAAGGCTAACTGTTTAAAGGAAAGGATGTATCACACTATGCAGCTACACCTGCAGAGTCAGTGATGTTTTTGTTTTTGTTTTGCTTTGGTACAAAACCAAGGATTTTTAAATTTCTAAATACTTAAATGATATGAATAATCAGAACAGAACACAAAAATTACTGCATTTCCCATAAATACTATGCTTCATAGCAGCTTCTAAGGCCACCACAGTTTCCCTGCTAAGTGTTTCTCTTTATTTCAGATTTGCTTTCCTCTGCAAAAGGAGAATGCAAAGTTCTTTTGGAAAAAATATACGTCCTGTGAGTATTCTATAATGAATGACTTGGCTTTCTCTCTTGAAGTGCTTGTTCTATTTTGAGAAATGGATATATAGTGGGGTGGCTACCAGCAGCTCCTTCCATTGTAATGGAGCTTCTCATGTTTCAAAGAATAATTGATTCTTTAAAAGAGCTTTCTAGTATCTACAGTACTCATTTTATTCTGGCTCTTTACATTTTCCCCCCTCAGATGCTTAATCACCTTTTGCAATACAGAATCAAACTATACAGCTGCCAGACAAGTCATTTCCCAGTATCCACTAGAATTCACAGAGGAAAAAAAATGCTTTTATAATTTTGTCATATACCTTCCAGTTACCCTCCCTACCCCCACTTCAATCATACTACTAAAATCATGTTTTCAGAAGAGGTAATACAAGAGTTGAAATCTTAGTTTCATCACTCACAGAAGAAAAAAAAAAAAAAAGTCTGTATTAACATCCTTTTGTGGTTAGGTACATTGAATGACTTAGTGTTATAATGTACATAATATTCTATGAAGGATGCCCTTGGGACTTCAGATTGTGTATACATACATGTACACACATACATGCATGCATTCACAGAGACATCTTTCATGGGCTTTAATGAAAACAGCATATTCACAGCTTACAGCATCACTTGGACTTCCTCCCTTTAAGCAAGCAAAAGTTGCAGAAGCACTTGTTGTGCAGTGCTGCAGTTCTCATAAGTTTATGGGGTTCAAGAAACAAATGGAAAAATTCAAAGAAAAATAATCTCTCAGAGATTACCAAGATGACACTTCTGATCACAGAAGTGTCTTGACTACAAAACTTCAGAGACTAGATGAATTGCATGGGGCAGCAGCACCACTAACACCTTCTAGATGGAGCTGGCAAGAAGAGCATTCTGGACCAAATACTCGCCTTTGCAGTGTGGCACATCTTGCCGTTTTAAGATTAATTAGAGAAATGAGAATATATATTTACACACATGGGTATGTGAACACCTATATTCAGTAGTCTACATCCAACAACATATTCTTGTGAAGACCTCTACAGTGGTTGGTTGGCCATTAAAATAAAATACCAAGACAGAGCCTTGTGAGCCAAATCTCAAACACGGGGACACAGATTTACATAGAGTCATGCTGCAAACCCTTCAGATGAAAACAAGTTGATGACTTCAATGCCCCCAGACTACTAGAGGAAGACTTTTTGTAATATTTCTGACATCAGTTCTATTGTTTGTCCTTATAATGCACTGACCTAGATCTGTTGGTGTAATTTTTTCAGCTTCTAATGCTGATAATATTGCTTTTAGACTGGTTTAGGGTCCTTTTTAGATGAGTTCTTCAAAGCTGGAGCTTAATCCATTCTTTATTAGCCTCTGTAAAGTGATTACTTCTGCAGGGCTGGATAGAAGTATTTAAAGGAAATGAGCATTCTGTTACCAAATGTTTGCTGCTCTACTTCTAAGGCAGTTGCAGGATTTTTAACGCTTTAGATTTGAACGATGGGGATATAAAACAAGAGAAGACACTAACAGAAATGTTTCATATGGTAAATGTGTTAACACAATGCCTTTTTTTTTTTTTTTCTAAACAAAATCCCAACATGTGACAGGTGCTCGAGGACTGATGGGCTGTGACAGGCAATCCTGAGGTCACCGGAGGTGATACTGCTGTTGAGATATCATTTTATTTTTTAGTTCAAAATGAAAAATTGCTCCCTGCATGTAGTTTATTAGAATCCTGCTACAACTAGAGGCTAGGGAAAAGTCACATCGCAGTTGCAGATTGTGTTTGCAATGCTTCCTCTGTAGTTAATAAATATATATACATTTAAACAGGATTGCAGCCCCTATCAGACTGCAATTAGAAGACGAGAAATTCCTTTGTTGTGCCCACACAACCTTGTTCCACAAATTGCATGAAACCTGGGCTAATCAAAACCAGTCTTATTTCATGAATAACAACAGAAAATAAGCATTACTTGATGCCATGGAGAAGCAACTTCTTCTGTGGTAAAACATGTCCACCATCTTGACCACAGTTCTGTGGTCTCAGAAGAGAAAATCAGGACAATTAAGGAAAAAATGAGAATGAAAGGAAATAATTTTCAGAGCTGTTGGTAGCGCTGAAAAGCTACCATTTAGAAATACTAAACAAAAAATCTCTTTGGTATAATTTTTTATAAATATTTGCATTCTAGTCCTGCCAATAGGTGCGGTGTGTATTCCACAAGACATAAATTGATTTGGAGAAAAAACACAACAAAACAGTCTTATGTCTCTTTAGGAATATATCTACAGTCCTCCCAAAACAGAGTGATGGCAAACCTGTATCTGGCAGCCTGGTCTGGTGGTTGGCAACCCTGCACATAGCAGGGGGTTGAAACTAGATGATCATTGTGATCCTTTTCAACCCAGGCCATTCTATGATTCTATGAAACCATTCTATGATTCTGTATTAAAAGTAAAGGGCAAGTGATACCATTTTGCAAGAGCATCTGATCTATCACAGCATTAAAGTAGTGAATTGAGAAAGGAGAGACACAGGCCCCTTCTGTATAGTAATTACATAAGAATCAATGTGGTACAGCCAGTGAGAAGTACAGTGAAAGATCCCAAACACCCAACAGCACAGAGAGGTACAAGAAGCAGTTTGGAAGGTAGACAGACTTCTGATCCCATTTATCAAAATACTTGTGGTTCATGTCTCAAGGTGAAACAATAATAAATAGGTAAAAAATTAATTGGCTTCCCAAGCCTCTTTCAAAAAAAGAAAATTACATTGAATTTTTTAAGGAAAACTTGGCATAGGGCAATAGGCTCTCAAAGAACCTTATTAATTAATCATTCCATCCTGCCATCCTTCATATTCTTGGAATATGCATTTGGAATAACCAAGTACAGAGCCAAGACATTCATTTTAATAAAAGAATGGATACCGCCTTCAGAAATGCAGGCATGTGAGAAAACACATCTTAGAACAAAAATCTAGAGGCAGACCTGCACCTGGGAGCTGGTGGAAGCCGTGGTTTTTTGGAACAATAGCTCAGTCTATTCTTCCTTTCAGTGCAAGTGAGTCACTGAACAGGAAGGCAGGGAATGCTTCTCCTACCATCTCCCATTCAAGCGCTTAGCTCAGGACCATGCCCACCTGCAAACTTTGCATTTGGATTTTCCAGTGAAAATGCACTGTTATATAAGAGAACTACAACACAGCAAGCTTGAAAACTTGCTTGAAAACTCACTCAAAATATTGTTTCTTTTTTTTTTTTTTTTCTTTTTTTAATTTAAGTGAAAAGTTTAGGGAGAAGACATGAAATAACAGTGCGTGACAGACCTCAAAATCAAATATGAGAACTAAAAGTTGAGCACAGGCAATGCAATAGCCACTGTTTGGATTCTTGTATACCAGCTTTCATAAAGGAAAACGGAAGCACTCCAGGCTATTCCAACAATTACATTACCTGAATAAAGCCATTCCGACTGATTTCAGACTGTACTGCTCCAACCACAAACTTCAGTTTGCTGTCTAGAGGTTGGAAGTGTCTTTCTGATGAAAATAAATCACTTTCCAGCTGCTCTGAAGCAGAACTATTGCCTCTTGCTCTATATCATGCTGCAGCCCCTACACAAAGAGAGAATTGGAATTAACCTCAGACAAGAAGCACAAACATCAGCCTTTCCCTGGGAGGGTTGGAGAGCCTATCTTGGTTCAAGGAGCCCAAAGCTGGTACAGCTTTGCCAGTGTGCTTGGTTTTGCCCTTCTGCATATCTTGAAATGTCAGATGTTAAAAAAAATCAAATTCCCTGCTCTTTACAGACCCACCTTAAAAGCTGTTTTGACTTAAGTGACTATATCATCTGCATTTAGGAAATTATCTCAGAATTCATTCTCTATTTTTACACCTATTTCATTGAACTCTTTGGATTTAACACAGATATCCCACAGTAGCATAAATCATTTTATTAAATAAATCTCAATTTTCAACCTTATATTTTTCAAAATAATTGATATAAAACAGAACAAAAGTATTAGCATTTTTAATAGCATTAGAACCACCCCTCAATTTCATGTTTTGTGACTAAAGGCAAATAAAGCTTTCATTTTTCGAACTGTAAATAATGAAACTGGTTTTCCTAAATATTTATTAGTGTCATCAACAAGGAAAACAGTATGGTCACAGCATATGACCTCAAGATCTGCATTTTGCTTTGCCAACCCATTTCACCTCTGTCTCTTCCCTCATTCTTATTTTTTACCAGCTCTATTTTGGCTGCAGAGAAGGTGCTGCTTTTCATTTGATGTTTATGCAGTGTCAGCCATAAAAGAAACCTGATTCTGCTGGGGACATCTTGCTGGTCACCCTTAGGAGACTCTGTAGATGATTTTTTATTCCCTGTGCCATGCTGGGGTTACTGCAGGTGCTGCATCTGCTCGTTCAGTTGGCATCACTTGTCGACATTTCCCTCATTTCAAAATATTTTTCCCCTCTAAGCCCTTGGGGTACCAGAGTCAAAACCACAACCAAGTGCAGCAAATCATACCATACTGAATGTAAACATGCTCTTGATAGTGTCAATAACAGAGACAAGTCTTACAGCAGAAATACTTATTGAAACACGTGTAAGCAGCTATTCTAGCTGGGCTCACTTTGCACAGCTCAACACTGCTGAATATTTACCTGGTGAATGGCTCTGAGACCAGGTTGGGTGGGGCCCCAAGCAGCCTGGTTCAGTACCAGATCTGGAGGCTGATGGCCCAGTATGTAGCAGGGGGTTCAGAACTTGATGATTCTTGAGGTCTCTTCCAACCCAAGCCACTCTATGATTCTTTGAGACACCGAACTATCTCATGTTCCATTCAAAATTTTCCTTAAAGGAGTGCTAAGAATTAGGTGGAATTTTTACCTTCCAGCCCCTATTGGTAAAACATTAAGAACAATCCCCCAATACCACAGACACTTATATACATCATACTGCCATTGCAGAGGACTCTCTTTAACTTATTCACATACAATCACAGAGCCATTAACATTTCAAAAGACCTCTAAGATGCCCAACCCACCCCACCACACCATACCATGCCCACTGTCCACATTCCTCAGTGCCACATCTCCACAGTGCTGGAGCACCTTGAGGGATGATGACCCCACCACTCCCTGGTCAGCCTGTGCATCACATCTCTTTCAAAGAAGAAATATTTCCTAATGGACAACCTATTGCCACAGTGCACATGGCCAAGGACTGCAAATAGTTAGGCATTATTACACTTTCTTTGACTCATATAGGTATTTTGTTTCTTCTGCTCTTAAGGTTATCTAGTTTTAGAGGAGCTGAGCATCTTCCACGTTCAGGTTGCTCACCGAGAGCTTTTAGGCCCCATTCCATGCAGGCTGTCAATCTGTTCAGTGTCAAGGGTATGAAATAAGTTCTGCTGGGCTAAGCTGTCCAAAAGCTGTAAACACAGGTACATAAGCTGCTTTACAGGCATGGTTTTAAATGTACAACTGGGTTGTAGAGAGACAAGCAGTTGAAACCTGACCAGGTTTTAGGGCTGGCTGAGAATATTGCTTTACTAATCTGCTTGACTCCCATGACATATAAAACAATAAAAACTGTTGTGGAATGAAAAACAGTGATATAATTTGAGGTCACTGAAACAAGAGGAAGAATATAAATAACTGATAACCTTGATATTTTTAGGAGGTTACAGATGAGAGTGATAATGGAAGTTCACACGATGCAATTAATGTGAATTGTCACAAAGCCATTAATAACTTTTCATGTGACAGGAGCTAACTCGCCTTGCTAATAAATCTCAGTGACCCTGGGCAGTTCATGGGGGTGGATAAAGCCCCTCTTCCAAAAAAATGACAAGGATGGGGCAGTGCTTGCTGAGGAACGCTTCCAGGAGCAGAATTTTTGTTTTCATTGATTAGCTTGTTTGTTTGTTTGTTTGTTTTAATCAAAAGTATTTGCATTGTGGAAAGAAAAGTGTTTTATAAGCTCTTTTTTTTTTGCCTCTTCTGGCAAAATGAAAGCCAACACCTCTAGTAATCATTAAAAATGCAATGGTATGAGATTCTGGTGTAAATAACCATACATTACCTCCATTTTGCCTTCAGTAAACTCCTTCTGACTTTAAGAAGCCTTATAAAACTAAAAATATATATACACAACAAACACAAAACCACCTCTGGGAACAGACTCAAACAGAAATGTGGGGCTTTTACAATCAATGATTGAGTTTTAGGAAAACAACACAGTGATGAAAAAAGATGGCGTTATCATGGTACTATTCATATTCAATTTAAAGTGGATTAGAGAGCACTCTCAGTAAAAGTGCTGCACTTCAAGCAGCAATGATATTTCAACTATGTATATGGCCTATTACATTGCATCTCTTTGTACTTCTTAGGAAGGCTTCAGTTCAGCATGGGATATCTACACTGTTATTAAAGCTTTTTGTTATAATAAATTAAAGGATGTAAACGCTCTTTAATGTTAATACTTCACATGCTGTCCCTCTCTTTGCATTTTCAATAACTATCAAGAGTACAGATGCAACAAAAGTGCTCCAGCAAATAAACCAAAATGGATACAGTGAGAGTGGGTAACTAGAAAAGTAACAGAAGACTGACTAACCGAGTTCTTTGGCTATTCAGAGAAGTGAAGCTCGCGCTGCAGACCGTTCTGCTTGATTACACAAGCTGAAGTGCCTGCAGGATGTGAGCAGTGCTAGCTGTGGGATATCCATGCTACTCCATTGCTTGGGGTGTGCATGGAACATCTCCACAGACACCACGAGTGTTTCAGTTCCAGCACTATAACTATGACAGAATCTCTGCGTGTAGACAAGCCAGTAAATGCCCTTCCCCAAATCACAAAACAGACTCCACAGTCAACACTGTCCAGATTGCACTAATCTCTCTAAACTCATTGCAAAACCAATTCCCATAAAAACTGCATATTGCATATTGATTTTCCTATTCATATTTTATTACAGCATGTACTTTCTGAAACCGTATCACAGCCATTTGAACCTTGCATCATAGCAGTTTGTGAAGCTGTAATTTAGTTTTCCTTCACATAATCACACGTATATATATACACACATATTCAGTCACATTTCTCACATAAAATGTCATCGATTTGCAACAGAGAAAATGGATATCCAAATTTCCACAGTTCAGATGACAATATTGCAGGCTCTTTAGCAGAGCAAATCTCATTAATCTTCTCAAGGGCAGAGATACTTGTTTCACCATCTAATGAGCGTGATTCCTTCACTCCTCATTTCCATCATATCTGCATTCACATCTAACAGTATGTGGGCAGCCTTGAACTAACAAGATGAGATCATGCTTGATCTGGAAGGGGTAATAAGCACACCAGCCTGACTAGTTTACAGAGCACCACATTTCCCTGTATGACCACGCACTGAGTAGCTCTAACCTCAACAAGATCACATCCCAGGGACAGTGAAAGCTCTGAAATTCCACACATTTTTCCTTTATAAACGCACTATAAAACAAAGAAAGTACAAAACCAAAGAGCAGTTGTTGAGAGTAACTAAGTTTTGGTCTGTTGCTCGTGATCTGTGTCTTGTTGACCATCAAGAACTACTATCTCTTCACTGTCTCTCCATCTACTAACAGCAAATTAGCTGATTATTAACTTACTGCAGACCGTCAAAAGAAAAATATGAAATAGAAAATTAGAAATAAGCAGCAAAAAATGAGGAAGAAAAATGGAAAACAAGAAGTATATACAGAAAATAGGACTATGAAGGTTATTTCTACCTTAAAATTACCAGATTGAAAGTAATATTTGTATTCAACTTTTAATGACTTTTGACCAGCAGTTTTCAAGAGGATAAACTTGAAGAACACTAAGAAGTAATTCACCAATGCAAACTGTCAGCTTCAATCAAGATTAAATTGTATGGTAAGGTCTTAAAAAAAAAATCACGGTGAAAAGGAAAAAAAAAGCATCATTCTAATAACGGATTTGTTTCAGGCCTGCCGTTTTTCTGCTTTAGGGACAAATCTATATTCCTCCTTAAGCAGCACAATTATCTAGTCTGAAGAAAAATGTCTTCCTTGAATGTCTAAGGTATGTTTGAAATTACAGTGGCTTTGTTTGGAATTACTATGGTTATGTTTGAAATGTTTGGTGTAAAATGGCAGCTTCCCTCCAATTGCAGAAGTGACTCCTTTTGTTCCTTTTTCTGTTCAATTTATCTAAGTGGAAACCAGAACTCTTCACTGCACATTAAACAATTCGTACTTAAGTATGGTTACTAATCCATTTCTCAGTTGTGTTTTATAAAATATTTCATTATATTTAGAAGATTATAGTGATAAAAACTACTTTTATTTTCTCCTGAGGGAAAAGCATTTTTTGCTTTTCTGCACTGGAATAGCAAATCCTTTGAAAACAAACACTGAAAACTGCAGTAAATGACTCCAGAGCATACAATATATACAGCATGGTTTCACATGTAATAGTGGATACAAACAAACCAATGCCAATAGGAAAAGAAGAATTTTTTCAGGAAATTGCCATGGTTTTCTTTTCCCCTGCCTCCCTCACACTCTCCTGGGCTGCAGTGGTACAATATGCTGCTTTTAGGAGCGATACAGCTGCATTTGGGGGGGGTCATGTATGCTGAAATACATTGAAGAGAGGTGTTTACTCACTGAACAGATTTATTTAGAAAACTATTTACTGCAGATATTACCATCAGCATGTAAATCACTGCTACAATCATTGGCAATAATGACCTTATATCAATATTTTTACATACCCCTGCCTCTTGCATACAACAGCCTACAATACTGATGGGTCCAATCTTTTATTTAATTTGTTCCTGACCTTTCAGATAATGCTGCCTGTTATCTGCCTGCACTTGTTCCTAGACTATAACAATGGCACTGTCATGAGAAATTACATTTGAGCCTTTTGCAGGTGTAAATATTGAATTACATTAGAACTACTTTCCTAGAAAGCACTAAAATATTTATCCATTTGTGCACTAAAGCTTGAAAAATGGTTTTCATTAAAAAAAAAAAAAAACAAAAAACAAAAAAAAAACCCAACAAACAATACAAAACCACCAACTTAAGAGCAGAGAAGTGTCAATTTATCTAGGAAATATTTCCCAAGAATTCTCTTACTTGATTATCGCCTCCTCTAAGTCCGTCCTTACATCCGTACAAATAAGCTTGCCTTTAGTTTCAACATGACTAAAATAAAATAAACAGATGGGTTGTTTTGACATGGTCTGAAGGTACAGAAAGAATGGCACACTGCACCAAAACTACTGCTGCCATAACATTCCTTTTATCCATTTCTCATTGCCTGCTCTCATGAGGCCATTTCTCTTTTTCAAGTGTGGCAGGGATGAAGTGCAAAGAACAACCTCTAGCCGTAGCATTCTGGGCAGAATAGGTGTAAAGAAGAAAGCAAGATCTACCTGGAAACACTTCAACTGTGTGCTTAAGAACAGGACCAGTTTTATTCCTGACTGAAGAATGTAGAACTGTTTTGAAGCTCTCAAAGAAATAAGCTCAACTAACTTTGGAATCTCCCATTAATTTCTGGTTTTGTCAAATATTTTGCCCACTTGCACTCCCTTTAAATACTGCAGCACAATGTAATGTTTAAAGTCCAGCTAAAGAAAAAAAAAAAAATCACCTCATTCATCTTTTTCCACAGAATATCATTATAGGTCATGAACATCAGAACATAATTATCAACAGATGGGAAACTTAAAGTGTTCCTGCTCCCACTCATTCCCATTACTTAAAATAACATTAAAAAAAAAAAAAAAAAAAAAAAAAAAAAAAAGGAAAAATCCACCAGATCAAAAAAAAAAAAAAAAAAAAAAAAAGGAAGCTTTTCCAATTTGCTTTTCTTTTCTAACCACCGGACTCTAAAATAAGCCCCATTTAAGAAAATGTATCCATGTATTTATATGCATTTACACACATTCATATATTCACATATATTACATGAAAACTTGAGTTTTCTGCACATCTATAGATTTTATAGATTTTTGGATTTTTAACTATTTCATGGCTTTTACAGCAAATCATATTGCTACTTATAATGAATCTGTTTACAACTTGCCCAGTACAGCAGTATATTGCTGGTCATGTCCTGTCATTTTAAGCATACTTAGATATCACTTGACATGCCTCAAAATAGGGTAGATGTTCTACCTGAAGTCCTATAGTAAATGCACATAGAACAGTGGGGAAAAAAATAGCAAGTGGAATCAAGACAATTGAGAATTTTCAGTGCAATTAAATAGCTTCCATGATTCAGATTAAAGATTATGGATTTCTGTTCTGAACATAATTTAAAACAAATAAATAATAGATATGTATTTACTCTGTGTATGATCTCTAATTTCTTTTTTTTACTACGTAACTGATAATAGTCCTGTGCTATATTAACAAGGAATTTATTATCAGAATTGGTTTGAAATACCTGATTAACACCAGTTAATATCCTACACAGCAATCTCCACAGCAGAGATTTCTGCTACTTCTCAATCAATTACACGACAAATCAATTAACTGGAAGAAGGATAAGTTATAAAAATTTCCTGATTACATGTGCTTGGATTAAATGCAGAACAGTCACGTTCACAGTAAAGAAGGAGAAATATTTAAGCAACACAGGTATGTATATGTTAAAATTCTTCTGAGCTTTGTACTTTAGGCTTTCATTTGAAGTGTAATGAACATTCAAATTCAAAAGACCTAATTCTGACTTCATGTTTCCCTGATTATATTCCCCTGGAACATGAGAAATTGAGGAACATGAGAAATTTGTTAATGACTATCAGAATATAAGAGGTTCTTGGTTTCACTAAAGGTAACTTTCTTTTTTATGGTCTCTGGAGAACGAGTGACCTTTATTGCTGCTCCGCTGCTCTGGTTTATTAATGTTGGCTTTGTATATTGCAAAGTGTGTTTATTCTCATCACTCATTATTGCTTTCATTTACAGTATTTAGCTGGAAAGCAAATCAGCAAAATGAACAGGGATTTAGGGAAATTTAAAAGTGAAATCGTTGTATTAACCATGCTACATTTTTAACATCCTTCATTGGTTAGCACAGAGTGAGTAAAACTGACACCTCATTATATTTTTCTGCAGATTGCACTCAGGAGTGAAACATTATGTAGAAAAGTTTGGACTCAATTTGCTGTACTTCACCCTTGGCTGCATTTGGATAAAATCATTTTCACAGTCTTACATCTGGTTGATTGAACCAAGCGTGAGTTCATGTGCAGCGTCTGGTTAAAGGCACTAGAAAGAAGAGATGTCTTTAATGTCTTTAAATCTGTTGAATCAATGCCTTTGATTTGCAATTTAGAATGCAGCAAGGAAAAATAATTTTAAGTATGACAATGCTCCCAGCTAGAGGCAAACTCTCTGTGTATAAGCATATTGGAAAACTGTTTGATTACTATGGAAGCAAATTTGATTAATTTATGAGTGTTTATACATAGATCGACAATTTGCATCTAATGCAGTTTAGAATAAACTATTTGTCTCAAAACAAGCTACAGCGAAAGAATTTAGTGCCAAGCAGCAAGACTGTAACTGCTCAGACATATTTAATGCAATTCAGTATACCCGGAATTGCAGCCACTTTGCTCTGAAGCTGCATACTGGAAATTGCCAAGCCCTGGCTTGGACCAAAGTTTTCAGATTTTGGGAGACAGATTTCAGAAACTGAAAGCTTTGGAGTTAGCTCAATAATTTCTCCAATAATTTCAGGCATTCCACTGTTCAGAAATAGGAAAATTAGTAGGAAATAAGAGAAGTTCACAACTCATGGAGAATATTGCCCAAAGTCGAGTATGTGGAAAAGCCAAACAAAGCCAATGACTATGTGTACCTTCCTCAGTATGACAAAAAGTCAAACTGAAGACCCAGTCAGTGAGGATTTATTGCTGTCTTCACCTGGAAACACAGTTAGAATTCACATGCAAGGTTAGAATTCACAGACAGATAGAACATATCAGTCAGATATTTCCTTTTTCTTAATACAAAGAGCCAAAAAATACATGGGGGCGAGGAAGCATGTTGGACTACAAACTAACCAGCTTTACTAATGTTACAGGACTGGTCTGTGCAAAGAGATGATAGTACTTGTACTAAAGCCAGACTGAGAGCATATTCCCTAATCTAGATGGTTCATACCTAAAATGAAGGGGGGAAAATTTAAGATGGAAACACCTGCAAAATAATTATTTCAACCTCCTAAAATCACATCACTGCAGTTCACATTTCCCATGGGTGCTCAGCAAATCCTCCTTCTGCATTCAGAGCCACATGTTGTATTTTACCTACAGTTCCAACCTATCCCAACCAAGCTACAACATTCTCTGCAGAGGGAAGGCAATGTTGGAATTTCTACAGATTTCAGAGCTTTCAATTTTCTTGCATAAATTCTCTGTATTCTCGCTCACTCCTTGCTTATGATATTTCCATATATTCCACCTGCAAAACAGTTTCCCTTTCTTCAAAAATTGCTGACATCTTCTAAAATGCCAGCATCTCTGCAAGTAGTTGAGATTTCAACTCAGTCTTTGTGGCGTTTGTAGCTCATGGCTTTGTCTTTAAAATGATGCCGAACATCAGCCAGAGCACATTGCTTGTTCCTCCTGCCACCTCCTATATATATATATATAGGAATATATATATATATATTCCCACCTCCCCCAACCTCCTATTTATCTAAAAACATTTATATAATAGAATGAGGAAACGGAACTGAGGGAACAAATTACCCCCTCTGGTGCTGAAGATGTGGGCCACACCTTACACAGAATAAAGGAATATCTTAAAATGCATACAGACCCATCTTTTTAATGACAGATTTAGTGCCATAGCATTAATAAAGGTGAAAGTTTAAGAAGTGCAGAGCATGATGAGATACACCAGGAATGAGAAATCTTGCCCATACTTGAATGTTCCATTAACTGCTTTACAAGCAACCTTGTGGGTCAACTCACAGAGATGTGCCAACGTTGCCTCTTCTATTTCTTTGGTTTGTTCAAAGAGCAGCTACAGAACAGAGCTTCACGAACAAAGAAGTTTTACTTCCAGGAAACCCTAGAAAAATGTTCCTTTCCTTGGTCAGCTTTAATTAAAATTTTCTCCAGACACAAAAGAGAGGCTGGGATTTACTTAACAAAGCAGCAACGTTCATCTGAAAGGGACCGAGACTGAAAAATGTATTAAAAAGTTTGACTCAGTTCATGAAATAGACTTCTTCACTCCTTACATTGCCCCTCGTTCACCTTGAAGCAGATTAGAGAAGTTTGATCCATGTAGTTTTTCACAGCTTTCTTTAGATGAACATTTCACTGATACGTCTGACCAGGTAGATTTTTTTCCTAATATACGGCTAAGATATTTAATTAAGTTTTCAACAATTACAGCATCGCTTCCTGATGGGCAGGGAGAGCTCCTGGGCTCCAGGGACTGATGCTGATCCGTCCCCTCCCTGAGCCTCCTCAGGTTGAGCAGTCCCAAGCTCTTGTGCTCTCTTCACAGCAGCGATGCTCCAGACCCCCCTGACGTCATCTCTTGGTGGGTTGCAACTCTGGATTCTCTCCAGCAGCTGCAAGACTCCCTTAAAAGATCAAGAGATGACAACCCCCGTCCCTGGGTGGGCTCGAACCACCAGCCTTTCAGTTAACAGCCGAACGCGCTAACCGATTGCGCCACAGAGACGGATGCTTTTGTTAATGAACTCACATGCTGAACTGGATATTTTATTCATATGACATATTCTGGGCTCTTTGCACTGGTTGCTCAGTTTGGAAGGCAGGACGAGGTCAGGTTTTGCCTTGCGTTTACTGATCAAAGGCTTTCTGCCCAAAGCTTTCATCTCCCTGTTATCCCAGCTCCCTTCTCACACCTCAGTGCAGTGACTCTGCAGTAACACACCATTCATGTGATGAATGCAGGGCATCAAAGAAACCAAAAATTCACATATACGTACTTTTTCTTTCTTAAGCCCAAATTAACTTCAGTTTTTCCTTTCTTGATTTGAAGGAATTGCAATCTGCTACTAGCTTGCCACAACTAGTAAAGAATCCATCAGCATCAAGTTTGGCTAGCTGTTATATTTTGTATTAGACAGCATGAGCATCACATGTATGTATATACATACATACATACAAACACACAGACATATATATATGTAAACAGTTAAAAGTAAGAAACTCAAAAACATAACTCAAAACCAACTTCTGCTCCACCCCTGTTTCGATGCTTACTCTGCAATGCAGACAGAAATCTCTCAGATATTAGCTTTTATTCACAGGAATATCATTAAAGAAACTTTGTGGAGAGTAAAGATGTAAATCAATGAAAGCATGGATCGAGAAAAGAAAATTAAACAATTTGAGAAGGATTACCACAATGGACCAGCTAATGGAGGCCTAACACTGCTCTGAAAACTAAAAATGTGGCTGATTTACATTTATATTCTTGTGCTTTTTTGCAATTGCTTTTGTATTCATCCTCAATTACTCCTAAAGGCTTTGTTTTATTACTCTAAATAAATAATAAAACATGGCCACCACCCTATACTTAAAAGAAATACAAAGAAAGATGCCATATCCAACAACAATATTGGTTTGCTTAGGGATTTGAGGAAACAAATAAGATTTTGAAATTTAAGATGATCTCTGAAAGTTTCACTGTGTCTTTGAATAAGGTTCAGACCAGGATGTAGGCAAAATGGAACCAAATTGAAACAGAGCAGGAAAACAATGTGTGTTTTATCCTAAGCAAAAGAACTCCTGTACAAGAGCATGGGTTTTAGAAGAACACCCACGTCTTTGGTCTAGGCACAGAAGGCACAGTGATACCTTGTGGTATTATGAGGAACATAAGAGTTTATGCCTTGAAAACAAGCCATGAAATCTTAAATTCAATGGATAAAGTATTTTCCTACAAGATGGAAAAAGAAGTTTTTCAACCTTGTTTTCTCCAGTTATACACAAGGTCTTTGCTCATGTTAACCACAAACTGTCACTGAAATCCCCTTGTTTCCAACAGCACATTAAGTACTATAAGTTGGAATTTATTATACTACTTCAATATACATACACATGTATATATAAATATATATATATACATACAAAATACGTTGGTAAAAGGGGATCCCAGTATCTAGCACCACAAAAAAAATATATATATATTTTTATATATATTTTTATATATTATTTTATATATATATATTTATATATATATAATATATATATTTTTATATATTATTTTATATATATATGTATATATATATATGTATATATATAATTTTTTTTTGTGGTATATATATATATATATATATATGGCTAAAACCTTCAAGAAAATATAGATATCTATCTATGGGGCACCTCTGAGACCTACCTCTTTACTTCCCTAAGACTTTTTAATTAAAAAAAAAGCAAAAACAAAGAAACAAAAACAAAGCAAGCAAACAAAATAAAAGAACACAAAATATAATATCTTAATGTAAGGCAATAGCTCCATGCTGAAGATGAAATTTTTCTTTTTTTTTCCCCCCACAAAAATATTGGAAAACATTATGCAAAGAGGGAGGTATCAACAGAGCACATCACATCCTGTATCATCAGGACGCATATACATCACTTGTACACAGACAGGCTTACAAATAAATTAAAACCAGGACATTTTAGCTAATCTAACAAGCATCACCCTTAGCCACACACTTTTGTGGAAAAAATCAAGCTCTCAAATGTGGTTCAGTACTTCAGTGACTTTCGCTATCATACATTTCCAAGCCTTTCGCTGCACTCTGTTCCTTTCATGTCAAAATATGTCACCTTCAAACCCCATCTCTGGTTCCTACAAGTGCTGCTCACACAGGCACAGAGACACAGCTCGTGCTGTAATGAGCAGAAGCTGCAGCCAGCTACAGCACTATCAGCTCTCACACTTAGTTTACAAGCTGCTGCGTGAGCGATAACATTGAACTCTGCATGAAATGAGATAAACTTACAAACCTGTACATGCTGAAAGAAAGATGAAAGCCTGCCTACAAACCAACCCGAATTTCAAGCAGCAGTGTGAAGGAGCATGGAGAGCTCCCTCGTTCCCCTTTCTTGCTCTGGGATAGGGCAAGGTGCCCAAGAAGATGAAACCCAGCTCTGGAAAACACAATTGGTTTCTACTAATTCTATTTCATTATATTTTAAAATTAACATCACTATCCAATAACTAGAATATTATTTTCTAAATTTTCAAAAAGTTCTACTATTAGTTTCCATGGATATTGATAGAATCTAGACAAAGTTTCCTGTTTTTACTATTTATTTACTTTTAAAGTAAGCACTCACATTGCTTGAAATCTTTGGATGCTGTTTCACAAAAGTTTATTCAGGAAAATGTCTCATTGCATTGCAGCTGCAATACTTCTCATTCACTTTGAGTTGGATATTCGGAAAAACTTCTGTGTCAAGCAGTGGGATGGGCTCCCCAGGCTGGTGGTGGAGACACTGTCCCTGTTTAGCTGTCCTAACCTGAAAATACATTTATTCACATCAGTGAATGTGAATAAATCATTGAATGTGAATAAATCAGTGAATTCACATCATGATCTGTTTTCATGTCCCTGTATGGATTTCTTTCCTTAATACAGTAAAGACAGCACACTTTTTCAACACTGAACAGAGTCCTGTTTAGAAAACAATGCTTCCATCGCATCTTTCTGCTCAGAAGCAAATCAGTGTTAATTTGCAGCCATTTACAGCTCAATCAAGATTTAAGACAAGTCCAATAGGAATCTGATCTGCCATATCTAGCTGTGTTTTTATTACAGAGCCACACATCTGTGGGTTTTATGGCAGGCTTGCAGTTAATAAACTTCAGCAATGACCACTTGTTATTCATATTGCAGAAGAGTTTGAAGTGCTCTGCCAGGAGCTGGACCAAAGGGTAAGAAAGCATTGCAGCAACAAGGAGATCTTGCACTGTAATTACCACTCTTAGAGCACCTCATGCACAGCCTTGTTCACAAATTAGCTTGATAGTCCAAACTTTTAATGACCTTTTACTTTGCATGGGAATAATTTCTGCAGCAGTCCTTCTTAGTTTCCATAATTAAAGTCACTTAAAAGTTTTAACTAGGAAGCATACTCACGGCACACAAGCTGATGAAGGGAAATGTAGCTTCAAGAGCTATTTTTCCCACTATGCAGAGCTCCCACTGTGTCAGAAAATTACAGAATGCCCATCTTTCAACTTGGCTCAGCAACAAAGGACTTCCACCTACTCACTCTGTGCTTTTTTATTTTTATTTTCAAGTCTGAATGCTTTAATGGGGAAAAATTGAAATATGCCCCTATGAATATGTGCCAGTATTCCATAGTAAGGAAGAACTAGAAGAAAGTTTGGAATACAAGGGAGTCAAGAAACCATACAGCACTGTTTGCTCTGCTCAAGAACTGAAATATCTGTGAGGTCCAGCATCCCACCCTTATCCACCTCAAGTCTTAGTTTCATCATTTGTTTTTAAGGATTTTATATTTGCTATGCTTGCTCCATATATAATTTTAACCGCAAAACTTTATTTGGCATGCACCAGTGAAAGCATGCAACAAAATATAAAGTCAAAGAAGCCACACAGCCTAAATATCTTCTCAGAAGTGCCCCAAAGAAGTAAGCTTTGGTTTCCATGATGTTTACACTGTAGATACTCAATGACTTAACAAAATCATTCCACCAAACATTCCACGTTATAAAAGTATCAGCCTGTGGCATTCTACTTTAATCTACCTAAAACGTGTGGAGAGTTACAGTTCCAAAGGATGGTAGGAGTTGAACTTGAGCTTAGCTTCTGGCTTTTAAACGTGCCTATGAATATTCCTTCCAGTTTCAGTATTATAGAAAAGAAATTGCTACCAGAGTTTTCAATCCAAAGATTGTACTGTCAATCAAGTTATTTTCACATGTACAGTACAAGGAGAAAAAAGAAAAATCAAGTGTTGCCAAAAAGGCCATTAAAACTGTTCTTTACAGCATGTGTTGCACACATGACTCACCAAAACCAAGTTTAATATGCTACAGAAAATCATGCTGTCAGGAAGCCGCATTAGAGAAGACAGCTGAAATACACTTGCCTTGTTTTCAGAGTGGTTTTCCAACTTCTGAAATTACTCTGCATTTTAAATAACAATAACATAACCTCACAGTATATAGAATTAAACTACATTCCTTACAATATTATTAGCCTATTATAGTCATCAATCTGTCACTGATAAATGATCAACATAACCATGTGCACTTGCCTCTTGGTTATCATTAGTAATACATTGTTTTCTACCGTGTATACCACATTTTTCCAGTTGGAAGCCATCAAGCTGGTTAATTACATCCTTTCAATGCTCTGAGGCAATAAATTATGTTAATAAGTATTTGGGCACTATACTCTGAAATTTGGTCATTTCACACTCGTCTTAAAAATCTCTGAACTCAAAGTGCCATTGAAAGTCATGTGGGAATTCTCGCCATCCCACTCATGTTCTCCCAGCAGAACTAGAATAGTAATCCCACCTCAAGCTTTTTTTCACCAACTTAAATCTCAGTTCGTTTACTGAGTACCTAAGAAGCTCTCGGGTCATATAGTAAATAAAGAAAGAAACAAAAATCACATCCATTTGGTACTTTGCCCTATTGACCTGTTTTATTTCGTTCCTGTTTCACCATGGTAACCCTTCAGCTGGTTTTCTTCTTATTTTTATGAAAACAGACATGCAAAAGCTATCCATGCAGAGGTATAAGCCTGATATAATGGCCTTAGAGATTAGACATAGAGTCCCAAGAAATAACACCAGTTTTCTGAACAGGGAAACAGTTACCAGTTTTTCCTATCACATTAAAAATACACATCTGAGTGGGAAATCTATAAAATATTTCCTAAACAATAAAATTCTGCAGCTAGCTAAACTGAGGCTGAACTACAGTAACACCTGGTAAAAGCCAAAGATATTTGGACGCTAGTGATCAAACACACATGCTGATCAAACTGGGAAGGGCTAATTATTGATTTTACAGTACAGGTCAAAGATTTCCATATAACAAAATGCAGAAAAATAACACAGTGCACTTACCATTGCTACAGAAAACATATTTTAGGGTTTTTCTATAGTTGATGGGATCCCGTGAAAACATGACAAGCTTTAGTCAGCCATACAGAGACCACGGGGCTACTTGCAAGCCAAAGATGGATTTTGAGGTCATCTCTCTCCAACACCAATGGTGTAAGGAAGTGAGAAGATTTTCAAAGTGCTTGAATTACATTTCATGTTTCCAAATACAGGCTGCAGGCATGGACCTCATGTTTGAATTGCTGCCCATTCAATCTGCCATACGCTCAATATTTTCCCTACTCTCTGGCCATGAGTTTTTATTTTTTTTAATTTATATTATGTCCAGGGAATGCTTCTGTAAATAGTTATTCACTCACAATTCGGCTTTTTCCTTAAATGCCTGTTAAAAAGACCTCAGAAGAAATACAAGCTAGCTTGTCAGAAAGACAGAGCTAAAATCCCATTTCTTTTCAATTGAATAATTTTCCACGCTGAACAAAACACATCGTTTCAGAAATCCCTGCACTGGCCAGTTTAACTTGTGATCACCCAAAATGTTGATGGAATCCCAGCACAGAAAGAGGGCTATGAAGTCACCTCACAAGATTTTAAACACTCTTTGAGCCATCTTATCCTAATCTCTCCATATCACACTAGCCTACATTGTTTTCTGTTCTTCCAGAAAACAGCTTATGTGACTTCTCATATTAATTGACAAAATTATCCCATCCGGCAGACAGAGATGAAAGAAGCTCAAGTTTTACTGAAAAGTTCACCACTTTCTCAGACTTGCCATTACCTTGCAAGTTCCTTTGTCACCAGCTTTAAAAATTCTTTGATGCCAGAATGAATATTTGCACACAGACTTTGGTATGAGCTATCATATAAGTCAACAGGTAAGGGAAGGAAACGAGAGAGCGTTCAATATTTACAGTTCTTGAAAGGCCACTGCCAGGTTTTTATTCTGAAAAAATGAAAAAAATGCAACAATTTGATGCATGTTAGAGAAAATAACGAGCCACAGAGAAAAGCAATAAAAAAAGAAGTTAAAGTGCTTAGAGAGATTAATTATCAAAGCCAGACAATGAAACAGCTGGAACATGGAGCTAACCTGGTGGCAAATCTCTCTGAGATTATAAAAGAGTCTAGTGGACAGATGGATTGGGCAATCATTTGATATGAATCAGTTTATAACAAAGACAAAACAGAAAAAGAGAAAGGAAAAGATGTTTCACGTCTGGAAAAAAAGCAGGTTCAGGAACATGAAGTCACCAACTGATTTTACTAAAACAACTGCTATCAAACTGGTACAAGAGTGCCATGGTTGAACTGGAAGAACAGGAGAAATAAGAGATTAAAATCAGAAAGTGCAAGAGATGTCTGCACGGGAGAAACTGTTTAAAAGCAAACCAATATGAAAAGGAGAGCAAATGGGGAAAGAGCTGATGCACAAGCAGGGAAAATCAAAGGGGGATGAAAAGAAAAACGAGAAATAAAGTGACAGACTTCATTTCAAGACAAACCAAGTTGATAGAGCTTACCTGCAATTAATGGCAGCCTGTACATACTACAGCTTTGCCATATGCTGTATAAATTACCTAGGGGTGCAGCTGCAATTCGTTCAAATATCTATCACTTCACACTGCTTTGTATCAGCTGGGAATCTGGAACTGTAAAGTGACTTTCACAAAAGAAAACTCCCAAAGCTGAAATCCTCTGGAATACTCCACAAGCTAGTCGGCATGCCTGCCTTGCAATTTTACCTTTTCAATATCCCATAGAATAAGTCCAAATTTTTGTAATATTACTTAATGGAACAAAATAGTAGTTTTATACCTGCTAGCTGACAATGGCTGTATTTAACAGCTTTTTCGCACACATGGGAACCGAATCAATTCAACAAATCTGCTGTTGTTTTTATTGTCTCTTATTAAATAACACTTGGAAGCACAAACGAGAACTTTAAGCACATGAAAATACACTAATATTGGACAACTGACACTCTAGGAAGCTTAACGTTATCATCGTGCCAACTGGAAACATTTATTCATGAGTTGGGGAACAGTTATGATTTTGGAAAACCAATCTGAGGCAGGAAAACACAAGCAGTGTGCAGTAAGGGGTTCTGCATCATGACCACCTCTTTGCACCAGGCTGTAAGGTGGCTGGGCAGGAAGCTGTGCCTGTATGCCCAATAAGCCCTATGAAGGGACAGTTTATATTTTGCAAATTGGTTATTGTATGCTTTGAGAACAAAAATTGGAAATTTTTAGTACTGCTGTCAGTTTCATCATAATTCTTACACAAATGGCAAGGAGATGGTTGTCTGCCTTTAAGTTTTCTCTTAGATCTTATGTATGGAGTGCATGTCATATTGTCAAAACAGGAAGAAAAAACACAGTGATTCAAGGAAAGATTCTGCTAGCAATTACTTTTTTGGTCCAGTATGCAAACATATATACACGCCTACACGTATTTAAAACCCAAACTCAACCATAAAAACGTGTGGGCTGCAACTTCACTGCCTGAGAATGCAGTATTTAACTGTTAGAAAGCTTGTCTGTAATGCTGTGATCCAAATGGACCATTAGTGTCCCTGGAAAAGATAGAAAGCTGAGAGACTAAGAAGGTTTTACCAAGATCTTCCTGTAATTTACCAACCTTAATCTCCTTCACTGACTACTACTCATAGGGAAGGACATTTATTTTAGCTGCTGATCCATTACTGAAAGAGTTTTTGTCCCTTCACCCCCTCCGTCATACCACCACTTATAATTACAGAGATCAGCTGGAAAAAACATCTGAATTTGTTTAGAACTTTATGCACTGGGATGCAAGCATCACCAGCTGTTACACCTCCTACAGTAGAAACCTACAGATACACCTTTCACTACAAACTGAGCTTGTTTTTTGAATGACTACAACTGGGCCAGACCTCTTTATGGCTTAAATTACCACTTCCAAAGAGTTTATGCTGAAACATCTGGGTTTAACATACCCATAACAGACAAGTGATGTGGTTGTGTATGTATATACATACACATGTATATATGCACTTACATGCACATACATTATAATCCTGTTTCTAACAACTGAACCTAATGAAAGTGTACCCTAACATAAATAATAATTTTAAAAATATGAAGAAAATGGTCTACAAAACAGAAGCCAATTAAGTTTCTCACTGAGGTGAATCAAATGGATGACTTCTCTAGCAAGTGGTAAAGTGACAGACCAAATAACGTGAAGACAGGCTACTATTATTGGCATTAACATTACTATGCCAGACTTGAAAACTAGATTTGAAGCAAGAACTCATGACTAGCTCCTTGCTGGGAAAAACATGTCCACGAATATTAGCAAGAATGGCCAGAAATTTAGGAACTTTCATGATTTGGATGCCTTTTTCCTACTCTAAGCCAGGCAATGGCTTGCTACAGGTTTGGAGCTAACTGTTTTAATACAGCGTATTGACACTTTCATAAGCAAGCAGATAAAGATAATACCAAATTTGCATCAGAGAAATTGGGGCATCTTTTTATCGATTTCACTTCTTCTGTGGTATTTGATTCTGCAGCTACTCCCACTGAATTGACAATTCCAGGGACACAACTGTGTAAGAACTCTGTTCTTCATAAGCATGCACTGTATCAATTTGTATTTAATGCATTAACCTTTTAATCATATTTATAAAACCTTTTCCTGACTTTCGTTTGCTGGAGAATAATGAGAAAAAGGCCAAAACTATCTGTCTACTTCCATTAACACTAACCTCAATGCAGAGTCTCTGCCATATCACCTAAATATATATATATATATGTGTATATTGAATATATATAATTTCTATGCAAGCCTCCATAAGGCCTTACCAATAGCACTCCCATGTCTCTTTGTTCATTTTGTACATCTTTTCAGTAATTTCTTGATGTTTCAAATCCCCAATCATTTTTCTCATTCAGCCATGTCTCACTTATTCCAATAATTTCATACTTATGCTAAAACATCTGTAACTCCCATTCAGCAATCTTATTATGTAAGATATGCAGCTTTTCTCTCCTAGCTCTCTTTTGATTTACATACTTACTAGAGGTACCTTCTACTGAACATTGTTAACCAGTGGATAAATTTCCTTGGGATTTAGGCAATACCATCTAAATCTCTCTCTTCCATCATTACTTCAGCTAATAAAATATGGATAGTAATTTCCCAGTTTAGAATTCAGTTGATTTTCTTGTGAGCCTGTGAAAGATTGTCCCTTGTCAAATATCATTACATCACATTTTCTTACCTGAAATCCTCCTCATGATCCAGTCTATCAGGACAAAAGCAATCTTACACAATGGCATTCTCCTTGAGACATCAGGATATTCTAACACCTAGATTTAGACACTCAGACATGGAAATTTCAGTTGAAAGTTTCCTGCTTCGTATCAAGAAAAATCAAGAAGAAAGAAAGGTGCAGTGGAAAGGCTCCTGGTGGCGGTTTTCTCTGCATCCACCACTCTGTGTTTAAGTCACACCAACTCTCTAACAGAAAATCCTATCCATATCTCTAAAAGTGCTGCTAAACACGTCTTGCTTACACAACTATTTCTCCCAACAATGCAACGTTTACCAGATTTAATAAGCAGCTTATTTTAAAACTGGCTATCTTGCAATATAATAACGAATTCAATTAAAAATAAAAGCTTGCAAGCATGTTTTAGGACACGATTAGCAAACAAATAACCTTACCTAATTTAGGCTTTTGACTGAAGAATATACAAGATGTGTTGTCCAAATGGCATTCAATCAATTTACTTCTGCTGTAGCCATATCTTTCTCCCTGGACCCCAGATGGAGCCGTGCTCTGAACAGGACTCATCAAATACCCACACCCCATGTGCGTGGGGGAGTGTGAGGCATAAACACAGTTATCTGTTTTCAAATAAATAAAGAAAGAAAGAAAGAAAACCCATGCACTGAGCAACATTCTTATATGCCCTCCTGTCTCACTTCCTTCTCAGCTTTTGGTGATGCTCAGGTGAAGGAAATCAGCAGGGATTGACTTACCATCTGAGGGCCAGGCTGTAACCACTGAGCAGTGGCTTATGCTGTAAGTAACCCCATTCTCCTGCAAGGTAACCAAGCAGTTCTGGAGAACACAGCTCCTCATCTTTCTCACAACTGTATGCAATGTTTGTGCAGAGTATGTAGTGCACTGCATAATGGGCAGATCCAAGAAGCCATGGATTTCCAAATGGATTACAGAAAGCTTTTTTCTTAAATTTAGATTCTGGTTTCAATTGTAAGTACAGAGGAGGTCAAACAACTAATCAGGGAGGCGCAGAGTTGATTTGAATAAGGAAATTGTGGCAGCTAACCCTTAAGGAATGGTAGTTCACCTATAATGAATCAGATTTTAAATTGAAATTCAAAATAATATCGCAGATATTGTGATCTACTCTGCCTCGTCATCACAGGCTTAATGCTAAAATAATTCTGTTCCAAAGAAATACAGTAACTATATTCATTTCTATAATACTTGCATTAATAATTTTGTCATTATAAAAGCTATCAGTCTCACCCTGCTGAATTAATATTCGCACTACACACTGGGAGATGTCGGTGTGGTGGGCACATAAAATTGGTTTAAGTGCAGGCAAGTAAAACAGGAATAGTGGAAAATATTCTGGGCACATCAATTAGCTACACGCATGATCCAAGTGTTCTGATTTTCAATAAAGAACTCTACGTCCTAATGTGATTTCCTCTAAGAAGTGACATCCCAAATCCTGCTGTAATGCACGGAATGAAAATATCATATAAGTATTTCTCTACCCTCTGTGACCTTTCTCAGATCATTTGGACACCTGAATATTCCCTGCCAATACAATGGCACAGTGTGAGGACGAGCCCCTTCATCTCCCCTGATCTTCTCCTGTGGTTGTTGGCCTTTTGTACCACAGTTGCAGCAGAGCTTTTGAGAACATTTCCTGACCTGTGTGATCTTGAACTGTAAATAGTGGTTATGCTGCAGACCTTTAACGGTCCAAGCATATATTACCCAGTTGCTGCAACTACAGAGCACACCATAACTTGATGTGCAAATTGGTCTCTTCTAGTCCCAAATCCTTTTTCACCTGTTAGGAATCCCACAGCTCTCAGATGGGATAGCAGAAAAAATGGCCAAAAAGAATCACACATACCTGTACAATTCGTTTCAATGTGCCATGGAAGCAGAGTAGTTAAAAGTAGCATGGAAAGATATCAGAGGAGTGCCACACACAGCGGTCAAAATGCTGAAAGTGTTTGAAGATGGAGCTGAGCAAACATTTACTTTTCCATAAGCTAACATCAAAATCCTGCTGGGGGTTCTAAAATGCTTGTTTAGAGCCAGGGAAATTTATTTCTGTAACACACAAGACACACAAGTTTTTGTTAATTCAGGTCTCTCATTCTATTGCAATTCTTCTCACCTAATTTTTGACAGAACAATAAAATACAGAAATCCCAATGGAGACTGTAGTTTCTGATTTAAAGTAGACTGAAATGGTTCAAAAGTTTTGTTTGCTTGCAACTTTCATGAAAATTGAACTGTTCGTAGAAAAAATTAACCTCAACAGATTTTGTTCTTTTATTTTTCTCTTTATTGATCATGCAGCTAATCAAAATATGCTAACACTACCAAAAGCTTCTTATTTTCAACACTATGATTCAACTAATTTATTGCTCAGCTTTGTTTTAAACAAAACACATACAGATTTTTTCACATTAAGTGAGCTTGACTTGAGTGGCTAAAGAATTCATGACTTGGCTGCTGAGAAAGAAGCAATAAAAGAAAGAAGACAATGAAATCTCACTGAAGTGAACGCCATTGCACTCAGTTGCAGAAAAGTTCAATGAGACTAATTCAACAGCATTATTTCTGTCAGATAAACAAGGTTATTATCATTTTTTTTTAACCCAGAATAGGAAACTTCTAAATCAACTCATGATTGATAAGATTAATCTGATTACAGAAATTCTGAGCTATGAAAACTGCTTAAACAGCTTTTGAACTTCTCTGTAGAACTTCATGAATATGCATTTAGTTTCAAAAGAGAAGTGTAATAATCTTAGTGCTGTTGTTAATAAAGGGAAGCAATTCCTGCAACGATGCCATCATTGTCCATTATAGCTTCAAATGTAGCATCTGACTGCTGTATTTTGATAGTATAATGCATTTTTTCTTAGAGCTTACGTTGCTTTCAAAGATGACTTTTTCAGTTTGCTAGAACTGCTCATCAGTTTGAAGCAAATTGTAGTTCCCATCAAACTGACCCTCCTGATCTCACTGCTGTCAGTGAAAAGTCTGACTTCTTAACAGGAACTGCAAAGCACACAAGAAACTTTACCAATAAAAACAAAGCCATTTTTTTGCAACATTTAACTTTCAAGCATTTCTGTTGTCATTTAAGAGTAATCAGAATCAATGGCTTTTTAAAAAGCTGCAAGTCTGAAATCTCAAATGTTTCTTTTAGCTGCTTGGGATCATTGGAGCTCTGCCATGGCATTCTTCATATGGAAACCTCTAACATTTGCCCATTATCTCTGTCAGAGTGAACTTCCCAAGACAACAAAATGATTCCCTGGGATGAAGTTAGAGTTATCCTTAAGAAAGTGGCACTTTTCATTAACAGTACAAGTAATGTCCTAGAAGCCAACTTTCCCAGGCAATACCATCCCATCCCCAAGTCCAGTCAAGTATTTGGGCCACTTAGTTCTGGAAGCAAATGTGAAAATATGTTGAGATGCCCACGGATGTCCTAAACTTAACTGCTTTGTCTTTAAGCCTGCTGTCACAGTTTGTTTTGGCCACATATGGGTACCAGAAGCCTCTACCAGAGAGGCTAAGAAAATACAGGTACTGACTCAGCAAGTTGCCTTTTCAAAGGGACCCAAGAATTAAAGACTGAAAATGCATTGCTCGAGTTCTATTTCTATGTACATGATTTTAAATGGTTGGGATTTTGCCTGCACATGCTGTGATTGGTCTTGGAAGGCTTAAGAATTCAAGTGGAATGAAAAAGATTAAATGGTCTTGAACATCTCTATAAAACTGAGAGCTCCAGTTATTTCCTGAGGCTATTCGTGATGGGCTAGGTAAGTACCATGATTCTGTTCTTTGATCAAACATCATTCATCTAGCTGTTAAAGAAAGAGAATTTGGCATTTTTTGCCTTCTGGTCATTGAAATTGGCTGTCAGGATACCTGTGTCATTTGCTTTATCACCGTGTAGCTACTGACATGGCATAAACTATAATGAAGAATTTAACAAGGAAACACTAGCAATTGTCTGTGAGATGCATCTTGCCTGCTCCTAGGCTTTTATAAGTGTCTTCGTTTTGACAATCTAAATATATGTCCTGAGACCTTCTTGTCCCATCTGAGAGGCTGTGAACAAAGCCTCTCAGATGGGAGGTGGACAAGTTAATGAGCTGACTATTTGCAGGATGCAGTTACGCTGGGGAGATCCAAAGTCCTGAAAGAAAGATTTAATCTGCTCTTTGGCCATGTACCCAGTGTCCACAGGATGATTTTGCCCAGATAGCTTCTTCCTTTTCTTTCTCCATCTGTAAACAGGTAATGATTTTCTTTGCACAGCTCTATTGCAAAACAGCAATAATTTACACACCAAGTCCCCTCCTTTTGCATGGCAATGCTGATAGTTACAAGGTAGGGGCAGGGAGGTCATCCTCTGAGCATGGATGATGAAATCATTCCAGGTATTTTAAGACATGAATCTACTCTAAATAGAAAACTATTGTCTACAACATCAGTTCATCACTTTCTAGACTGCCTTTCTCATTTCTTAGCTTGTATTAGATTATGGAAAGAGTGATTGTTGCAGTGACATGACTGATGAGCTGTATCGGCGCTTACTGGGTAATATTTAACCTATTTCAGAACATCTGTCCAGTTAATGTGGCTTGCAGGAGAGCTTTCTGTCTTCTCAAGAATGCAATGACTTCCCAATTAATAAGAGGGAACTAATTTTAGAATGGCTGAAATGAACAGTTTGGAGACCCATGAAGGCTTTTCTGCATGTGGCATTAAGTATAGCAGGAATTAATTTGCTGGAGTGGTTAAACTGTACGTGCCAGGATTTTAGTAGAGAAAAAAATTAATGCAAATAAGAATCTAATCAGAAGACTGGGAATAAAACACAATTTATAGTTAGGGACGAGGTTTGACACACATTTTTGCAAACTGTGTACTTGAAGAAAGGGACTCAATTAAGTATGTTATATGAAATTAAACCAGCAGAGGGATTGAAGTTAGTCACATAAAAAAACACGCTAAACCGAATTAAAACTCATTAAAAAATCTTATAATTACAGTTAACGAGCGGGGAAGGAAAAAAATAAAAAAAGAGGGAGAGTCTGGACATAAGGAACAGGATGTTGTACAAGAAAAACACTAAGAGACAAGATACCAGGCCTGCAAATGAGCAGGAAGGAAAAAATACGTTGTGGGAGCAGAAAAGATGAGCCCATAGAGAATCATCAGAATGAAGTATACCAGCAAGAAAGTGCTACAGAATATCTTATTGGTGGAAAGTGTGCCTAAACAAGAGGTTTACGTTTGTTTGTGGTTTTTTTTTTCTTCCCTTAAAGTGTCACTAGACTGCTCTGCACATATTTACCGCATTGTTTATCTCCCTTAGCACTTAGCAGTGAAGGATAACTGCCTGACCATCAGCAATGAAGAGCACGTAGCATGGAGCAGCAGGCTGTGCTGAATGACCTCCAGAAGTTTCCTCCACCCCCAATTATTTTATGACTCTGCACAGATCAGCAGTGCCACTTTCCTCAGCTGGGTTGGCCTGAGCTGAAGAAAGACCCTCCCAAGTCAGCCCAAAGGGGGTAACATCCCAATGATGTGTCCAGTTGCCCTCTGCTAGGCATGGAGAGACCACAGCTCAAGATATTAGAAACATCAGCCTCAGGAGCCTGGGATCCTTGGCAGCTCACTTGCCCAGTTTCCCAGCAGAATGAATAACAATGTAAATGGCAGCACATGATCCATGGCAGTTCTGGGTTAGGTGCTCTTACATAAAGGCAATCTCTGCATTTGCACAAGTTTCTCCCAGGCCAACGCGAGGCGTGCATGCAAATGGCACATCCAGCAGCTCAAGGTCACAGTCAGCCTCCTGCTGCTCTGGGAAAGATGAATATGAGTTCTGTTCCTGCTTCAAACTCATTTTTCCCTTAGTTAACTTCATGCTTTTACTTAGCTCTATCTTTCTGGTCCAACAGCCAATTCCAAATTTAATAAAACTTCTCATGTAGATCCCATTTTGTTCTATTTATCTACATTACAAAATTTCTCTGCCTTTTCTTCTCCTTTTTTTTTTTTTTTTTTTCCTGAGATTCAGCCCCACATCTCAATATTATTCGAATACAGCTCATCTGAAATTCATGCCTTCAGGCAAACAGTTCTCAATATCACAAAAAACATTCTGGTGAGCATTACCAAGACAAATTGTCACATTTCCTCTGATCCACAATACAGAATCAAACATCTTCAGCAGTCTTTACTTTGATGCTTCTAAGACACTTGACTTACTTGACAATGGAAATTCCAGGTTCAAGTCGACTTTCTCATAGCTCTGCCTTAGCACTCCTGCTCTCCTCCTGCAACCCTGCTCTCCTATTTCTCAACCAGTATTTTGCACAGTGCTGCACATGTACTGCCTGGGACCCAATCAGAAGCACTGCACAGGAATGATTATCAGCCCAGTGAAGCTGCATAGATGGCAAGACTTCTGCCACTGGTAGCGGGACCTCAGGTCTGAAGCATGTGATCCTGTAGCAGCCGCTCAGTGAGCAGCAGTGATTTTTCCTCCTGGCTGCACTCTGCCATTTTACAGGGCAGCCCCAGTGCAGGCTGCCCTGGAGGACATTGATTAGGGTAGTTACAACAGTACTTACTCTGAATTTATGAAAGCAGCAGTCTATCCCTCATTACAGATCAGAGTAAATCATCTTCCTCTTGCTTTTTCTTGGAAATTGCCTCAGCTGCTGCCATTATATCCATACATTTATATATAAAATACAAAAGAATCAGAAGAAAGTATACGTGCTAAAACAACAACAACAGAAAATAACAATCCAAGCTGTTCATTTGCAAACATTAAATAATAGAAGAACCTCTGGGATATTTGCATGTGGCACTCAACATTTATCCCCCACCCACTGCCAGCATTTTTCAAGATAATCTCAACCTTCTTGTATTTGTTTCTCCGAAGGAAGCTGCAAGGTTGGTTTGGATAGGCTGGTGGCAGCAACACTATTTAAAAAAGGCTGTTTCACATTGCTGAAAGGGTGGCTTCCCCGGCCCAACACTATTTTCATTGCACTGAGCTGATCTAAGGGTTGCTGGTCTGGGCGAACGGGAGCCTGGGGTACAAGGAACACATGGCTCATGCTTAGATCAGCACAGGCCTGATAGCACAGGAGACAAGAAGGAAGTCATTCATTCTGCAGAAAAGCTCATCTGGCAGTTTTTTAACATTTCTGAACAACCTGGAAGGAGAAACTAAGGCAACCATGAAAATATCAGCAAATTGTAACAGATGTTTTTATTTCCTTTTTACTAAAGAAGCTTCAATGGAAATGTGTCCAGACAAGAACTGTACCTCTGACAGAGTCCCTCCTGCTGTACTGATTGTCACTGTTAGGCAGAAAATCTGTAACTTTCAGGTTTTACTATTTTTTCTGTACTTGAAGGCATCCATCCAATAGTTATTAAGACTGGAAAGTTATTTCAATTACTCTGGGCCAGGTAGACTTCCTTTTTACTACAGTATTCTGAACAAGAGCAGTTGTATGGACCCATCTACCCATCATCTTTTCTCTTTGTAGCATATGCACAAGCAAAAGGGCATTTGAGCTCTCATTATTTTATATCTGTGCAAGTCCTACAGAAGCTGTACATCATGCATGCATGGGAATTGTTACCTAGAGGCCTAGTTATCAAAGTGCACAGATATTAACCTTGTTTTGCATGCACAACTGAACTCATAAATGATTTCCCAAGCACTACTTTGCACAGAGATCTTGCCCTCTACTTTAAAAATGGCTTTGTTCTATATGACAATGGAAGTACTCACCTCAAATGCCCTTTAGTTCCAACAGCTGACATCCAGTTCACAACCTGAATTTGGAACAATGTTTTTATGAGCTCTCCATTTTCAGCCTGGCTTGCACTTCGGATGGGAAAAGCTCGAGTTCTGTAAAGGCAATCGCTCTAACCACACGTCTTTGGAGAAATGGTGCCAAGAGGGAAAGAAACTGGAAAGCTAAGGGTTGAGAGAATAATCCCATTAAGAAATTATGGGATTACATTGAAGTAAGGGAAAATGCATTTCCTGTTAACATAAGACAACAACAAGAAGTAATATTTATATAGGACTCAAGACAAATAAATTATTTGGCTCATCTTACAGACCATGAGCTTTCAAATGATGAATACTGGTTAGCCATGAGATATTGACATATCCTTGACAGGTGATGATTTTCATGAGAGGTGATAAAATTAGAGGTTATGAGTGAGGAATGATACAATGAGCTATTCACTCATCATAGAGAAAATTGATGCAAAGATTTTTCATGTATTGATTGTAGAACAGGATACTTCACATTTTGAGTGTCAGTTGATGACACTGACAAGATGGCAGTGACTTTGCATCATTAATGACCTGGATTGGATTTGGAGTGGTGACCAGAGGTAAAAATTGAGCCATTACTGTGATCATCTCAGACATTGCCATCAAGCTTTACTGCCACTTCAGGTCTTTCCTTTAGACATATATTCACATTTTTAAAAGCCCTACACTTTGCAGAGCATTTGCAAAAGAGGACAGAATTGCTCTCATATATTAAAACTACGTTTGATATAGAACAAAGCAGATCTAAGCCATTGATGAGCACATTTATTTCCTTCTCCTTGCCCTCCTCTGTAACTTTGCTCCACACCCTGCAGGGCAAAGCTAAAGAAGTGACCCCTCAAGGCGTATTTTACAATCTGCTCTGCAGCATCTTTTGTTGCTGACAGAATGGGAAATAAAATAAAGAATATGGTGTAATTATTTTGCTGCATCACTGCATTAATAAGGAGGGAAAATCCCTAAAAATAGCATACCAAGGTATTGGTCCGCTGGCTAGAATGGGAAGAGACATGAAATAAGACAATCCCTCCTGCTCCAGAAGAACCTCGTTTTGCCCAGTTTTCTCCTTGGGACTTACATTACTTTGCACCACAAAATGAAACCTGGCAATTTGGACTTAAACGACACTGTTACACTGTTACACTGTAACACCCTAAGCCACCCTAAGAATGTGAAAGCCATATTCACTTAGGTCTAATCCTCTTTGGGATATCCTTTTTTAATCCTAATTCCAGTTTATTCGGGACTGCCTGTTACAAACTGGCCTGCTTTACTGGCCTAATTGGTTTAGCTGAAGCTGGAGCTGCTTTCCTGATGGTAGCATTTGTAAACTTATGCTGTAAGGAAAAGACTGTAAAGCCACAAGTTCACAGAGCTTTTCCTTTACTTTTCACACTGGGCAAACCTCTCATGCCCAGAGCTAGATTCTGCAGCCCTGCATAGGAAGCCAACACTAAAATACTCATTGCTAATAAATAGAATATTTCATGATAATTGTATTTTTATATGTATTATACAGAGAGACATGCAATCTTTTTTTTTTCTCTTCAGATGATAGCAAATGAAAGCAATAGGCAGAGATGATGAAACATCTGATGAGGCATAGTCTGCAGTTGCTAGGAAGTGGGAGCTACTGGCCTCATAGAGTAAGAAATTAAAAAGCTTTGTATGCTTTGTTTTTCTACATACAACTTTGGCTTCTATGCAACAGAAGCAAACACTACAAAGACAGAAACAGAACTACACAAGATCTGTAGGAGACAGCACAGCCACACACTAGCTGGCCATCTGGCCACCCAAGAATAATTTCAGTGTTGGTTTTTAGATCATTAAATGTATTGAAATCACAAAGGCAATAAAACTTGTTTAGCATTAGCAGGTACAACTCTCAGTTACTCTCCTTGTATTCTTTTGTAATGTATTAAAAATTAAAAGTAGCTTTTATTTGCTGAAGAAAATCATTTGAAGATATTCAAAAGGTACACAATTATAACTTTTCTTAATAGCATAGGAGGTGGCTTTCCTTATGAACAATTTGATCAGCACAAAAGCCTTCCTACAGTGCTTTTAGAAACAAGGCATTCTTCCAGAAAGGACAGTAGTGTTATATTCATCCAAAAACTCCACAGAAGAATGAGAAAATCAGGACTCTCACAACTCCTCAATGATTACATTTCTTCATTCTGTGCTCTGTCACCTGGAGAAGTTAAGCTCAACAGGCCATGACTCCATCATACGCTCATTCTCCCTTTGAGCCACAGACGTAACACATTTTCCCTTCCTTCATCTACGTAGCTGAATTTTTATATGTATATATATTTGTATATACATATAGTCTTTTGATTGTCACAAAAATGGAGAGGTCTAATTTTGGTATCAGTTCAGAATCCGTTCAGAACACAGCTCTCAGGGACATTTCTCACTACAAACTCCCGTATCTCTTGTCCTAGGCTTTAAGAACTTCACTGACCAGAATTTCAGACTTTTTTGTTCATATCTGAAATTGTTTCTGAAAAAGCAGTCTCCTGCACGTGCCAAACATGTCTACAAATCCCTCTGTGTCATAATCCAATTTCTATGCTTCTTCACAAGGCTGTGGCAAAATTTCTTTTAATCATTTCCTACCAAAGCACAAAATAAATAACATGGAATAAGTAGACATAATTTGCTGTTCTGTATGGAGCATGAAACATGGAAACTATGAAGTGTCTGGAGTTGGGCATCAACAAACAAGAATTTTTCTGAAGAGATGCATAAGAGAAATAGCTGAGGTGCCAGAATTCCTACTCCTATACTTTATTTTAAATACTTATATACTTTGTATTAAATTGCCATCCACTCTGAAAGCTTGCTTCTGTAAAGTGCCAGTTCCCAAAATGAAGCACTTTTTTTCTAAATTATGCATGGCTGTGAAAAGCATTCCATGTAATTAAAGACGGTTTAGCAGTAAGAAATGTTGTTTGTTCTTAATCCATAGTATCAGGAAATTAACTGTAAGTACACCCACGAAAAGCATTCTCAGTATAAGGGCAGTGCACAGATCAGACTTCTGAAAGCCACTACAGAAAACTCCTTAAAAGCAGAGTTTTGTGAGAAGCATAATCAAATTGTTAAGTATTGCACGGCCATTACTGCCAGACATGCCTAGAAGAAAACTTTTACTTTTTGTGCTGCCTCTTCAACTCTTTCAATGCACTGAAGACTGGGAAGTCTTCATATTGACTTTCTTTGCCTCATAGGAGGCTCTCATACAAATGTTTCAGTCTCACCCTACTGACAATATGGGAGGAAAAAATGAAAAGGTTTCATTTCACATTTCTGAACTGATTCTCATATTGAAAATTTGTAAAGTGAGAGGGCTTTGCTGTGCAATAATGACTTCTGAGGACTGTATTTGGTACATGACCAAAAACAAATTTTCTGAAATTCATTGTAGCCTGTTTCCTTTCCTTCATGCTTAAAATTCTAACAGAATTCTACTAACACAGGCATATTTTCTTTGAAGAAAAAAGCTTTTAGATCTATAAATGAGGGTTACTGATATCTTCTGTATTTTTTGTTCAGAGACAATTCCATATTTTTTAATGAAAAGTAGTTTCTCAGGAGTAAAAATTTGTAGAAGTCCAATTTAATGAAAGTTGATGATCTTCACCTGTAGTATCCAAGCATACCAACGTAAAAAATTGTAAAACAAAACACTACATCACATTTCAGCGTAGCTCAATTTTCTATGTATCCTCAAGAAAAAATGGAAAGTTCTGCAAGTCGTATCCTTTATTTCCCTTCCAGCCCAGAAGAAAGCTACACTTGTAATGGAAATATGTCTTTACAGTTATATTGTAGAACAATAACAAGAAAAAACAGCCAACTTTACTTTGATTTCTTATGCGCTGGAAGAAATATGTGCATCAGAACAGTCTTAATCTCTAATTCACTAGATGTTACACACCACATTTGACATTGACAGCCTTCTAAATCCAATTCTAGGTGAGATCAACCAGCTTTATAACAACACTCAACTGGTCTCAGGTTGGCTGTCCACAAAACCAGGGCCTTTCTTTCTACATAATCTCTTCTTTCAGTGAAGAACTGAGCTCCTCCCATCTTCCTTACCCATCATCACCAGCCTCCAAGTTACGATCAAGCATTTTAACCATGCCAGTGGAGGGCTTTGTAGGACAGATGCGGTACCAAAAGTACCAAAAGACAATGTGACATTGTCTGCAGGGACTACACTAAGTTAAGCATGGGTGGGGAAGTACACACTTACTCACTGTCAGCATTTATTACTCTGTTATTACTTGTTTGCAGCAATTAACCTCTTGTCCTCCTCCAGACTACTGATTTTAAAGAGGGTTTAGAAGAGATCATTGCCTCTAATTGATCTCTGCTGCTGCAAAGGCTCTAGCCCCAGGTCTTGGCAATTTCTATAGAACAAAAGTTCAGCCCTCAGCTAGCCCTGTTGCACTCATCAGTGCATGCTGCAACCCACCAGATGAAGATCTCTTCCAGAAGACAGCCTTAAAAACATCACCTGGAAAAACCTCTCCTATGCTGATATGAGAGGGACTGACATTATTTTCAGGCATTTGTTCCTCCCGTGTATAGACTCACTACTGAAGAAAAAATTGTATTGCACACAGCAGAGAACAATTTCATCAACTAATTTGCTTTTATTGCTTTCCAAGGTGCCCTAGATAGCTGCTCCCTCTCAAAGGCAGGCACAGGGAAACCTAAGATAGTTCTCATTACTGCCTTTCCCCCCACTGAAGTTCAGCATCATGCTGCAATAATCCATTTAAGCAATAATAATTTTGAATATTCCCCACGTTCAATAAGAGATTAATTTCATCTAGAAACCACTTTCTCACAGCAGTGCTCAATTGCAGATCACTTCTGAACCCAGAGATGCTCCCCCTAAATGTGACATCACCAGGCAAGGATGTTTCCCAGAAGTCAAACTAAAAGACATTACCTGGTGTTGCTGTAAGGGACTGACTGCTGAGGTGTGAGCTTCATGTAGTCAGTGGGGAGCTCAGAGCAGCACCTTAAAATAAAGGCGTGCAATGTGGTAGTGGTGGGAGCACTGCTCAGACATGCTGGATTAAAAGCTCACAAAGAGATGAAGGCACTGAACACGTACCATTTTAATACCATGGTTTTTTTGAAGGTTGCCTTTTTAAATCAGTTTTCATCATAAGAAGAAAGTTGCTCAAATGCAAACGGCTGTGCTTCCAAATCCAAACAGATAAATCACTCGTTCAAAACAAGTTGATGGATATGGTTGTTTCTCTCTAAAATCACTCAGACTTCCATCAACTGAACCTCAGTTAACCAAATGCATTACTTTTTTGAAAACATTTTCTGACTTGTTTATGGGGATCACCTCCAGCCTGTGCCCCGTGGTGTCTCAGCAATTTGCTTTTAATGTTCATTGATATTATTTGACAGCTCATCTAAATCCCAGAGTACTCTGCCTGCACCATTGTGGTGCAAAAGACAAATCCAAAATAGGATAATCAGCAATGAGAAGCAAAACTCTACCAAGAATTTTTGGAGAAAGTATTGGATGAGGACATATTCTAGGAGACTAAGGGAAAAAAAAATAAAAAGCTGCATCTGTTATTAAGTCATAAGCTGGTTCATATTAATGTGATCACTCATCTTGTTGGGAGGAGCAGGCAGTTGCCCTGGGTCCTCTCTTTTCATTCAGTAGCCTCTTCTAAAGAAAAATCATTGGCTTCAGCTTTCAGGTACAATGGAGTGGTTCTTCCAAACTATTGCTTATCAAACTCTGGGATTCTTCAGAAGAAAAGGTGGTATAATTTAAAACTGCAAAGTGTCTTTACCAGCCAAACCCAAAGGTCTACCATGTCAGTGAAAAGACGTTATTTCCTTCAAGATATTATAGCTCGTATAAGCAAGCTTATATGACAGAACTTGAACAGGATTTTAGAGAACAGAAATGACAATTTAAACCTTCCAACCTTCCAAAGAAGTATTTCAGGTGTCCTGAATGGAAACTTTTCTGAGGGAAATGCTCCTATAAAGAATTTGTTTCCCAACTCCTTTTACGTCTCCTTCCCCTGTGCCCTCTCCTCCATAACCTGCAGCTCTGCCATGGAGCAGCCACCCAAGTGGCTGTCACAGTGAAGACCACAGTAAAAAAAAACACAAAACTTTTCATTAGAAATATGGAATTTTCTCAGAAAAAAAAAAAACAAACGGAAGATACCAGTAGCTTTCAATGATAGATCTACAGTCTTTTATTTTCTTCTAAAAAATATACCTATGTTAGTAGACTTCTGTTAGAAATATTGGAAGAAAGATATATTGAAGTGCATTTTACACTTCATAAACAAAAGTTTTATGCTAAAAAAACAAAATATGATCTAGATGTTCTGCAAGCCTTCACAAGTAACGTGTTTCTATAGTAGTTGAATTTTATTTGTCATTGGCTATTTCAAACGGCAAGTCTACAGGGCATTTGAAGAGCAATACCCAGCATGACCACTGTAATTGCAGCTCCTAGCTACTAGGGAAGAATCAGTTCTACACTTAGGAAAAGTTATCTCATCTGCCTTCATTACAGATTGATCTTTGCCCTCTATTATTGATGCAGCAGACAAGGCAATCACATTAAGTCTGCTCTGAAGAAGCTGACACAATGGAGCTTTCAGATATAAATTTGTAAGTGTCCTGACTTGTCAATTTTCCCATTACAAATCTTCTTTGGCAAGGGATAAGAGGAAGTGGCTAGTTATAATTTAGCCATGAAAATTTAATTATTGGCTGAAATCTGCTGAATTTAGAAATGGGATTGGGTCATAAACCTCAATGCGTGAGAGAGTCTGAAACCAGGAGATATTTGACATCTACGATGTATTGTTTTCTCTTATTAATAACACGGGTAATTATTGGAATATAAGATTAAGCACACTTTTCCTGCAAGGGTAACAAGTACAGAAAGAACACCTGAGATACATCAGTAAGGTTTCATCTCTTCCATACTCATATAAACTACCGAAATTTGGCTTAAAATTAATCAAAATCAGTAATTATGTTCAAAGCATCCAATACCTTTCCTTAATTGTCACTTGTGCAAATGTTGTGCCAGTGCTGCACAAACCCAGAGCTGTGCAGTGATACTGTCTGTGTGCTGGCAGGTACAAAAGTCACCCTTGCCAGCCAGCTATCTGAATGCAACCCCTGCCCTTGGGAATGCAGGACCTCACCCATAAACTGTAGTTTTCCGAAGCTTTTGTGGTGACTTCAAACTACAATTAAAACTGACAAGGCAATTGATGCAGGAAAATCAGTCCCCTCAAGCTACCAGGCAGTTTTTGTGTAACTGTTAGTCTTTGCTAAGTTCTTATTAGCTGGGGATACAGGAGCATTTTGTGCTGGAGATTCTGAGCCATTGGAAGCCAGGATTAAGGCCATATTACAGACTGCTGATCGTTAATGCAAATGCCTGAGTTAGGAATTCTGGACACAGCCCTGGGCACAGACATTAGTATTCACAGCAAGGACTTCACAAACAGAGCTGCACACTACTACTAATAATAACAATAATAAAATCACTCAGCAGAATACAGCTACTCAATATAGGTCAGGTTTCCATTTTAATTTGGATCATCATCTTTTCAAGTCAAATTGACTAATAGTAGGGTACTATATCCAAGAGCTGTGTGGTCGAATCAAGGATCAATTTAAAATGTGTTCAAAGAGATTGATTCTTATAATTCATGGACAGTAGAAGCTTTAAGTTCCACTAGCATAGTCCCGATGTGACCAAAGCATTACTCTGCTCCAAAGACATACAGACAATACCCAATGGATGTAGATTAACTGAAATTAGTTTTTATTAACTCACCTGAAAACATAAACCAGAAGTAAAACACACAGAGCTCGTCCTTCATTGGATACTTCACTGTGTCAGCCAGGCTTACACTTCCCTGGCCCCCCAGGTTTCTCAGGGTGAGATCCCCAGATCTGCAGGTGCCTCTTCCCAAACACACCTGCATCCAAAAAGGGAATGGAGCCTTCTGTGAACTCTGGGGCACTCAGGATTCAGGCATTCATGCTTGTCTCTCATTTTTGGTTTCCAAATATAACACAAAATTCTATTTTAAAATTCATTTGTAGCAATGACTTGTCACACTTCTGGAACGCACTCAACAAATAGTTGCGGAGGACCAAAAAGAGGGGTGCAAAAGCAGAATAAATACACAGTGCGCTAAAAAAAAACAATTACTTAGGTGAGACTAGATCCCACAGAAGTGCTCCAAAATGCCTCTGTCCCATGAGCCACAGATGTCATAAGAAATAAATGCACTGAAAGACACGTAGGTGTTTATTCTCTCCCTTGGTAGCCAACAGCCACCTGCTTCTACAGGCTCTAAGGGTTGCCATCCTCCTTTTCCCTCTTGTTTCTCTTGTTCAGCTCTTCCATGAAAAAAAAAAAAAAAAAGATCAAAAACAAATATTCAAACATTAACTATGTGGATTTCCAGTGTGCTTTGATTGGAAAATGCAGTGTAGCTAAACCAGCACATGGACTACGCTCGGATTCCTGAGCCATTCGATGTTCTAACGTGCCCTGCAGGTAATGAGCTTTACTCCCACTTGCTGGATTTTATGCTGAAATACAACCTTTCTCCAAAAGGGAACTGGTCCTGCCTTTCTTCAGAGATTTTTTTTTTAGTGTTTGCATTTTTCAGTTATTTTGAACAAAGGAGAACTCGGGATAAATGTTCTGCTAAATTTACATGTTCAGATTTGGGAATCTGGACAGGACTTTTCCTTTTCATTGCTACCTTTGCCACACCATTAGTTTTTACTGGCAATATTAGTAGTGCAGGCATGCAGCTCAGCACTTGCTGCTGCCCATTTGCTCCTGCTGATGTCAACATCAGAGTTCCTCAGAGTCAAGTCAGTCTTTCTACTGCAGACTTGCACTTTTCAAAAGCATCATAACTCTCAAAAATTCACTTTTAAAATCTCAAAATTTCATTTCAGATTTTTACCAACATCATAATTCATCAGCTGCTTGCAGGGAAAAAAAAAATATTGATAATTGGAAAACTGAACATTAAAGCTCATATTTACTCTAGCAGAATATTGTGAGATTCTCCTACCAGTCCTCCCATGTGGAAATGGTAATCTATTTCTGGATTTTTCATAAAACTCTATGGTCTGAGTGACCTCTGTGTGACACTTAACGCCAGCAAATCTGTACATTATCCAATCTCTAGTCATGCAAACCCAGCTGCCTGGGGATTCTCAAGCCAGTTAATTCAGTTATGCATAGATATGGTAAAACAGCTATAGTCTGCAAGTAGTACTTCCCCATTTTACAGGAAGTAAAAAGCAAGAATAACCTAAAGGTACTGTTTGATGTATTTCCCGAAGAACAAATTTATGTGCATTAGAAGGTCTAACAATAATAAGACAAAGGAGAATGGCTTTAAACTAAGGCAGGGAAATTTAGGTTAGACTTGAGAAAGAAATTCTTTACTCAGTGTGGTGAGGTGCTGCAACAAATGGATGGCCCATCTCTGGAGGCATTCAAGGTCAGGATGAATTGGGCTGCAGTCTGATCTAGTGGATAACAATTCTGTCCATGGCAATGGAGGTGAAATTAGATAATATTTAAGGTCCCTTTCAAGCTATGCCATTTTGTGATTCTATGATTTTATACTATCAAATCAGTCTGAAAGATCTATTGCCTTTACAAAATTATTTTTCATAAGCAACCCCAGCTACCATGGATATCTGAATGCTCTTATAGGAACTGAAGAAACAACACCTCATCAGCTTGAAAGCATGAGGGATTTTGTGAGGATATTTAGCTAGGAGTTAGAGATGTTTGAAAAAGATTCCTAAACAAGAGCTGGTACTTCTCTGTAGTTACATTCTTGGCTCTGAAAGACACGGAGTATCTCAGCTAACATTCTGCCTGGGGCTCCTGGCACTGTCCCAGGAAAGCCAGCCACTGAATTCTACAAAAGCATGGTAAATTCAAATATATGAGCACTATATCTTAGGGATTTTGAGTTCTCACTCTGTACCTATTTGGTTTATTCCACATGAAATAAATTCATGTTTTCTAGTATTTTCATTCTTTCTGATTCTTTGTTTTGATACACATTTTTGAGTGAGTTAAATATATTGTTTGGAGTGAAATGCTTATTTTAAAAATCCAACACAATTAACTTTTGATAATACAACCAATTATGGATCTTTCTGGTAATGCACTTATCTGGGATTTTTCTTTTTACTTTGTTTATTTTTCCACCTCAATACCATTCGCAAATTACTTATTATTATAATTAAGATAAAGTGGTGATTGCAGAAATGCCACAGAAGAAAGTTCTTCCACGACTGTGGGCAGCGCAGGTCAGATTGCACAAAACATGATGTTTGAACACGGCAGTTAAGCAGCTGAGCTGACAATGCCACAATAAACGATGTTATTTCAAACCCACAAAAGCTTTAAAAGCAACTTGAGCATCTGAAGTAGATGTTAAAGACTAAGGCTCTACTATGTGGTATCTGCAAAACGGCTTAGAAAATCTGTTATCTAGAAAAGTGACTTCATTGCAGCATTGCAGTAGGGACTGAACAAGGAACGTGAGGCATTTATCATGGGAATTACTTATTTTTAACTCTTTGGCAACGTATTGTATACCATCTATGAGACATAATTTCACATGGCTTTTATCTAAAGAAAATGTCTTGACATCTGTATACACCGTGTGATTAAATAATATCATCCAATTGCCTAAATTCTCTAAGATTGCATATCTCTGACTGCAAATAAATGGGAGGACACAAACACTCTCGCTGAAGTTGTGGCTCTCCACACAGAAACAATCAGATGTTCTGTATGTGGGAAACACACCTGTGTGTTCATAATGACTGTGAAGCTCTTACAAAGCACCTATCTCAGCAATTTCTTCCACCTATTTTACCTTCTGACTTTTGGCCAGAACTCTGACCTCCTGTTTCATCAGCTGGAAGTGGTTTTCTGAAAATGCATTTCTTTCCCTAGTGAGCCTTACCCAAGACTCGAGCTCCACGCATTTCCATGTCTTCTTTTTTGTGGCATTCCTTAAATAACAGCAGTGATATTCCTCTTGTGAATATTTCAGCACAGTGGGGATTATTGTTCTGGATTTACGGCAAAACCAGGCATAGGAGGGGTCTAAGTGGGATCAGCCTCTGGAGATAAAAGAAAGCTCTCTGTAAGAGGAAAAAAAATAAAGTAAAATAGATAAGCTCTGTGCAGTGATAGAATAGAATTTGCAGTGACTATGCTGTTTTCAGTTTTTGTTTTTTTGTTTTTGTTTTTTTTTTTTTTTTGATGAAGCTTTTGCTTATACAATACGTATCAAAATGTTCAAAATAAATCTACAGAGCAGGAAGCCAAGAGTGGCTTCTAATGGCTGATATTCTACACCCTGAGAAAGTAAAATATTACCCAGCAAAACAAACAAGACAACCATTTTATGAAACAGAGCTGGGTAGTTTCCTCTAATGCAAGAATTATAGATTAAATTTCCTGGCTTGCAATACCCAGGAGGTCAGAAACGATGTTTATAATGGCACCTTCTTGCTTAAAAATCTATGAAAACAAGCGATTGGTCTGTCAGGTTCAGGCTGCATTCTGCTCTTTTACTTTCCAGTTTGACCTCTTAATCCCATCCATCTCTGAAACAAAGTGAATATCTTCCTACATTCATTTAAATTGGCCTTCAAAGATTCTGAAATCAGTGAGAATGTTTCCACTCAGTGCAGGTCGTGTCTAAGTCCCCTTTATTCCAAAAATGTGGACATATGGAGTATATAAATTCTAAATACATATATATTTCTGTGTAAAAGACACAGTTTGAGTTCCATACTTGTTTATGCTCCAAATAAGCGAGAAGGATTGCACTGCTGTTCATATTTGTAGCATAAGTGCAATTCACTGTCAAACACAACCCATAGTCAAGCACAATAAGCATAACCTATAGTTAAAAACCAATTAATTTATTTTTAAAATGCAACAAATTAACTAATGTGCAGACTTGCACACAGCATCCAATACCATGAAAAGAAACACAATATCCAGCATAAGAGAAAATTATGGAATGTTCTATAAATATTGCACCTTTTCTAACCCAGGAACTATTGTAACTTCCATGCTGTCAGTGCAGTTGGGGAATACATTCGATTTCATTGAAAAAAAGAAAAAGAATTAAATAATGTGTAAAGAGAGAAAAATGAGGGAGAGGATCTGGATCGTCTTCCTTCATGAACAATGTAGAATTATAAATAACATTGACACACTTTTCTCTTTTCTTCTATTCCTTGCAGTTCCCCCTCTGTCCCATAGGGAGTCTTGTTGCGGGGCAGCACTAGTATCTGCCTTTTGTCCAAAATGAGTGGAAATTCCTCTTTTTCTTCAGCCTGTACAAAAAGCCCCTTCAAATACTTGCAAAATCACAGTGCAAACCACTGGTGACAGCCAACACTAGAGCAGAGATCATCCGCTGAACAGAACATGTATCCTAGGGCAGTAGGCCCCCAGAAGCACTCCTGATAAGCTTCTGTATGCAAGCTTCAATTAGTTTGTTTCCAATCACACTAGAGCAGAGGGTGGGACAGCTCTTTTTCTCCCTCCACTCCCTCCCTGTGATGCTCATGCAGGCATGAGGCAACATGGTGAGAGAAGGCATTTGGGGATCAGCTTCTGAAATCTCCACTAAATACATTTACTCTTTCTCTCTACTAGTATACATTACTGATGGGGAAAATTATTTTTTAATATTATTATAAATCATATTTATTTGTTCCTCTACCTGTCTCACTCTGCTACTGCATTCAGACAGAAGCAGAGTTGTTAATTATGCACCACAATAAAGATTATAATGAATGCTATCATTAACTATTCCTTTATGTCTGATGAACTAATAAATAATTTCTTCCTCAGCCATTATAAAATCATTTTGCATAAGGACCCCTGACGCACCCCTGCTAGGGCTCCACTTACAAACCCCTCCAGGAAAGCATTTATTATGTGCTTTTAACTATCTCTAGGACACGAAGCACTTTTCACAACTCAAATACATGTTCACATTTTTCCCATTCCTGATGGCGCAATGCACAAAGGCCTTTGTCTGGCTACAGGTTTGCTTGTATTCTGATGTCACACATTTGCTTCTTTCCTACATTGAAACTAATATAACAAATCCTCTGTAAGAGAATAAAAGTATCTGCTTCCACTAAAATACTTTTTCTCCCTGTAAGAGGGAAGATAGCGCGGCTAAAGTGCTGACTCCAGTATGAAATCAATTCTATCCGCTGTGTCTAAGTAAAATGTGAAATGTAAATATGAATGCTCTTCTGCTATTATAAACATTGGATTTTTGTATGACAAGTACTAGATTATCTGTATTATTTCCAGAAAACTTTTTGGCAGCCGTAACAACTTGTTCCTTCAAAGAAACGTTGCGATGCAGTACAAGTAGGGCAACTGAAATAGCAGTGTTACAAATGAATTGCGTCTGCAGCCCTAAGAGCCACTTTCCATCCTTCTTACTCAAGCCATTGCAGCCCAAGTGGCTCTCAGAACTGAGGACTGGTAAGCTAAGCAGAAAATCTGTGATGATGGTGATGAAGATTATATTTATTCACATTTGAGTAATGGGCAAGATCCCTGGTCATGCACTAGGAAATAGAGATGCAAGGCGCTGCATAAGCTATGGATATTTAATTAGGCTTTACATAACCTATGGATATTTAATTAGGCTTTATCCCTAGAGCTTACACAATGTTTGAAATAGCTAACAGCAGATTCTTTGCTATTCACAAGCATCATACCCAAATATCCTGCTTTCCAACATAGTTCCTAAAGCAGCAGCTAGCTCACACCCATCTAATTCCACGTTCTGCAACAGAAACCAGCTCATTTCTAGTCAAGTCTAGTCACAAAAGATGACATCCAAAGCTTAGAGAAATTTGTCCACGATCATGGGAGAAACACCAACTGCCTGCCTTTCTAGGAGTTCCATGTACTACTTGCAATGCTTTCTAAGGAGAGTGTTAAGTTTTAATTACATAACTTATTAAATCAAATGTAATCTGAGCCATGCTATCATCACATTCCAAATACACACAGCATTCTTCAGCTTAGGATGACGAGGAAGGGAAGATTCTGAATATCCATTCATTATTTTAACTGTTTCACCTGTAGTAAAATCACCTCAATCCTACCGAAGTGACTGAGAATCCGTACATTGATCTCACTACCAACATGATCAGGGAAATCTGTGGCTTGTGGCAATGAGAGCACTGTTGAGAATGTGGCTCTTAGCATGCACTGGAGTAGAGCATGTCTCCACATATAATAGCAGCCTGAACTGAGCTGGCATGTTATACAGCCACTGAATAAAAACAAAAGCTCACAATTACAACCCAGTGCTTTTATCACTTCCAAGATCGCTAGCAGAATACTTCAAAGAAAAAGAAAATAAGTAAAATAACAAAAAAAAGGGCTGCAAAGAGCTCCTCAGTCGATGCCATCTTTTAGAAATGCAATATTTATTCAATAAGCCTCACAAGTAAAATCAATTTAACAACTTTTTTTTTTTTTTTTATTTTAATTTTTTTTAAACTACATTTCCATTCCCACTCAATGTTATCTGTACCTATATTTTGTTCCTTGCCTTTCAATAATTTAATGATGCTCACTCTTGCCTTGGGCACAAGAGCCTATGGAACTGGGAGATACTTTTTATTAGAGATTCCTTGCCAGAGGCCTTTCTTAAGTTTGCAAAGGTCATGCTTACCACTCGCCAGCTCCATTATGCAGAATTCACACTCAAACTTTTAACTATGTACCAAATGCTAAAGCTAGAAAGTGCATGAAATGTCATGAGATAACCCATAAATACAGATATCTCGCTATCAGAGGACAGGAATGTGGCCATTAGGGAAGACAAGTGGAATGATGCTGGAGAACAGATCTCACAGGAGTGATTTTGTCAATGTCCCACATAAAAATATTTTTGTAATAAAACAGCAGTTGCCAAGAAAAAAACAAACACACAAACAAAAAATCCCAAACCTGGCTGGATCATAGCAGATTTCATCGACATTTAAGACATTTTGCTGTCTGGTCAGGTGTTTGTCTTCCAACAAAGGATGATTCATTGAACTAAAGAAGCAAGTCACACGCTTGAATAGAAGGTTGTTGCATACTTCAAGAGTCATTAGCACCCACCTTGGGGACTGGAGCAGGATCCTAAGCCTTGTTGTCTGACTAGCCTTGTTGAATATTTCTCTTCCCCACACAGGAAAGCCAGAGGCTGAGAGTGAAAAGATGAGTTTTTTTGAGGATTAAAATCTCCTTCACAATTTGAGTGTATTAAGCGTCAGTGCTATTAGGCAGACGTGCATCAATTCTGGAAGAAAAAAAAAAAGTCAACAGTTCTGCAAGAAATAAAAACATTTTGATCTTTGGTAGGTGCCTCTAAATCTGGACATTATGTGTCTAATCATTACTTCTGTCATGCTTTTACAGTTATTTTGGATATTTCTTCAAAGCACTTCTATCATTGCACCACGCTGTCTCATTACTGCATCACAATGGGCTGAACTGGGATCCCTGCAGCAACTCACACTGCAAATGAATTCTGCGTCAAGAAACTTCTCTTCTATGGGTTTTTTGTTTGTTTGTTTGTTTGTTTTGATCAGCAGTCATCATTCATTTTATCATTCATATTTTTACAGCTACGCCACCACAAATCCGTCCATTTTTTGTAAGCTCAAATGTAGCTCAGGCCTAGTGAAAAACCTTAGAGTGGCAAACAAACAGCATGTAGTATAGTCATGTATATCTGTATCTGTAATCATATATATGTTATCAGTGGGAAAACTAGACAGTCAGACTCTTTGAGAACTATGTCTGTTAGCAAGACAACCAAACATAGCTGTGTTTATGTGCTTAGCTTTAGGAAATCATTTTGGGTTTCTTTTTTGCCCATGCATCATGCAGCACTCAGATAAAGTTTCTGCTCTACTTGGCAGTATTCTGTAGATTACTTGTTAGCCTTTGAAAAATAATTAAAATGCTACTAGTCAAGCTTCTAGAGCATAAATTAGTGCCTTACTACATGTCTTTTAAAATAAGAACTGCATTCAGAAAGACAATGATGACCAAGCTTTATTAGTGGAACACTGAAAGAAGGAAAAAAAATTGGAAATTTTTGTTTTTTATAGGAAAACTCTTTTGCCTGTCACTTTCCTACTTTAAAGTGTAGCAAAGAATCAAAAATGAACTTGTTCTTAATAATGGCAAAAAAATCAGATAAATCAATAATTCAGATTATATCTTGTTGATAGTACAATGATGTCTGAGTTTATATTTTGGAGCTGAGTTCTCTCAGCTGTTGTCAGCCAACCCTAAAGGCAGGAGGGAGGGAAGAATGAGGAAGATGGGTCTCCCGAAGGGATGCCAATGACGTAGGAACTTTGAGTTTCTGGTCTCTCACATGGCAGAAAAGAGAAGAAAAGCCAAGGGCAGAGGAATTTTGCCTCGCCTGATGACTTTCAAAGGATTTTCATGAAACAATGAGCTTGACTTTCTTTTAATATCACATCATCTGTTCTTTACAAGATCAGATTTTTAAATGCCTTCAATGATGCAAGTAAGTGCTGGTAAGAATTGCTGAGGCTCCACTGAAGTCAATGGGGCTCTGTCAATTACACTAGTGGAACAGCAGCCTCTTTGGGAAGCAAATGCCATGAAATCAGTAGAGCTTACCAGCTAAGAGTGCTTCTGGGGAAATTACAGGAACATTTTGTCCATAAATTATTAATAAACAATAAGTACTTGAATTACCCAAACAAAACATATATACATTAAGAAACAGTTTCTGTAACAAGGTTTAAATAGAATACTTTATGATTAAAGGGAGTTTAATTAACGGGTAAAATTACCTAATAGAAAGCAAGTACTTTCTAGTTATTGGGCAGTACTTGCAGTAGCACAATTCTGATTACTCTGTACATCCACTTGTACTGAGAAATTGCACAGTCCAAGTCTAGATTGTGATAGCAGTAATTTTAAATTTTAATTTAAAATGTTTATATTCCACTGAAAAATAAAAATAGGTTACAGTACGTGACATGGGAATAGAGGGATTGAAGTCTTCTGTACATAAACTGTTGAAAATGTCCCATGAATTAGAAAAGTGGTTAAGGTAAACAAAAGGTATAAACTAACGTGACTTGAATCATCACCATATAGTGAAAAAGAACAGTTGAATGGATGGAGAAACATTAATAATTATTAGAAGTAAAAAAGTATATAATTTGAATAAAAAGTCACTAAAGTGTATTTTCCTATATTAACGTATTACTGCTACTAATTTGAGATTTTCTTTTTTATATCAGAATACTTGTGTCCTTTGTAAATGGAAATAAAAGAGAATGCTCCAATATTTCAGTGCTATACTGTAACAAATTCCATTATGATAGCTGCAGAATTACACATTGGACCACTAACATCTTTCAAACCACGGAAACAGCTCCCATTTTGTTTTTCAGTCCAACCTCTTATCACCAAGATTTCAACTCTTGAAAATTCAACCAAACAAATGCACAGACAGGAAAACAAATAAACAAAACAAGACAAAAACAGATAAACAAACAGACAAATTGGGTCGGGAGGCGGAAAGGCTTCTTCCAATTACTTTCACCATAGCATGTGAGAAATACACATAATTAGGTTTTCTCTCTTTTTATCCATGCTTCTCTAAGAGTTACAGCTTTGTGGGATTACATAAACAACAGTCATTGTTTGCAGTTTGCATTGCTACAAAAATTCTTTAATGAAGATGAAGATTAGCACTGCCATGCTCTGCTCTCGTTACAGACGTATTTGGAGCGCACAGGGGAGACGGAAGGGCTCTAAGGCACCAACAGCATAGCTTAGCTCCATTTCACACCACTTAACCACAGATTACAAATAGCAGGGGACAAGAAATAACTCTTTTCCTACTCCTAAACATTATGGTATTTGTTTCTAAGCATGTTTTTTCTTTGGAGGACATAGCGAATTTAACATGCTTATTAAGACAAAGGGATAAGTTCTATCCCATTTTTAATTGGGTTATATCAAAATTTGATGGGAGTTATGTGCTCGTGGCTTTTTGCTACAGAACAGTTAATTAAGTTTACCATTTCCGTCCTGTTAATGAATTCACTAAGCATTAGTAATAGGAACTGTACATTTAAAAAAATCACAGAATCACAGAATGTCTTGGGTTGGAAGGAACCTCAAGGATCATGAATCTTCAACCCCCCCGTCACAGACAGGGCCACCAACCTCCACATTTAATACAAGCCCAGGCTGCCCAGGACCCATCCAACCTGGCCTCGAGCACCTCAGGGACGGGGCATCCGCAGCCTCTCTGGACAGCTGTTCCAGCACCTCAGCACTCTCATAGTGAAGAACTTCCCCCTGACATCCAACCTAACCTAACCTTTGTCCTCTTCATGGACAAGTACATATGGACAAAAGGCCATGAAGAGTAAATATTACAGATATATTGTTCTACTCTCCATTAAATTTCTGTAGGATTGGCTGAATGCAAGCATTCGGAAACACAGCAGGGGGACAAAATGGTGCTTCAGGCTCTGGCTTTATCTAATGCAGGAACAAACTCAGAGCCTGTTGGGAACCATCAGAGAGGTACCTGCCAATTGTATACACAAAGTCCATTAATGCTAAAAATATATGTCTGGTATTTCCTCTTCTGATCTTCATTTGGGATACATTAAAATGTAACTGCATTTGACACAAACTAATGAGTTGCAGCAGCTTTTCTGTACAGTTTAAATGTTCCAAACACTTTACAGATTTTACAGTGCCTTAATACAAAATTTACTTTAGCACCTGGTGAAGATTTTAACTGCTAACATTTAAGTTTATTCAGGTTGTGAAGCCTTAGGAACACAAGCAGTGTCTTGCAAATGCCGATAAATGAATTTTAGATCAGAATAATAAGGAGTTAGAAAATGAATAACATTCTGTTTGAGAAAATATGTATTAAATAATTAGTGACTGGCTTCTTCAGTGTGTATGCTTGCTAGCAATATTTTGCCTGATTTATTTTTGACGATCTAACCAAACTCCCTTCAGAGCCAGAGGAAAATTTCAAATTTATTTTAAAGTCTTAAACAATAATTAGAGAGATTCTCTTATTTTTCCTAACTGGTCTTCTTCCTAAATTGTCTGCTTCCCTTTTAAACCTTCAGTTTTTCCTTTACATTCATTCCTATTAAACAAATATTGGTAATCTTAACCTACAGAAATTTGAAAGAAAATAAGAACTTTACTCGCTATCATTATGAAATACACAACAGTGGTTTGACATCAAACTTCAAAGAAAAGAATAAATTAAAATGTCCCTTCACAGTGTTGTGCTTTAGAACAAGAGCATAAGATATTGTTTCTTGCAAAACCAAAGCTACATGTAAGGAACAGTATTTAAATAAACAGTAGGATGCACACTTCATTCATTTTCATTTGAATGGGGATAATTCCTACTTGTTTAAAAAAAAAAAAAAAAAAAAAAAAAGATATAAATGTCACTTCACTGAGAAATGATTTCTGATCTCTGGTATAATCTAACCATAAGTCCTAATCAGAGAGGATATTATTACTGCAAATGGAAAGGGCTGGGGTTTGTGATATATCCAACCGTCAGTGTTTAATGCCACATCTAAAAATATGATTAGATCTGAAAGCATAAAATACTGGTAAGCCACCTCTTTCCATGTCTCCATTCTTCACAATATACACGAGCTTGAAGAGACACAATTTTGCAATCAAGACCGATATTTTTATTCAAATGCCATATTGATCAGCACAGTGAAGGGAAGTTAAGTGATATGTTTCCAAATACAGCCTTAAAACTGTACGTTTTACCTAGCACCAGTGGAAAATAAGATAAACATCAGGTCAAGCTCCAACCTATGATAACTCACCATACTGAATAGACTTTAAACAATAATAATGGGATGAAATAACTAAAGATACCTTGCAGATGTATAATACCTTTTGGCATATCTCTGCAAATTTTAATCCTCTGCTTGTAGAAATATGGTAGGCACTAAAAAACCCATTGACAATTTATCAGAATTGTATGTGAATTGGCCAGATAATGGTTTTCCTTGCAAAGAATTGTTCCATCAAGAATTTGGCAGAGAGATCTACAAGCATGGACTTTTAAAAATTATTGGTGCATTAAAGAAGTATTTCTACTCTATATTAAAGCTGTAATAGAGTTACCCACGACATTCAGTCATTCAGATCAATATATTAAATGGGATGCTCGTAGTTTACTCTTAATGAGCAATAACATTTGTTTTAACATTTCTGCTTAAAGCTGTTCAGGAATCTTAGGAAATCCTAGGAAATCCTAGGCTATTAAGATTTCATTTTTTCATATTATATAATTAGATATTACGTTCTAATTAACCAACAATGCTAATGCCCAACGGTGGTGAATTACTACAGGAGAACCATGCAACTTTCACTAATTAAACACTGAGAAACAGATGCAAGATAAAACAGTGTATTTAAAATCTAAGGAAAGCATGGAAATTTCAAGTGAAAAAGAATGCTGAGAATGAAAGCAAGTTACATATAGCTCAAGGAAGTCTACTCTTGTCATTTCCTCTGCTCTAAAGGATGGCATGTTCATTAATAGGGTCTCTATTTAAAAAAAAAAAAAAATGATGGTGGGATTTTATTGTTGCTATTATTCAACATGTTTCAAGTTGTTGGATACTTTTTTTTTTCTCTTTTTTTTTTTTTCTTTCTTATTTTCCAGTTCACCTGCAGTTACTTAAATACAGGAACTGTCATTTGTAAAACACTGGGAATTACCCACCACAGACAGAACAGCAGACACAACAACAAAAGTGTGAGTTATTCATTCAACAAGAAATGAGAAAATTCAAGGAAATGAGAAGCACTTCTACTTTCAGCACTTCCATGTCCACGATCTCTTTGGAAAAACATGTTCTTCCAGCTGATACTTTGCATCTGATTTTAAAACTCTCAACCAGTTAAATCAAATTTAGCTCCAATAATGAAATAACAAGTTGGGCTATGGGACACAGAGCTTTGAGATGTAATTTGAAAGCAGCAGTAGCTTTCTAAATGGGAGTCCATGGCTGAGCGTTTAACATCTTGCCACGATTCACAAGAAGCTTTCTTTTCTCCTAATTCAATTATTTCCAGAAAATATTCCCTTGCTGACGAAGTGCATGTCCTTCTAAAAAAAAAAAAAAAGTGTACTGGTAACAAATGAGAATCTATACCTAATTTCTGATACATAACAAATTGTCTTCATTTAACTTGGAGCAAAATGGAATTATAATAGACAATCAGCATATTCATGGAGAAGGAACCTGTGTATTTTTAAGATAACCTTAAGTGTCAAATTACATAGCAAAAATGCTGTGTGCTGAAATAAAAAGTCTTAGCATAAGCCTCTTTTGTGGAAACGATATTAATTGTGAGCACTATTTCTTCCTCTTAATCTCGAGATGCACTTTGGAAATGCAATGACTGAACATTTGCCTAATTCTTGTAACTAGAAGTACTTTATATTACTCACGCTCTAGTGGACTTCAAACACTTAACAGAACTATCCAGTTAATAGGATGGTTCCAAAGCACGTCAAACCGACAAAACCAGTACCATGTGGCAACAGATCCATTAATATGACAAACAAGAAGCAATCCACCTGTATGACATGAGTCTATATCTGATGAAAAACCATGGAACTGTGTAACTAAATTAGAAATCAGGTCAGGAGAGTCAGTGTGTTCAGCAAATTCTTGTACGTTAACTCTTGCTATAAATACAGCTGTCACAGTCAATGGGCATTTAACCAAGCAGAAATCCCCAAATAAATTGGTACCCCCCCTATGTGCTGCTTGATCTCTCCAATGGCTAATGGCTGACCTTCGAAGCACACCACAAATTATGAGCAATATGCAAACATCATTTTTATGATGCTGTGACAGACGCTATCTCCAATAAAGATTTATGTTCTATCTGCAAACAAATGTATGAAGCTTTTCTGTAAAAGTTGTACCTGCCCCAAGTATACAGCTCAACCACATCCCACCTTCTGTCATTCCACACATAGTGTTCACCGAAAGTACAATATGGTTAAATAACTGTAAAAGCTGTGTTTTTTTCTTTTGTACTAGCATATCTTAATTAGAGATTATAATCCTCTTTCTGAAGTATTCACACTTTGCTTTTATTTGTCACCACTATTAGTTATTTCTTTATGAAGATATCAACACAAGCTTTGAAGACAAGAAATTTTGGCTTCAAAGGCGGATGTGGGAGAATCCAAGAATTGTACAAACCTGATTTAAAAAAAATGTAAAAAATTTGGCATACAGTGCACATCACTTGTTTGACCTTAAAGGGTATTTTTACACTGTTATATGACTGAAAACTACTGCCTAATTAATCAGAAACACATCAAGCAAAAAGTACTAGTAAAGTCAGAAAGAGTAATTGCTGCTATTATTAGGAAATCAGTGTATTATTTTCCAGAGATTATTCAGTTATTATGTAGTCAGCCAAAGACGTGACAGTTCAGTCAGAACATGAAAGAAGGTGGCATACACAAAGAAAGAAATGACAAAGATGCAGTACAGAGATGTGATGGGTATGGTTTTTATCTTTAACTCTTAACTGATATTGGAGTGCTCCAATAGGCAGAATCAGAGAGAATGGAAATGACAATCTGTGGCTTAGAGACAAAGGAGGTACAAAGGTGCACCGGTCGTAAATTGTATTTTTATTTTTTTTTTATTTATTTATTTTTATTTATTTTTTATGGACATTTCAGGTTCAGAGAAGACCGTATAAAGAGCTGGTTCACACAGTATTGCTCTTCTTTCATAAGGAAATGTTTGGAAAAGTATCCTAATTTTAAATTTAATAGTTTGCATGGCTAATATTATTTGCTTAGGGAGTTATCCTGTGCTTTTCTAGAATAGGAAACATGGACGGAGAATTTCCAGCTGGGAATGGTTTGCTGTACCAGCAATATTTATATAATTAAATGAGAAGGCAAGTGAGGTCTCTTAAGACACCTCTAGCACCATTCTGTAGAGAACTGTGAATGAACAACACCTACACCTTCAGCTACGCTTTTGATATACAGACCTCATACCTTACAGATAATGACTTCATCTGGAGATGAGCCAAACTCGAAACTTCACATTAGTTTTGTATGGAAAGTTCACTGAAAAATCTTTTTATTTTTTAAATTCCTTTTGAGGACATTCCTGGTATTGGTAAGAATCTCTGTGCCCTGAACCACTGAGCTACCCTGCACCGCAGTGCTGTGTTGTTCACATCATCCACCAAGTTGATTTAATGCATTCAAGTGCAAACAAATAAGCAGAATTGTGTTTTTGCAGATTTCAGTCTTTGAGTAATGCCTGTGGCTTGCTGAAAATCCTTTTTTATTGAAAATTGAATATGTCAGCTCAGTCATCACTTTAATTTGTTTTAAAAGATTTATTAGAGTTTGATACTTTTTCTTTTGCTCGAGTTTTATGTATTTTCCTGATAAAATTAAAATCATTGGAGCTTCAACTAGAGAGAAGGACTTCTCAATGTGTCAGTAACTGAGCATGATTTTAATAAAACACTTTGGGAAAGTTTCTTACTGAAACAATTTTGAAACTTTGTGGGAGGCACAAAAATTCATGGGTAAATAGAGTAAGAAACAATACCAACCATGCATGGAGCTGATCTTTAGCATTTCTTGCTTACTAGAGTACAGGATTTGAGTTCTGAATGTTTGCTTTGCTTTAATACCGCAGAAAAATAGCACTCTCCTTTGTTTCTTATGTACCTTCAGATACTCAAAATGTTCACATTAACTCTTGAAATCATTTGAGATAATCTTTTAATGCTCCTCTGTGCCTTTCTCAAGGGTCTGGGAAGCACTTTTGAGCTGCTCATTGTGCACAGCTAAAGCTGCTGTGGCACAACACTGGATAACATCTGTCCTGGCCAGAGCACACAGGTGGTCTACGTGGCCATCACTGGCACCTGCCTGAGGTCCCAAGTCCACCAAATAGGTGGCACTGGCACCAATTGTGGCTCTTTGCTCAGCAGGGTATGATATTTGCCTCCTTTCAGCACTGCATTTTGTGTAGCTTGGTGTACAGCCCTCTGTTCCAACTCATAAATGAGTCATTGCAATACATCCTTTATCTTTCAAATGCACTCACCATTGGCATGGCACACCACAGCCATAACATAGATCTTTTCTATAATGCAGCTCTCATCACTTGGCAAAGTGGAAAATTAGCAAAGTCTCCTCCATAATAACAAAGGCAAAATTAGTCACACAGGTCAATCAAGCCTAAAAGCACAATAGAATATTCATTTCCATTGATGAACTCTGAAGATTTGCACCTGGGATAATTGGGTACAAGGGAATCTATTAATTACCCAACTAAATTTTCATTATCTCATGGATTGCGAGTCATCATCCTCCCAGAGACACACAAGGTGTGTAACATGCAAAGTACCTTTCTAACAGCCCTCAACCCCTACCACCATGTCCATGCTGGCAGTGCCAGCCCCAGGCCCCATGCTTCTCACAATGAGGAAACTTCACTGGTGCTGCCATTCTATGATAAAATCCATTCATTCATTCACTTGCTACTCTTCATTATCCTGAAATCCCAAAGGATTTTTGCCATCTTAGTGACTATTTGTCACCTCTGCAGAGCTCTGAATTTCCTTCCTGAACAGTGGACCATCATCATCCATCAAGAAAGAAGTTCCTCCAAGAGAATTTTGGGAAGGGATGGCATGGATGAGAAGAAGATTCACACTATGGATCTCAAAGCTGTTGCAAACACATAATGAGAGTTCACTCGGGAAATTAAGTATTTGATAAGCACTTATCCTAATAGAGCAATATTTATGGCAGGAGTGGTGGAGAGCACTAGATAGAACTAAATGTAATGCAGAGTATTTAAAACGGAAAAATCTCTCCAAAGTTAGGGGTAATAATATGTAGCACAGATTGAATTCACAGGCACAATGGCACTGACTACATTCAGCATGGAAATGAAACACAAACAAATATCAGCTCTGCATTCATAAGCTTCCCTGTGAAGATCCAGGCAAAATTAATGCACAGGAAGACAGCAAACCCAAAAGTTAAGAAATACAAAATAATTCATATGGGAGATAAAAGTCTGGACTACCAAGCCCTTTATGGATTTCAAAACTAATTCTAGCATCTCAGGAAAATGATGAGCATCATTTCCAGCACTTAGGAGCAGACCTCTGTTCAAAGTGAATGTTTGTTGAAACAGTAAACAAAACATTAGGATAAATAAGTGGGATGAAGAATAGTATGGAAAAGATGATAATGCCATTAGAGAAATCACTGATTTACTCCCCTATTGGAAACATTGTTCTCAGTACCTGTCATCATCTCAGAAAGCATCCTACTGAGTTTAATGGCTTTTGGAAGAGGCAATAAGAACATCTAGAGACAAGCAACACTTTTAAAATTAAAATGGTTGAGTTTGCTTACCTTAGAGAGGAGGTAAATGCAAGATGACACAATTAAAATATACAGATTTACTATTGACTAAATACCAGCCTCAAATATACAGACTTATGTTTGCATCCAGTTCTTTAGGTCTGTAATAATAGATATTATAATTCCAAGTTTTGTTACGTGAGAATTTGGTGGTAGCATGTGAAAGCAAAAGGTTACTAACCGGGAAAAAGCATCTCTGCCAAGAAAACATGTAATGAGGCAGGCAAAGTCATCCCCACAAGGATATCACTGAGGCCAAGGGCTTAACTCAGGTGCTAAACAGAATTATACATATATATTCTTTTCCAGATAACGAAGGCAGTCAAAGTTACAATACTAATTTTAAGAAAGAAATTCAGATATTGGAAAAACTAATTTATAACCAGATACTTTCTGCTGAGTGCTGGAAATCGTCTGAATGGGGTTTAGCTTCTTTCCTCCTGTCACCTGCAACACGATATGAATCAAAACACATGATGGACAAATGCTCAAATCAGTGCTCTGCCAATATCTATGTTTACACAGACCTTCACTTCTGTTTACTGACTTGGAAGATATTGTTTATATATCAGATTCAATATTTAGAGCTGTTACTTTCTGAAGAAGTCCACAAGTGCCAGAAATGCATATCAATTTCTCTGTGATTACCCCAAGATGAGGCACACTGAAGAGCGAAGAGCAAGGTCTGTTGGCCGCAGTAGCTGTAGGAGAAACAGCAAGCAAAATATCTGTAGGAAAACAATGGGAACCAGCTCCCCCAGATTTAAATTCACAAAATTTAAGCTGTGTGTCCTTGGAGTACTTCATCTACAAACTACTTTCCTCATTTTCTCCCATTTTCTTCATTCCAGCTGGCCAAACACACTTCTGTAAGCAGGACCTCTGTCACAACAGCAGTTCGTTCCTCACGCTTTCAGCCTTCCTAATTCTCTTCAATCAGTTCACTTCCTAATTCTTTCTCAATCAACAATGTATTCCCATTGCTTTTTAAGTGAAAGTAAACCCTTATGAAGGTATCCTATGCTGGCCTTCAATAGCAAATAAAAAGGGGATTTAATATTAATCATTATTAATATGATCTTTCCATTATCATAAGTTGAAGCTTATTCCAGCTTATCTAAAAGAGGGTTAAAGCAAAGCTGCTTGAGTTGGCTGGCATGCAGCCTCACCTTGGCAGATCTCTAACCCAGCTTTGCATCTCTCTTGGGAATGTTTCCATTAACCCAGTGATTAATGCCACTCGGCCAGCATCCTCTCGCCTTGATCCTGCCAATGCAGCAACAGTAATACTACTAAAGGACATTCCACAAAAGCCCAGCCTTCTTCTTGTAGCTGCCAAGAAAACTACTTTGGGGGCACACTGACCACTTCAAAGTTATTAATAGAAGAAGCGACTCCCATGCAAATAACTAATTAGCATCCTTTGCAGAAGTCGTTTTGTATTTTAAGTTGCCAAGTGCTCATTTCCATTTTGTGCAATTACATACCTACTTATGTGTTACATAAAATTAAATCAATGGCTTTGTGGTTTAAGCACTGTTGACGTTACTAGTGCATCATGAATATGCAAGCTGGGATTCACAAGGTGAAATCTGGCCTAGAGCTCAGAGCAATGGTAGACTGTAACTTCAGTTACACCTCACCACTGATACTCTCCATAAGCAGATGGATGGCTTTATTCTTGGTTTCTTTTGATGTCATGTTTCTCAGAAACACACACACAGTGGGTTTTTTTTCCTTTTTTACATAAAATCATGCAGATAGCTGCCTATTTTCTGACAACCTTTCTGAAGTGAGTCATTATAGACCTATCATTCTTATCTTACTATCTTAGTATGCTCTTTTTACATGAACGTTAATTTGATTATTTTAATCTAATAATCTTCATTAAAAACTGCATCATCACTTGTGGTTATTGTGATCAATTAAGATGCATCTCGTGAATATAGTAATTTTAAAAATCTATATTTTATTTACAGGAAAGAAGTTCACGTTTGTCTTGGCTCACTCAAGAAAAACTGTCTTTCCAAATATTTATAGTAAAGCACTCTTCAAAATTTCCTGATATTCATTACCTATGCTACCATCTAAAAAAACATCACATACTAATCCAAGTAGCCAAATCACCTCAGCTTGCCCAGGAATGAGTTGGAAAATTCTGCAGGTATCTGTTAAACTGAGCAGCAAAGCTCACAAGTTACATACATAAGTGTCAGCACTAGACTTCAAATAATAAATGTGACTTATTTGATTTCAACCAGAAAGAATAAGATCAGAAACAGCCTTTAGGATTACAAAGAATCCAGAAGAGCTCCTGGGCCAGCTTTGTTTTTCATGTAATTGAGATATATGTGAAAGCCCACTCCACTGATCTCCAGGATGGTCCTGTCTCCAGAAGCACAGTTTTCACTTCTGAGCTCTTTCTGTAACATTTAGTATGGATCTGCATTGAAATCCTACAGGCAGGCCACCTTTTGTGCACCCTTCCACATATGAAGTTAAGCACAGATTCCTGAAACATAATTTATGGGATACAGCTTGCTCTGAGATATGCAAATCTGAAGATGAAAGAGCAAATGCAATTTCATTTTCCATTCCTTTTTAAGTACTACCAAAACCTGAAGCAAGAATCCTGAAAGAACTCCTGCAACAGAAAATACCAAGAGTGTAGATGTTGTGACCTTTCTGAGAAAAATGAACGAGGAGGAGGAAGTGGACTATCAGAAAGAGGGACTAATGGGAGGGACATCATCATCATCCTGATGATGAAAAATTGAAAGTCATTGGTTTGATGCATAAACGAAAAATTCCTCACACTGAAAAAGTTTAGAATCAAATAGATAGAAAGGAATGAGAAAAATAACCTCAACCATTGAGTTTTGAAATTGGTTCTTTCAACCGCCCCCCCCCCCCCCAAATAAAAAAGTTTACTTCCTTGTGGAAGTTTAAATCCTTAAATAATAAGAGACACCAGCAGATTTTGAACATATATAGCAGTCAAAATGTGATTAGCTTCCAATATTAAAATAATCTTTTGTGAGACACTGAAACAAAACATCTTCCAAAAAACAGATTAACTGCACTGCATACAGACACCAAAACCCAAAAACCTCCCATCCATCAGCTGCCATGAAGGAACTGCAGAGCTGGGCTGCAGGAGAGCTGGTGGGGCACACTGGTGGGACCAAGGGAGGTTTCAGCATTCCCGGTCTCAGGGATGAATAACCATCCCAGCTGCTACTCTGGGCTTGAGGATTAAGGGAGCATGGCAGTGCTCCAGATAAACTTTCTGGGAAAATTAAGGGCTCCTTTCATCAATATTCGATATATTTTTTTTCATATTTTAGCTTGGACTCAGTTCTGCTAATTTTGCTATATATACTCACAGCTTTTGACTTGAGCGGTGCTTGCCATATGTACGGATGCCAAAAAAAGAAGAAAATCCTTTTCAATCCTCAAATGACAAAAACTAGCGGTGCAAGACTGCAACAAAAACTAGACTAGATGTTGCTGGGGTTTTTTGTTGGTTTTTTATTTTCTTTTTCTTTTTTTTTTTTGGCTTTAGTTTCTCAAAGGGGGTTCAAAACACAATCATGAACTTGGAACAAATTTCTGAAACTCAGGCAACACCCTCATAAACAACAAGAGGCACCGAGGAGACCTCAAGTAACTAATTTTCTTTTATTTTTTCTTTTTTTGGCTATGATCTCCCTCCTGGAATTAAAGCTATTCTTTCAATAAACTATGTCAGTTGCAAATACTAAATCTATTGTATGAGTGATGCTTCTTTCATCATAGGGACTGCTCAAGAACAGCACCAAACGACCCTTGCATTGCTGGCAAAGTCAGTGTCAGCTTGAATTACGAGTTACATAAATCTAAGTTACACAACTTATACCCCCTCAAAGCTGATCCAACTTGTGCACTAAATTATTTGGCAACATTTCTGTTTGCAAATCAGCCTTTGCGGATTTGATGTGGTTTTCTGTCCTTTTCTCCCATTCCTCCACCTCTTCTCAGCTTGTTTCTAGGAAGCAAAAGTGATCAGGAGGACCCTCACCCCCTCATTCCACTTTTTTGTCCAGGTAAACACCTTAGAATGTTCTCATTGGCTGGAGAAGGAAGGATGAGTGTTCCATAGCAACGAAAGGGAATATCCAGAGGAATATTGGGTGGGTTAAATGGGTCAACCTAAGACTCCATATGCAGTCATTTCTACTAAAGTACAGCACCATTTCCTGGAAAATGAACTCACCACGTTAAGCCTCCACTGTGCAAATATGCATTCATCTACAAGAGAAGTTTCAGTATAGCAACGTCACAACATTAACCTGGCTTAAACATCTATGGTACTGCCATTTTAGTTGGCAATTAAAATAATTTACACGAAGGAGCTTATTTCCTTTCTGAAAATCGACTCCCCTGCTCTGTATATGTTCTTGAGGAAAGAAAAAGGATCAAATCTATTCCAAAATACTCTTATAGAAGAAAATAATTTAGCTGCTGGATGGTTTAAACACCCTGCAGTGAGGTCAGATCTTCGAGACAGACAATGTACTGATGCCTTCACAGTTTCTTTCTTTAAGCACTGTTCTTCACAGGCCTTTACATTACCACTAAAATAGCATTTAATTCAACTCCCCAGAATGACTGCCTCCAAGCACTCAGGTTTGCTTTTAAGAAAAGAACTGTGCTTATGCAATTTGCAGAATAGGAAAATACTGAATTTTAACATATTCTAAACCACACACAAACAGAAAAGACCAAAAAAAAAGATAGAGTGCAATCCACTGGAAACTTCATCACTACATCATGGGCTTGTACAATTCCATTGAATTTCTCAGGCTTTTCCTCCACAAGCTGAAGCCCCACAGCCCCTCAATTTCCTCTCCTAAAGCTGTTCCACTTTCTCAGTCATTTTATTTTCCTTCCTTGGTAACTTCTTGAACTTCATCGTGTCCTTCCTGAGATGCAGGAATCAAAACAGCATACACTGATCAAGCTGTGAGCACAGCAAGGGTGTACATAGTGACAAATGACATTCTCTGCCTTATTCTCACTGCCTTTTTCTGTTTTATTTTCATGTAAAGGTCAAGATTTATGTAATATAACTAGGACATACCCAAATTTTTCAGCAGATTCCTGTTTTCTATACAAGTTCAATTCCTACACCCCTCAAAAATGAGTCTATAGAAATATTATAAAATGTGCCATTTAGCTGAAAAGACAGTAGCAGATTAGCTTGTACCATACTGCTTAGTTACAATCTTTTTCTAATACAGGAGCTTTAGTGAAAAGAAGAGAGAATATAATGCAGATACACGGAAATCACAGGAGATATGCAACTGGTGTCTATCTGATACTGAACAGATCCCTCACGTAGTGACCAGTGGAACAGAGGCCATACTCAGAGAGCTCCTCTACTCATATGGATACCTGGAATTATTTTTTTTTACTATGAAATATAGCATTTTAGAGTTTAACCAAGATTAAAATGTATTTGCCTACACAGAAGTAAAAATCTCATATTCCTTCTCTCCACCTTTCATTCTACTTGTACTTTTGCAAAATAGCATCGATTTACAGCCTCACTCAATTGCCATGAAAGGGAAGAAAGAGATAACATTTTTAATATTGTTCAATAATTAATTGCAAACAGCGAAAATCATAATTATGCAACCAGCAAAAAGCAGTGTATGTTTAGAAATACGGACCAATAATCCATCCATGTCTTACCTGAAGCTTGAATCCTTACTGAGATAATATTTGAAATAAGTTTGAATTCTAGATTGAATTTGTGATTTATTAACAGCTGGTTACAAGACATTTAGGAGACTCTGTCCAAGTTCTGCTTCTTATCTACAAGTTACTGAGCATGGCTTCACTTTTGTTCTCGGCTGATGAGATCTGGACTAAATACTAAGGGCACGAGGAGAGAATATTTAGGCTACAGTGATTCATGGGGATAATACAGGGTTACATGGGAATTAGAGAAGCACAAAGTGCATTACCCTATCTTATTCTCTAAGTTCTTTGCCCAACTTTTTCTCATTACTGCCCAGTCTAAGCATATGAGCTAAAGCTGCTGATCTCCAGCAGGCCAGAAAAACAGCCATTGCAGGTTTTCTTCAGAAGCAGAACACAGTAGTTTAAACTGTAGCAGAGTGTGTTCTATAAAATAATGGAATGACGATTGTTCTAACGCATATTGGAATTGAATGCAATATTGCAAATGAATTTCCAATTCATATGACTTGAACAGATTTTAAGTGACCAGGAATCCTATATACTAGCTCTTTGCTCTTCTCTTTTAGTCCTAGAACAGACATAAAGGTACTGGCTTTTCTTTTTATGTCAGGAATCCTTGTTGGCCTCCAAGCCTTCTGAACCCCTCCACCAAGCAGGCACCTGGAACTTTTGTTCACTGTAGTTGTGGCAAAAGCCCTGGCACAAAGGAACCTAAGATTTTATTCTTTCTTTAATTTAAATCAGATCTCCTTCTGAAGAAATGTTCCTTACCTTTGCCTTTACCACATTCCTGTCCAATATAACAATCTTTATGAGCTAACTTTACAGCAAATAATCCATCAAAAGCAACATGCATATTATTCAGTCTAAAATAATATATCATATGCCTATCTGCATTGCAGGTGGCAACGTTAGAAAAAGAGCTGCTGAAACACTATTCATCTTCTTGGGTGCGGATTGAAAGACTTTCAGATGGTAGGTAAAGGGGGAATAGGAGGGAGATGAAGGAAGTAAATCAGGCACATGATTTTACCTCTGCACATCAGAGCACAGAGAAATAACTTGCACACCCCTGCAGGGTTAATAAAGCTCCTTTCTTGGAACCTGTTATGAGAGCCTGTTCTCAAAGCAGACCGGTCTCTGGTAAATAAAACAAGGTGCAAAAATTTTAGCTGTACACTCTGTAGCTGATTTAGAAGGAGATGCTTTAAGTTAATTAATACATCATTTTTTGGCCTCGTGGATGGTTGCATTTGGTACAATGAAAAACATCATTATTTTCCACCCACTGATCTCTTTGTAATCATTAATAAGCAACTACAATTTAAAAGCACCTGGTTCAACAAGTGTACGATGAGTGGCTGTATCTGCATCACAGAGATAGTACACCTTCACTAAGGTGGAATAAGGTTGATTGCCCATCACTCCACGGCACATTTGTAAGAAGGAAATAGAGCATGCAAGTAATCCTCCAGAGTGCTGGTATTTTATTCGAGGAGATTTACTCCATGCTCTGTTTCTCCCATCCTAGGAGACAGTTATTTTAATTTGAGAGATTTGTGTCCAACACTTTCTCTCCCTATTAAGATTTACTGCCTTTAATTTGGAAAGAAAAACAACCAACAACGCAAAATAAATCACATTTTTTCTGAGTCCTGTTTGTCTTTCGTGAATCCAGGACCGCTGAAATGGCACCCTCCAATTCCTCTAAAAGCAGAGTCAGAGGATTTGCAAATGTAAAGTTCAGGTCAGTGGTGTTGCCAACAAAACTTGTTTCACAGTTAAAAGTTAACAGGATGAGAGGTCTACCTTGCAAGTTGTGTGTAGGCAAGAAAAATACTCTGGTCACCTGCTTACTTGTGTACCAAAAGACAGTTTGTGTGAATAATGCCTCTACTTAAGGCATACAAACCAATGGGAAACCAAACAATCTAGAGAAATCCTGAGTATTACTGAGAAGCATTAGTTTTATTCTTAAGATCATAAGTCATATTCCTTAACCTTCCTCTTCCATGCTCTAGAAGACATACAAATTTTAATTTTAAACTTTAATGCCTTAAATTATCTCAGATTTGGGTTGGGTTTTTTCTTGCTTATATTGCAGCAATTCAATTAAATGGTGGACCATACTCAGGAGATCACAGCTAATTATACACAACTACTGCTAAAAAGGCATTCTTTGTTCTTCAGTTGAATTCTTCACACAAGAAAGTGCTGCTTCGTTGGGGACATGTTGCAAGGAGGCAGAGGAAACTTCAACCTGAGAATTTGCTCCCATTCACAGTCAAAGATACAACATGCTACTGTGCTAGTATTTTGTGTATCTATGACTGATTTAAATGATGTTTTGCATGGACTTCTTAAATCATATTTAAATCTCTGTCTATAGCCAGTAATCAGATGTCTAGCTCAAGCCTTCCTATATAGACATCCACTTTTTTTCTTGTGCTTCTTCAACTGCTCTTGGAATATAAACACCATCCAAAGCACGCTGTGTCAGTAAAGCTACAGCTGAAGGATGTTTATTCTCTATTCAATATGCATTGCACGCATATACATGCAAAGCTTTCCTCTTTAGAGATCATTTCCCACTCTGCCACATGGAAAAGCGTAGCATTCTCTTAAAGCATAGGATATACTATCTGACATTCCACAAAGCAAACACAGGCAGTTAGGCCAAAGCCAGTGCTTCCCAACACAAGTCCTTTCAGGCAACAGCACTCAGCTCCCTCTTAAGAGAAGATCAGCCACATTTTGTTCTTCTGGTCTTAAAAGATTTTCTTATATCTAGAAAATTAAAGGTCTGATCCTGACAGACATCGGTCCATCTCACTCGTCTGATTTTTCACCCTCTTCCATCTACACTGGAGTAAAAGTGTATTAATCTGCCCTTCCAGCTCTGTTCTTCTCAGCCTCATAAAGCTCAAACACTGCGCAGCTGGCACGCTGACAATTAAATCCAATGTTAATTTTTGTCTTCATCTCAAACACTGACATTTTAGGTCATATTTAACAAATGCATTCTGTAATGAATTTTTCTTCCTGGTCACATTCTGCTATGAGTTGGTTTTGTTTTGGTTTTTTTTTTTACACATATACAAAAAGCCACTGACTATACATCAGCATTTCTTTCCTTTTCCTTCCCAGCATGGATTCCTAGACCTGAATTCCACCGTTGAAAGCTTTGACATTATTATTTTGCACTTATATCAGTTTTTCCAGCAAAGATGGCATTTTGGTATTTGTCTACTAACATGTGTTAATCTTGATCAGCAATGCACAGATTCCTGAGGATGTCCCTAAAACTTAATTTCAGCATTGTGCACTTTATGAAAGAGTATGAAATAACACTGAAACACCTGCTATGCATAACGTAGCATCAGCCTGCACTAATATCTCTGTACATCTTCCTACTCATATAATCCCTTTACTCCGTTCAAAAGATGGCTGCAATGGGCACACAAAAAAACTCCGCAACAGTCAGAACTGGAACAAAAGCAATCTGCTGCTGATGTTTTTCTCATATTTCAAGCAGCAGAAGCCCCTCTGCACTCACGCTACAGGAATTTACTGGGGAATTATATTATTGATACAGCTCAAATTCCAGCAGCAGACAGTAGAACCCTTCCTGCCAGGACAGCAACACAAGACTTTGAATAATGAGAGCAACCAGAGCAATGCTGAACTTTTGCCTTAGCTCTTACTCCTCAACTACTGGAAAGGAGCTGGGAGTGCTACGTATGGAGCATCCTTAGGAACATTTCTGCCAGTAAACATGGATGCAGGACTTTCAATTGCCCAAATACTAAGCTAAAACACCAAATCCTAAACTAAAAGGCTCCTACTAAAGGCTCATGCAGTTTTTACCAAAGACATTTTTCTACCTCATCCTGAATAGAAATGTACATTCTGTACTTCTACTGCACTTTGTAATATTTTCAATGATAAAATACATTATTAAAAATTGAAAAAGCAAAGCCTAACTTCCTTATAATTTGATATTCTGTTTTCATATAGTGGAAGCAGATGTGCAAATGTTTGTTTACTCAGTTCTTGATAGTAGGCATTTGCTAGCAGATGCATGAAATTAATTTCTGCCCTGGTATTAAAATCATTTCCTTGATTTAAATGTCTCTTTGATAAAGAAACAGTATCATAAAGTGGTTTAGCTGATGAAGCAGCACAAATAGAAATAATGCATGCTATTTTAAGAAACAATGTTTGCTATTCTAGGATTGCTATTTCTATTTGCTTAGATTGCATAGCGTGCCTTTCAGGAAAACAAATAATTATTTGTAAAATCTTCCATCCAAACATTTTCCCTCTGAATGTTTTTCCAAGAGCAAGATGGGGGAACATATATGCATGCATGTAACTGTAAGAAAAGTGCATTTGGAGCTTTTCTGTGCCCCAGAACTGCAGAGGCTCTACAATTTCAGCTAGTACCACAGAGAATTAAGCTCGCCAGGGGCCAATTCAAACTGCTGATGGGACAGCAAGACAGAGTTCTCTAGGGCAAACTTTTAGAGAGGTGATGGAAACTGATGATCTCAATGCTCTCTTGAACTTCTGAATTTTATATGTAAGTCTATAAGGCCTGTAAGTCTCTTTATAACCTGACCATAAGAAGGAATTAGGATCAGTGAGTCTAAAATGTTTCAGTAGGTAAAACTGTCAGCTGTTAGCCTTTCTAGTTGATTTAGCAAGGGGGGCAGGGAGCATGGAAGTTTTGAGAGTAAAAGTAGGTGAAAAGGAGGAAAAAAAGTTGATTATGATTACCTGATCTGGTGAGAAGCAATCCTGCTCATGACATTGGTTGAAAATGGATGATCTTTTTAAGGTCTCTTCCAACCCAAGCCATTCTACAGTTTGTAAGCAGCAGCAAATTCCTGGATTCTTCACTGGGAGTGCTGTGTACAGCAGAGACGGAATACAAGATTCTCATTGCCTTTGTGATTCACAGCTCATGACCCACAGTTTTCAAGAAGCAGCCCAGTACGTGCTAAGCGTCCCTAAGACCTGACCTTTCTCTCTGTGGCTGTAAATCACAATTTCAGAGATAAAATAGACTTATTCCCCTCCTTGCCACTGCTCCCAAAGCTGTTCCACCACCACTGCCTCCATCTCCATTGCCATGCATGCCTCAGGCTGCCCACACGACCTGAAGCTGCTACCTGCCCTGAAAACCCACAGGCTGACAAGAAAAGGGAGTTATACAGTACTAGTGACATATATAAACTGGTGCAGAGATGTGTAATTATTGCAAAATTTGTTACTGTTCTTGTTTTATCCCCGCTTGTGATGGTTTGCAAGTCACTCTTTGAGAATCAGCTTGACCTTCATTATTGGTTTGTTTGTTTCCAAAGATAAGGCACTTCAGTTATGCGCAGCTTTTTGCCTCCACTGAAGTTTAGTTCCCTTCTTCTCCATGGAGGAGGAAAAATTTTCTTCAACGTTGAGTTTCCTGGTGTAATAAATTGTGAAAGATAAACCCAGCTTTCCCCCACTAGCTCTCCTGTTCCTTTATGAAGAGGAGACCATGATAAAGAGTGCAGAAAATTTTCTGGCTCTTTCAGGAGTCGCACAAAAATGCATACGATATCAGCTAAAAACACAAATCTGATACACAACACAGAACCTCAAACTGCAGGCTGTAATGGAAACCACCCAAGGAGTGAGGACCAATGCACAGCCCTCCTGCATCACACAGTCTCAGGCACTTATGCACAGCACAAGGCTTTCTGGGGCAGGCATCCCAGGCAGCCAGCCAGGCTGAAAAAACTGAAATAAGGCTCAGCATGAAAAGGATGTGGAAGATCCATTTACAAAATCATTTCCAAGAAAGCAAAAAAGGAAAAAACAAAAGAATGATCTACTATCTGTCACAATCTCTTACACCCTGGCAAGGAACTATGTCATAAGTGGTTTGAATAAGTAGGAATTGCAGAACTGGAGGAAAGGTAGCATAAGTGGTAACATAGCCTAAACTACACTGTTGAACTTGTTATTTTATTTGTATGGCCTATACATCTATGTTTTCGCATATGGATCCTATCCCCATTACAGCTTCATTTCATTTTCACATAAAACTTACAGCTAATTTATTTGCTTAGTTTCAGACAACAAAGCAATATTATACCATCAGTGAAAAGAATATTCCATCAGAGTCATTGTCTGCAGAAACATCACCTATAAATCTAGAGATTATAACTAATCTGCCAGGAAGTTAATGAAGTTGATGTATGATTTTGTGCCATTTACGAACTCTACCTACTGAGTAAGAGCATCATAAAATGCAGTGGGTTTAAGACTGATGTGATTTTTCACTAAGTCTGCATGTGCTTTGCTATGCCTTGGACTTCTTATAGAGGCAGCAAGTATATCTATATATATAAAAAAAAAAAAAAGTAATAAAGGAAAGTTAACTTGTTTCTTTCCTGCATTATGCAGTCTTTCCATAACGCTTTGTTAGTTTACAGCTCCATACAAGCATCACTTCAGGGTTACATAGATACAAGAATAAAACCACAAACCACAGCCATATGCTTTTCCTTCCATGGGAATACCCCATAGCACTTCATCAACACTAATTAAGCCCTGCAGCACAAAAGCTCCTCCCTGGAACAAGATTTATCCATGCACATCTCTTTGCTCAGGTGCTAGGGGGGTCTGTAGCTGAGTCACCATGGGCCCACTGAATAAATAAATAAATATTCATCTAAAAAGACATGCACAGCATCATGCTGACTGCATTGCTCCTACAGACATGACCTGAGAGGGCAGCAGCCCCATCACCCAGGTTGCTATTCAGCACACACCATTCTGTCTTGGAAGCAGCAGTTGTTTGGGTTCCCCTCTGACCCCAACCCTATGACCGCAGTTATCAGCGCCCTCAGTTAACGATGAGATTTACATTTCCCGTGAGTCATAGGAAGCAGGATAGAACTACTGCCAGTGCCTCCAGAGGAAGTCTCAGGAGTGCTCAAATGGCTGAAATACAGCCCATGTGGCTGAAGAGCTGGTTGTCAGCTGCTGCTGTGCTCAATCTGTGGCATGGGTGGAGTGGCTGAGCAGACATCAATGTGCCCTGGGTTGTCAGAGAAGTGTCCAGTTGCAGGCTGTGGGAGCAGCCAGTTGCTTAGCCTCACTATGCCTTTTGGCATGTGCTGCCCCAGTGTCCCCAGACCTTGTAGGAGCAGTCTTCATCTTCATCTGAGTCCAATTCCTGTGACAACGGTGTAGGAAAAGCTGACTTGAGGTCTGCTGTAAACACATTAGACATTATCAGCCAAAATTTTATCTCAGATGAATATCTCTGGTGCTTAGCAATACCTTATATTAAAATTCTGTTTTAAAATAGTGTTAATTAAGCAATTAAGGATGGCAAGGCTTATTTTATTGCACCATTTACTCACAGTTAGATTGTGCTGTAAGGTTAACTGCACGAGGCATGTTTTACGGCCTCGTGAACTGCTGTCTTCCTTTACTCATAGCTTTTATTATCGATTATAATGAACCCTTTTTATGTATTTTAAATTATTTTTGATAACAACGTGGTTGTCTTATTTGCCACGTTACCTTAAGATGCTCTCACCTAGAGTTTAGATACAGTTAGAAGAGCCTTTTGCACTGCATTAGACGACGGTGTGCTAAATAGAAGTGAAAAAAAAACCAGCAGCAACATTCATCACGAGTTAGAAACATAACGGGTTGAACATGCAGAAAATATTGTGCTGCAACATGGAAAAAGAGCCTATGTGCAGCAGAAAAGGTATTGTTTATGAGACTGAATAATGCAGAGCCATAGGGTAAGAACTACTTAGATATGAATCAAAATGACAGATTTTGATCAGAAAATGTTATAATTTTCAGGAGCAGTACTATCAAATTAGCAATCCTATTTCTTATTATGAGCAGTTTTCTACTAAAGAGCCAAACCAAAAACTTTTGGACCTACAAGCAAAACTTTCATCGTATCCATGAATCATCAGATGAAACATGCTTGAAATTCTATCTTTTTTTGTTGTTGTTATTTTGTTTTAATTTCATTCAGAAAAACAATAACATACTAATCAGGAAAACATTTAAACAAGTGCTCTTCTTAAGCCAGAGTATCAGTAATCTCGTAATAGGACTTGAAGAATAATATGTGTTTATTAAAATTTTGCCATAGCAGAAAGAGTCCTTGAGAAGATATCTCCTTGCTCAATAATGGCACACCAGTGATTTCTTGAGACAAATAATATGTCAACACAGATTTTACATCCAGCTCTTCACCAATCACAGACCCATCTGTTTCTGCTGCATTTGCCTTCTGCCTGCAAAATACTTAGCCGAACCAGGGGGAAATCTCCTACTGAAAACCTTAGATCTCTCTTTCTTTATTTCACTAAAAGCACCCTGCATTTCTTTTTAAAATGCTTAATTTATGGTGAATTTAATTTCTCAGCTGAGGACATAGTGACTGTAAGAGGTTTGGCCTCCATAGGTTGTTGCACCACATGTAAAGCCACGCTGAATTTTTATTGATACTTGGTAAATCTTTGTGCAGCAAGCTTTAGTGAGCAGCACTGAAGGCAAAAATCTGGATGTATGAGACAGAAGGATAAAAATGTATCAGGTGAACTTGCATGAATTCATAAAATCTGGCATAAACCAAACAAACAACAGCATCTAATCACAAATACTAAGTTCTGTGTATGTGGAGAGCATGAGAATTGTGCAAACGCACTTCCCAGGAAGCTGCGTTTTCCCCTGTGCTTGTGCTAACTGCCCATCTCTCACCTGAACCGAGGCTCAGCATGACTCCCTCTCTGCTTAATACATGTCTCAGGAGGATGTGACAATACCCTTCTGGGAACAGCAATCTGCATTCACTTTCTCCTTTTCATGCTAATTATTCTAATTGACTTGGTGTTGTATGTACACCGCACCCACGCTGCCACATCTGGCATGTAAAACTCACAGGTACTTTTCCAGGAGCAATATCCAAAGAAAACTACCATGAATCAAATTGCTAGGAAGGTCACAGTTGCATCAAACTCTTTGCTGCCTCTTTCCTAAACAAATTACGTTTTCTGAAACAAGTATGTTAACAGATAGCAAATAAAGAATCATCGGGGGCCAGTGAATCTGTTTTGAGGCAGACAAAAGCCTTCAACAGTCATTCTTGCTAATACAGTACCAAGCTTTTCAGCTTCTTATTTTCTGGCTTCCATAAAAGCAACCAGAAAATTAGTGATTATTCATACATCCAACCAACCTGTATACACTTTGACAGAATCATAGAAAACCATAGAAACCATGCCCCTTAATACAACGTTGAAATGTTTCTTGAACACATGTAGGAACAGCAACTCAACCACCTCCCTGGGCAGCCCATTCCAGTGCTTCCACCACTATCTGATCAAAAGGAAGTCCACTAAATTAAAAAGGATAGTTGTTTAAAAGCTCTAAAGAATGGTGAGAGCTCTATCCGCACTGTGAGTCAAACCCCGGGAGTAGATGGGGATCAGTGGTCTGCAGCAGAAGGAACACAGACAAAACCTCGTGGAAGCCAATTGGACTCCACGTGGTTTTCCAGCACTGCACTGCCAGCTCTTAAGATGTATCAACTTTATGCTGAAAAAAAGCTGTAAAATCATTATTGTTAAGTTACTGTGGTGGCTCACAGAATCCAACTCATACGAGCTTATCCTTACATTGAATATCTGGGCACCAGCCAATACAGATCCACTGTACACTCGTTCTACAGAAGGACAAATGGCAACCTCCTAATTCTTGTAACTGCAACAAACATGTCAAGTGCCCTGAAAAATATGCTGTGTGCAGAGAGTGCACCCGAGGGGTGGATTTATCTACACTGTGATCTGAATCACTTAACCAGGAGGCAGAAATAATTCTTGGTGATCCTTCTAGACATTTATTGCAACCAGACTGGGTGCAGAGTATACACTGCTAAATCTAACGGTGCTGATGAGACCCTGTTTGCTGTCAGTGACCTTTAAGAATGCTGACCCAACTGGCTGTTGTGCTGGTCCCCTTGATTGTATCATCTACCAGCACCAGCTTAACAAAATGATTTCCTGAACAAAATCCAGATTTAACCACGACAATCATGTAAATAGATGCTTTGCCCTTGTTTTAGGCATGTCACTTCACTAGGTTATAAATATCAGAATGCAAAGGTCATAAAGAAAACTCAAATGTCCTCTCTAAGAGTGCTACAAGGGCTAAGCCAGCATATTTCTAAATAGAAATACAAGAGTGATCTGAACAAATTTCAGACTGAAGTTCACAAAGTGTAAAGCATCCTCCTATTTACAAGATCAAGTACAACGAGGTCTTCACACTTTAGAAGAATAAGATCCATACATTCTTTATATAGCACAAATCAATGTTTCATGGCTAGATAATGGTCCAATAACTTTGTCTCCTGAAGGACTGCTGAGGATTAAATGAACACAATTAAGTGAGAAATATAAGTACTTACAGGAAGAGTTTAAAATGGATTAAATCATAAACTAGACATAATGGCTGTATGCAAACACACTTGTGGTCACATTATCTTTCTTCTAGGAAATCTATTATATGCATTCAATCAAAGCAGTGAATTAAATTTATGGGAAGATAAAAGACTACACAGTCACACAGACATTTCCAAAGGCAGCACAATCAAGCAAAACTACTTCATTTCAGAGCAGGAGCTTTCAACACCAGCCAGAATGTATGACAGACCAAACCCAAAGTCACCAGCTAAGTGGTAGTTACATGCAAAGTGATGCATGAAGTGGATCTCTCTGAACGAAACAACCTGTCCCCAGCCTCGTCTCTCACTTTTGTCCTTGCAAAAAAACAGCAATGAATAGGCAGTAATTGCATAAAGAAGCAAACTGTATATGTATTTCCAACCTAGGTGTTCACTGCTCTCCTCTGATCAAGAGTTGATCTTGCTTGACTTAAACAAAATATATATGAGGTTTCAACATACAGTTTCTTCAAATACTGAATGGCTATAACTCAATAACTCAGGCTTGTCAACTTTCTTCTTATGTGCATATCTTCATTACAGTCTTCTTGTATCACCTAGTCTGCCTCATTTTGAAAGAGGACAAGGATGGAATAACCTGATTCTTAAATTAATAACAGCAGTGAAATCCTACTAGCTATTTAAAAGGATGAAGAATTGTGCAGAAATAAATGAGACGTAGTATTCTTTTTAGATAAAATATTTTCGGACCAAATTAAAGTTTTTGGTCCATCCAGCATTTCTGAGAGAAATAAAAAGTGATGAACCTCAGTAATCTGACCTTGGCATTTATAAAACAAAATTTTCTCAGCTGCCATAGGTTCATCAGGCAGCTCTGAACAAATCTGTCTTCAGTGTGACTTCTAAATAAAGGAGCAAACAAAATTTTATAAATTACTACAGGAGTAGCTTCAGCTCTAGCAACATAGGCTCTTCAGCATTTTAAGATCACAGTTTTCTCAAGCAGAAAAATGCTTAGAGAAGATGAGGAAGATGGTTGGCCAAAGCTACTGCCATTACAATAGTTGTTTGAAATCCAGCCTGCAACAGATTTTGGATGCCATCCCAACTCCTGGAAAGGGAGAAAGCAGTCCATGGGCAGTCAGCAGCAAAAGCTTGTGGCTTCTCACTCAAACCAGCTTCTGTATCTTTCTATAATGAAAATGATTGGTCTGAACTGTACAGGGATTTTAACCATATTTACTTTAATCAGTGTCCACTGAGAAGCAAACAGAGCAGACATGATTTACTACCACAGCACATGACATACAAGAAGGATACTTTAAGATAATTATTAATCATTGGGCACCACTATTTTTCTCTCATTTCACACTGACAAAACCTTCATCTGGGCTTTTTCTAAGACGTTGCAAAAATATAAACTATTCCACGGCTACAAGGTAGTGTGCAGGTGTTGATTTTATTAATCATAATCATGTTATCCTCATGTGTGATATTACTTTTTTTTTTCCCAATAACTGCCTCGAATCTCAAACACTACAACAAATGTTACCCATCCAGCTTACAGCACACATCTGACAGGGAAATCTCTGATGTAAAGTGAATGAGGTCAGATGGGAGAGACATACAGCACTAAAAAAAGAGAAAGGCAACTCACAACCATCTGCTTGCCATTGGATTAATAAACAGTTATTGAAGAACTCTCACAAATAATTAAAAAAAAAAGTCTGAATTATTAGGACTAGGGCACATTTTACAAATTAACTTTTCAAATTGAAGCAGTAATAAAACATTGATATGCATTTTCAGCCTCTCTAAATCTTTAACGTGTCAAGGGATACACTTAAAATCGTTTTGGAGATACACAGTTCAACTCCAGCAAACATAAGCTGGATAACACTTTCTTCTCCAGCAAGAGATGGGACCTGACCCTTCAAAAACTTTGCACAATGCACTGAATTTCATTCCCACTTGAAACACTCACTTGAGAAGAGCTCTCACACACCATGTTGACTTCCACAGGATTCCATCTGAAAGCACACCCAACAATCAACGTACTTTCAGGCTTTACACGTTTGGGGTATTTTAGAGCATGGTAAATAAGCAGTGCTGACTAGCTGAAGAGGCAGGAGAAACCCTTCAATTTATGCCAGACTTTTTTCAGAAAATAAACTGAATGAAAAGAATGAATAAAACTGGAAACTGAACCACAGCAAAGCCAGCAATACGCCCACAGATGTTACTTCAGCTTAATAATATTACAAGCCTGGAGTTGTAAAAGCTTGCAGTTGGTTTCTTAGAGCTTTTTGTTTCCAACAGCAGAGCTACACTTCAGCAATCAAACAACCACTTGCTCTTACCAGAAAGCAGTTGCCTACCTGTGATCACATGCTGTTTCAATTTTGCAGTTCAAAATCAGATCTAATGCCACTTGGAACTGTTACCTTAACTACTAACATAGACTGAAAGGTTTGAGAACAACAGATGACAACAAAATCAAACAATTTCAATTGAACAAAAATGAAAATAAAAAAATTTAAAAAAAAAAAAAGTGTTCTACAGTTATCTGCTGAGATTTTAATTTTTTTTTTTTTAAATCAGCTACAGAAACATGCTGCATGTATTTCAGCAAGCCAAACAACTCTGCACATCCAAGCAACAGACTTCAAGATTGAACTTCTTATCACACACCAGCGAAATCCTTTCATGCAAGGGCTTGTGCTCAATCTAATCCTTACTTCATAAGTAAATACTTCAAATTTCTCTGCTTCTCTTTATTCACATAAAATATCATGCATTTCAACAAGATATTGCCCAATGTGCACGCATTCAGTTATTTGTTTCTCTTTTGAGGAACGAGTCAGTTTTCCATCAAACAATTACTGGAAGGAAAACCAACGGCCTACATCTGATCATTTCCGGGTTTCTGTGTCCAGAAATGACAGAACAGGTTGGCAGCCTTTTTGCAGTTTCTAATCCAGCAAATAGCTTGAGATAATCTCTCTTTTTTAAAAAGTTAAATAAATAAATAAATAAAGCCATATATATCATAGAAGAAATCAAAGTTTTCTCCTTTCTTGTTTGTGGCACTCCAACTTGGCAGAAAATCTGACATTTTTGGAGGCCTTGAAGCATTTTATTCGTAACTATATTCATATAACAATTGCTGTCAACTACAGAATTCTCCACAAAAACAGGGATAATTGTAATTAATTCAGTATGGCTTCTCTGTACAGAAACTGTCCCAGGTCTTACAATATAAGGGAGCCAACTCTAAAGCTGAAAAGTAGGAGGACACTTTTGACATGGTTTTGCAGGTTGAGATTCAACCAAAAGTGGCCAGGACAAAAATAAAAGAAGAAGAATATAAAGAAAACGAACAGAGGGAGATAACCTGGCTTTTTCTCTCCATCATTAGATTCCCATAAAAAATTTAGATACAGAATATAGAATACGTACATAACATATATATGTGGAAAGACATCAGTAAAGGTCTTAGGAACCTGAGAATAATTAAAAAAATCATTATTAGAATGACAGAGACAAGTGATTAGAAATAAATCATTCTGTGATCTAATTGCCTTGAATCATAAGAACACCACTGAAGATTTTTTTTTTAAATATAGTCTTAACATCAATTACTCTGTTGAAGAATTTTTAAGAATATAGCCTTAACATTAACTGTTCTCAGTATATTCTTTAATTACAGTCCATTTAAGTCTCTTGCATTCAACATAGGCAGAAAATGCATGAACTTTCATGGAACAAAAAAGAGCCCTTGCCATCCACACAGTTACTTTGGTTACTTCAAGAACCTCATCCGCTTGAGTATGTTTTTCAAACTCTAATTTGATTTTCTAGCTGGCTTCCCAAGCTACTTCTAGTCCAAACGCTTTGCAAATTTTATTGCTTGTCCTTTTCTCAAGACTGCCTCCAGCTAGATGGCTGCAGCATCTTCTACAGCCATGGACACGGGAACCTGGAAGGCTGCTCCATCTGTGGGCATTGGGAAGTGGCCTCACGGCTGGCCAGCAGCTCCCCTGCCTGCAAACAAAATCTATGCTTTGTTTTAATTATTTGCTTTCTGGGGAAAAATGTTCCACTTGCTGAAAAGAAACATTCCTAAAATGTGAGCCAGCTTAATGACTATGGTTGCAGCACACTGTGATGTAAATTGGAGAAACTGAGCTCAGCAGCATGCTAGGCTAGTGAGCAGTGAGTTATTTTACATGGTGGTTTTTTTTAAGCTGGATACGATCACTCCCCTTTAGGGGATAATCTGATTTCTTTGCAAGCCTGTTTGTGATGAAGTTATCTGGTGGAAATTAATTTTTCAGTCATAATATATGTATTTTGATTGCAGTTTGTTTGTCAAATTGCTTCTACTGTAACAGCACTATTTACAGCCTACATTCAAAGTGAAATAAACCGGATCTCACATAATATTAAACAAACTCTGCTTTAGTAAATTATCTCAAAATATTAGCTTGTCCTCCCCTCTTCCTGATTATGGCTCACTGACTTCTAAAAAATTTCAGTTCATCCACATATTTATATATGCATAACACTTGCAAACAGCAGCTTGGAAGCATTGTTTTACCAACATATTGATCTTAAATTTCCCTTCAAATCTCATTACTTTTTTTGCCCAAACTATCTGGTCCAAAATCCCCACAAAGGCTATTTGAAACAGTATTCACTCAGCAAGTTTATTAAACAAAAGAGAAATTTAAAAGAAGCTAAAATCTACCAGCTTCTAGATCTGGAACAGATTACAGAGGATTTTTTAATGTACCCAGAAAAAGCCTTTGGCAATCTATTAATCTAAATCAGATCAATCTAAACTCTCTTTGATACCAAGACTAGAGTTCCACTACAGGTTATCTACAGATAACAGACCAGCTCCTCAGTTCCAACTTGCAATGGACCACGAGCAGGGCTGAGTAATTTCAATGCAACGCACGATGCAACAATGTGCAGCTCCACTCCCCAGCTGGTACCCAGCCATGGGCAGCACTGAGCAGGGTTTGGGAAGGCAATGATGAGCTCTCCAGCCCACACAAAGCCCCAGGGTGTCACAGTGGGAAGCAGAGATTAGTAAACTGGTGAAAGTAAGAGTGATTATAGTAAAGCTGGACAAAGCTTCAATTGATGTTGCTTTCCAGTAGTAAACAGTGAAAAGGAGGGTTTACAGGTACTGATTTCCACTAGAAAAGAGGAATCTTTTGTTCAAAACTGGACTTCAGGGCTGCAGCTCTTATCAAAATATATTAGTTTCCAGAGAGAGCAAAACACAGAGCCTTTGCTGCAACTCCAAAACAAATGCACAGGAAGGGAACATTCAGTAATATGTCTGCACTGAGTAATATGTTTGCACTCTTTCCATGAAGTTTATTTCTTCACATGTGGTTAAGAAACATTCATTGACTTCATTTTCACTTTTAATTGGGTAAACAAAGACAGACTGCAGGACCATGTCTGAAACCCAAGGAAAGGTAACAGGAACCCAAGGAATGGTAATGGGAAGGAAGGGTAATCTTGACATTGCCAATATTCGTTATATTTTCAGAAATGCCTAATTGCTTTCCTTCCAAATTTTTATTTTTGTATTTTTAAGCACTAGGGTATGACAGCAAAGCCAGCTGGACAAATTAGAGGACTCAACAGGGCAAAATTAAATAAGAGCACAGAAGCGTAGAAATCCAAAAAGCAAAAGTCTTCAAGTGTAAGATGCTCTACTGCCAACAAAGATAGTAATATGCTAGGAAATGTCACAATATTAGTATATTCTTGGCTCCAACTTCACAAAAACATGGCAGGCACAAGAACTTACATCACTGCCGTAAAACAAATAGCACACAATTTCATAATTCCCCTCCCTCACCTAAGAGACAAGCAAGTGTCACTCAGCTATCCTTGCATGTCTTGATTCACAGCAGGAAATTGTGCAAAGAAGTCATAAAGGTTCTGTAATTCATTATGTTGTCATTATCGTTTGTAATCTTCCTGTAATTAGGTATCAGTGGGTTTCCTTGGAGAACATATGATTGAGCCTTAAATTGCAGCACATTCTCAGCAGCATATGACTGCAACTGGAGTGTTTGCTCTGCAGTGTTTCTCAAGTGTATACTTAATATATCAAGGTTGTTTTTTTTTCTGTGTGCAAGCCTGTCTGTCAGGGAATGTGTGCTTATTGCTGCACATGCTCTTTGCTTCTGAGAGGCCTGTGGTTGTTTGAGTTGGATCTCCCCATTGCATGAAATGGCATAAGCAACACATCCACAGGTAAGACTATATACAAATTTCTTAAAACCATTTACAGTTTTATGACGCCTATTATTTATTTCCTATAGAGCAATGTATGCTAAGTAGTTCCTACAATAATTTGGTATCAATATTTTGCTTTATGATTCATCTGATAAACCTCCAAAAAACTGATTTTAAAATGCCTCAGTACACACCACTATTAAATCTTTCTTTCCAGTTTATCAGCAGACAGTTTCGTATCCTCAGAGAAATATTGATATAGTAACACAATTCTTTTAGTCTTGCACATTCTGCTACATCAGTGCTCAGTTTTATTAAAACGTCAATAAATTTGTTCAGATCTCTATGCAAAATACATATGCAGAATTTCCATTGTGACACGGTGAGTAACCAAGTAAATTACATAAGTTCTCCCATGCATGTATAGACACAGACTATGGCACTGGAAACCTAGCATGAAAAGTTCAAATTACCTGCATAATTAAATTTACTAATTCTATTTTTAGCATGACATCATTCTTCCACTTACAATCAAATTCTTTATCCAGTTATCTCATGATCACAGTTTCCAATTAAGTCATATCCTCACATTCTTATCGTTGGTTTCAGACACTTGTGATAAAGTTTTAAAAATAACTTTAGAAGTCTTCTAAAATTCAAATGAGACTAAGAGATACATCTCATTACCCACAACTGCTATTGACAAAAATAATACAGCATCACAGGGCTCCTGTCTCCAATCTATAACCAGATCCTGAGCCATTGGAGTACAAGAAAGTCTGTTCACCAAATGAGAGTTTCTGACTGCTCTGCCAATAGTCTCATAAGATGTCCACCAAATAATTCAGTTCATCACTTGTGCAGAGTTTGAGCACTCATGGTTTCTCCTCTCTTTTTGTGTCTACATGTAGGACTATCCACCATTGGTCTGACCGGAATTTCCCACAGGAAGCCAGGCTGTCTTTCTATTTTCAAGCCTTATTATTACAGGAGAGCAACACACCAAATTCACAAGTAGTACTTTCTAAGGTTCTTCAGGTTCCTGCGCATATTGCAGTGGGTGCTATGCAAGGATAACCACACTAAAAGCTTTGTTTATTAATTGAAATTATTTTTACCTAGCCCATGAAAAAATAGCCAATTTTAAGATGACATCTTTCCCCCATTTGCTAAAGCCAATCCCTTGATTCAGAGACCACAATGGTTTAATCCAAATTGCTTCTGATGCAAGCTGTAGTCCTCTAATGAGATAATGAGATATACCACTATGCATCTCTATGCCCCTGAGGAGCCTCATTAAAATTTGGAAATAGCACTATTATTAACAACAAATTTTTGTTTTATTTTTTTTTCCTGTGAATACATTTGTACATTATTTAGCAGGGCTACAGCAAACAAAGTAGTATCCATTATTGCTTGCTGAAATGTTTTTCCCAATTTTCTAGCTGCCCTACTTTTGCAATCTCCATTGCAGGAGCAGTGAACACACTGGGGCTCTGCTGAATTGCTGTACACTGCTTTTCAGCCCTTCTTTGCAGCACATGGAGAACACACCTCATTCACCAGCATTTCAGAGCGGTCATTTGTTCACTCTCCTTGCCTCCTGTAGGAGAGATTTGGATGATGATGACCCTCCCTCCTGCCCAGGGAAGTTGTGGAGTCTCCTCTGGAGATGTTTAAGCCCTGCCTGGATGCCTACCTGTGCGACCTGGTGTAGGGAACCTGCTTTGGCAGGGGTTGGACTCGATGATCTCTGGAGGTCCCTTCCAACCCCTACAATTCTGTGATTCTGTGATAACAATTTTTAATTAGATCATTACATGGATATGTTGTTTCTGCATCTCCCAGGAGATAAGTCAGGAAAACATATAACTGGTGTATGAAGATACAAAATTGGCTTAACTTGTTCAGGAGGTGGCCCAGACAATGATGAGTGAGGAAGCCAGCAGTTGACTTTCCCTCTGTATTATGCATACATGTTCACATATGCATCTAGAATCATAGGATCATAGAATTGCTCAGGTTAGAACAGACCTTAAAGATCATCAAGTCCAACCACAACCTAAACATACTACCCTAACTCTAATAATCCTCTGCTAAATCATGTCCCTGAGCACCACACCCAAACAGTTTTTAAACACATCCAGGGATGGTGACTCAACAACCTCCCTGGGGAGCCTATTCCATATGTATGGGTGCTGCTGAAGTTTAGCAGGTCAGTTAATCTGGCAAATTCCAACAGGAAAATAGGCTGCTGCATGCTAATAGTGGGCAGCAAAACAACAGCAGACATACCAGAAACTTATTCATCACATGCACGTCTGCTTGCTTGCACTCAAGTGTCTTGATAACAAATTAAATAAAGAAAAAAAATAGTTATAGCTGAAAAATAGCAAAAATCTACTTCAGATAAAAATAACATTTCCAGTAAAGTTGATGTGGGATAAAAATAAGCCATCTTTGAGATTCCAGCCTTCCTTCCACATGCTCAGCTTAAGCCAGCCTATACGATTTCCCATTTCCTAACAATTCATAGAAAATATGTAAGGTAAAAAGCAGTACTTCTAAACTCTTCAGGAAGAAGCCTTTTATTTTCTTTTGCTGAAAAATGTTATGACAGCTTTGGAACACTGATTTTTCTTACTTCAAAATTCACACTTATTGCTTGTATCTTAAAATAAAACATTTCAATATATTTATTTTTTTTCTTTTCTCCCTGAAATATAACAAGAAACAAACGTTGTTGAGCCAGAACTGCCTTTCATTTGTGATCATTCTGGGACATTTCTGAAAAGTTAACTTGAACCCACATTGCCAATTTACACAGATAAATCCATGGCCATGTCTTTGCTTTGCTATACCCCCATAGCTTCCTTCACGGGTAAGCAAGGGACACACAAACTAACTTTAAATGTCCGCATATTCTGCTCCAGTACCCTTAAGTGCATATAAACACAACTGGGGAAAAGATGTGCTGGGGGACTACACAATATCATAGTTTCATGAGCATACACACAAATACGAATAAAGTATTCAGGACTGAAAACAGCTGTGTAAATGTAAAACATCTCTCTGATGTAGAAGCAACTCAGTATGTCTTTCAGAAATCTCATGGGGTTAGGGGAGGTTTGAAATGTGTCCTACATTCTGCACAAAGGATGACAATTTTTTCCCTCTTTTAACACTCCCATTTTCTGAAAAATCAAGGCATTACATTTTTTACTCAAATATGAAAGCTAAACAACCCTCTGTGCACCACATTAGAGTGAGATGCATCAAAAAAAAAAAAAAAAAAGAGAGAACATTAACATAATTAAAAATAAAAATAAGCATCCTTCTCATTTTTGTTTATTAAGCCAAAATGTAATTATCAGAGACATGCTGTACTGGATGTTGCCTTTGCTAACAACGAGCCCAGAATTGCAAGCAGGCTGCTTCCTCACTACATATGCATATTTATGTGCCCATTTGTAAACATTTTATTTAGTTGATTCTCAGTCATCAGTTTCTAAGAATTTTAAACACAGTTTAATTAAATTCCGTGGACTTGCAAACAATTACCATGCACTTATTTCAGAATATTCTCAGTAGCAAAACGTTCAGTGTGTTATTACAATTTTTGGTAATGACAAAGTGTCATTTAATTAGGAGTTAAGATACTGGGTCTATAGCTCATCTCAGAGCAAGTAAAGTGTTAAGTAAGGCAGTAAATTAATTTAGACCAAGCTGAGGAGAGTAGCATAGCTGATTGCCTTTTGGGAAGCTCTCCTCTCTTACTGCTACACAGAACAACCAGAGCTGCCTTAGAGTGATGGTGGCTGTGCAGGGAAGGCCACTGTTCAGGCTGAAATGATGAAAGTCAAACTCTCCTGTGGTTGAAGGTCTCATTAAATGACTTTGGGATGATACGAGTGAAAGAGAAAGAAAAGAATGTTAAGATGGCAAAAGGCTTCCAGTATTCTTGCTCAGTATCCTCTCTGTGTAACAACAGATAGAAAATAATCTGGTTAGGCAGGATGCAGTGAAAACTGAAAACTAAACAACCAGAAGAACAGAAGGTAAATGAAAATATATCCAAGGATTAAAAATCGAGCAATGTAAGAAGGATCATGTCATGAAATGTCATCAAGAAGGCTGAATGCTCAAGTAACAGTTTTTTTCCTTGCTGAAAATGTGTGATGCTGACAGGAGAGAGAACCCCTCCATGATGTAGAGCCCTTGACCCATCTCAGGGGCACCTGCAGGCAGTGGTATTCACTGCAAGTGGTGATAAAAGAGCTCTTCTCTGGTCTTTTTCCAGGAATAGAGCGTTTTCCCTGTCTTCCAGCAATCTGCTTACACATACCAATGCTTCTCAGGTTGGATGTGGGTAACAAGGTCACTTCTTGCCAAATTCAAGGTCTTCTCAAGTAACAGTATAAAGTCACCTGAACTTCTCATCTCTTGAGTCTTTAGCTCCCCTTGTCAATCAGGTTGCCACCAGTGGCAAAGACATTCATAATTTAAGAATAATTCCTTGCATAATAAATATTTCTGGACTGGCCCGATGCTGCTGCTGCTCAGGGACCGATTTGAAGTTGCACTGCAAATTATGTTTGAAGATTTTAGAACCTGAATGCATGCTGAAAACTTGGATGTTCTGGAGAAGTACAATGCACATGTCTGAAAGATCAGACAGATGATGTGTGGAGCAGAAGCTCCTTTTCAAAAGAGCAAGATGTAAAACTCAGGCTTAGGAGACCAAAAAGAATGCCCAGATGGAGAAAATTACTATGCAAGCAAAGAGTATAAGCATTAAAATCAATCTTTTCAGTGAAGTCAGCAGAGAGATCTCTCAATAGAATTGTGATGTGATAAGGAATTGTGCTTTTCCGTGAACAATACAGCCTTCAGAGATACAGAAGACAGATCAGTAGAAGAGAAGATAAGGGTAAAGACCAAAGCAAAACTAAAAATGTAAAGAAATCCATTATCAGGATTTAACCACACAGGAAATCATAAAGTAGAACTGAGTTTTAATCACCTCAGCACTATGACTAAAATAGTGATTTATTTTTTTTAAAGCTAAAGTAGTTTTTTTAAAAAGTGGCGTTCATGCCACTTTTTCCAGTTTCTCTAAATTACTGTGCATAGAAGTCCAGAACCTTGTCTTCACCTAAAGCATCAAACCCTGGTGACCTGTTTGCTCCAGGCAATCTTTTGAGACACTTTACAGTTATGCATTTTAAACATATTGGGCAGCACTTGATAAGATATAAATCAGTGCATTTCCATATCACTAAGCTGTGACTTTTTCTAATTGAAGGTCAGATGTTTCCTCTTGCAGCTCTTGCTTTTACATGCATTTCTTCTGGACTCTGCAGACGCCACCTCTCTTGCAGTGCATAAAACTTCAGATGTTTAATGTATGTGTCCAGAAAGGTTTCCTGGATATTACTATTGAAGTTCTTACATTGAGCTGAGATTCTAAACAGGCTAAGGATACTCTTCCATTGAGCACAAAAGTGACAGCCTCCTACATACCTCATCCAAAACTCCACAATAAAGATTAAGATCATAAGACCCAGCGTTCCATAGCAAGGAAGCACCAGCCTGTTCAATATATGATCTATTGTGTACACTTACTGCACTGCAGTCCTTGATACACAAATTTTGACATATTTTTTCCTGCAAGCTATGTCCAGTGAGTGAATGATTAATGAATTACATCTTCCATTGAGCTTGCATGCATATAGTCTAGTTTCACTTGCATACAAAGTTATTAAGTCATCTAGATAGTGTTCTAGCACCTACAGACCACAGTAGCTGTGCAGGATCCCTTTCCCTCTTCCCTTTCCTTCTTCCCAAGTGAGATGCAAAAGCTAGAATTACAGCCTGAAATCCTGTGCACTTGCTGAGTAATTTAGGTATTATGTTCTAAGGCCTTGTTATGCTCCATCGATTGTAACACTTAATTGCTATGAAGAACTCCATGATATAACAATACTAATTATAATCATATATTCATGTTGGTTATGTGTCTTACAGTAAAGCAAGTCAGACTTCGCAAGCATTTATGAAAATTGTCAACAAATAAGAAATACAGAGATTGTTACTGAGACAGTTCTGAACTGAACTACAGTTCTTTCTTTCCTATATTCAACAAGTTTGATGACATCTATTCCAAACTGGAATGTCATAAAGACAGTCACGCAGCAAAGGGAGAGCCAGCACTGGGTCAGTAGGTACTGAAAAATAGATTTGGGAGTTGTCAGCAAAAATGTAACACTAAAACCTGTGAGCATGAATAATAGTGCCCTAAAGAAGCATATAGATACCGAACAGAACAGAAAGCAAAATATCAGTGTGGCTCTATGAGCAATTTGGGACTCTCTAGAAATGTAAGGACAAATATCATATTGTCAGAAAAAGAACCTGAAGAAGGCCAATATATTGCAGAGTTAATTTAAAAAATCAGAAAACACACCAATCTCATTGCCTGCAGCAGTAAATGAACTAGAAGGAAATATAGAGTGCAATTCACAGACGTGGTATATTGAACTGGGAACAGGACGCAACCTAAAGACAATATTTGAAAAAAGGTTGTCATTTACGAACAAAGGAAAAGTCATTTACAAATATGACATATAATTCTAATATATTATTTTTGTTTTGCATTTTCGAGGCTATGTAATTGCTCGTGTATTCCCCCTACAGATCTGTGAAGGAGTAATGCTGTAAAATGCATGAAGGAAAACAAAATGGCATTATATTATTCACTCAGAGAGACAATAAAGACTTCCAGGCTTGTTGCCTGGCCCACCACAGAGCGTTTGGAGCAACAAAGCACTGTTTTCATACTCCTGAAAATGAACATACTAGACTTCGACAGAGAGAAGACAAGATAGAAGTTTATGATGCTAAGCTCAAGTGGTGGATATCATATTATTGCCACTGGTAGTAAAGAACAGAAATCTTGTAATAGATCAAATTTGGTTAGAATTGTAGCAAGCATTGGTCATATTTACCATTGGATGTTTTGAAGATACATCCACACACTGCAAACAGGCACAATTTAAATTTTCCTAAGTGAACACCAGCAACAGGATAAGGACAAGAGTAACTCTTCTATTCTCTTCATCTTTCCCCTCAGATCTTTCAGTTTCCAAGGGAGTCTAACAGCTCTTATGTTCTCCCAGCAGTGTCTGAGCTGTGCCCTCCCCACTGAGGCAGTAGTGTCAATGTGCTGGACCTTGCTGGTCCAGCATGGCCCATCTAATCCTAGTGCAACAAAAGCCTTTTCAAAGCATTTCACATGAGAATAGGGTATTTAACGAACTAGAGAGAAACAATTAAATGATCGTCACAGTAGAGAATTCCAGCAGAAGAACAGCCTAGGAGATGACAGGAGCAGAAAACCAGCTCCTGATAGAAATCTGAAATTTAACGTGCTGATTTTGCTACATATTATCTAAGTACCCCCGAATATCATAAGGCGTTGAATGATAAAGAGTCAGTGCTGATCACCAAAGTAAGAGCAATTTACCTATAGGTAAATAAATTTGAACAACTCCAAACAATTCCCTAGCAGATTTCAACACAGGACGCAACATATTGGGTAACTATTACAGGACAATCGGAAGGAAAAAGGAAAGAAGGCTGATAATGATATGTCTTTTAACAAAGAAAATAATAACCCTATCAAAAACAGCAGAATAGAAAACTTAATTATCAGGAATCTGTTGCAAGACATAAGCTGATACAAACATCTAGAAGCCCATCTTTCTCTCTTGCATGGCTCTCTCTGCAACAGTATCTGAGCATCTCAAATCTCTCCATGCATCTATTCTTACAACACTGCTTTGAAATGGGGGTAATATTGCTATTCCTTTTAAAGAACAGAGAACTGAGTAATACCATGGTAAGGCCATGCTCCCCAGGGGATTCTGTGTCTTACTTTGATTAACTCAGCCCAGATGTTCAGCTGAAAATCAAAAGCAAATCTGTGAGCAAACAGGGAACTGGATCTGAGACGAAGGCTTACCTTTTCTTAACTGAACAAACCACCACAAAATAAAAAAAAATAAAAAAGAAAACCTCTTTCCCTAGAGGGTAACAGTGCTACACATAGGGAAAGCAGGGTGGTAAGGCAGCACTGTCCTTTCATCAAATTCTTATCATTAGTATTTCCCCGCATTACTACTCCTTCTATAAACAAGGGATAGATAAAAAAGAAACTTTTCAATCTACAACAGTGGCAGGGCTGGAAGCAACAAGATACAAAAACGGCTCCAGGGGCACGCAGTAATCAAGATGAAAACAAAATGCAATCACAAAACACCATAGCGAATACATCTAAAGCCCGCTGCTGAATCAAACGTGCTGTTAAGAATTAAACAAAAGAAGAAGAAAAAAAGAAGCAGCAGCAGCAATAACACCAAAGCCAGATAAAAGCAGCTGGGCTGTCCTCAATCCCATTGAGTAATTTTTCACACTCCTGCATGGCAGCATCTTCTTCTGGAAGCATAATTCTCACACCCGTGGAGCCGCTGCACTGGGGACCATAGCTCTCACATGCAGAGGCCATAAATATATGGTATATACACACCAGTGGCAACCACTGATAAATTAGTGTCATGGGCTGTCCTACCCGCTGGCATCAATATCTCTTAAGATTTAGATCCGCTTACCAGCTGCATCTTCTCATCTCTCATTTGTCGTTATTACATTAAACAAACTATCAGGTTATTTCCGATCAGCTGTCTCCCCTATCCCCACTATGCTCAGGGGATGCTTTGCTCTGACTGTAAACAGCCTGGCCTGTGTAGTCTTCTGGCCATAGCTACTTTCACATGGTCGGCACACAGTTCCCTGCCTAGAGAAACTTGATGCTCAAACAGTTGGCACACAGGGAAAAAAAAAAATGAAAGAGCAAGAAATAAAAACAAAACACTAAAAACCACAAATATATCCTTTGAAAGAGCAGAAAAAACAGTCAACTGACAGTTAGTGCCCACCAGCTTGAAACAGAGAAAATGGAGCTGTGTTTAACAGGAGCACTCAGGATGGAGCATCACTAGCGCTCCAATACACGCTGCAATAATCTGCTCCAACTTCCACTCAAGGCCAGAATGCTGAGAGGTGCCAACATGCTTTAAAGCATGTGCAATATAAAAAAAAACCTTTTGTAACACCGCAATATTGAATCTCGCTGGAGTGACAAGTGGACACTGGAGGGTCTCAGAGCATTCTGCAGTTAACAGCCTCTGTGAGATGTCAGCAACAAGGCCATTGGCTAACACTTCCCAGCACTGCTTCCTGAAGCACATGTAGCCAAAATTTTTACGTGACTACAGTAACAAACACCTGCCAATAGCAGAATGAGGTCCCCACAGAATTTTATTCCTTTTTTTAAACCAGCATTAATGTACCTCTGTTCCCTGTGTGATTCTACTTTTGCCTCCTGCTCGAGCTCTCCAGGCACTCCACAGTCCTTCTTCCACTTCCTTTCTTGAGGCAGAACTTCACAATGCTTCCACTACAAAGGTAAGAACAAAACATGTTGTGTGCAATGTTAGGAAATGCTCATAACCTGTGTGAACAGTGGGCAAAGTAACAATTCCCAGCATGACAATTCCAAACTCCTGTACAAGGAGGCTGTGGATGCCCCCAGTCCTGGAGGCATTCAAGGCCAGGCTGGATGTGGCTCTGGGCAGCCTGGTCTGGTGGTTGCGACCCTGCGCATAGCAGGGGCTTGAAACTAAATGATCACTGTGGTCCTTTTCAACCCAGGACGTTCTATGATTCTATGTCTGATGCTATGAGCACTCTTGGCTAAATTACATGAGGTTCTCCAGTCATCTTTGGAGAGAGATGAATGAATTGATAAATCATGAAAGAGCTGTATCTACTTAAAAAGAGAAAGCATAACAACATATCAGGTAAGTGCTGTTTAAATTAGGAGTCAGTAAAGAATTCCACACACAAATGAAATGCACTTCCTAACACATGCTTGGTACTACAGGAGCAGCATGTAGCACTGTAGCATTATAGATATGCATAGATATACACAGTTGTATTTTATACACAGTGTTGAAACAGACAGGACACACTGTGTACTGTGGATCAGAAGGTAATTTTATGCATTCACATATCAAGTGAGAAAAAGGAATGACTTGTCAGGAGTCAGTTAATAAAGTGTGCTGATGTGTATGTAGTTATGCTTAGGAGTATGTCAAAGCATTTCCTCTGACGACAAGATATATGGAAATGTGGGATACGTATGCTTTTCTGGGAAATGTTATATTTCGAATTCTTACAAAAAAAATATTCCTACTCTGCTATTCTTCCACATAAATCAGAAAAGAAAAACAAATGGTACTTTATAAATTCTCTCCAGCAGAAAGCAGAGTCAGCCTCTCTTACTCACGGTGGGATGAGGTAAAGCAACACGTAAACAAATTTCCCCACCACACACGTATTTATGTTTTTATAATCTCCACATGCAATTGACACAGATGTGACATTAAGCAGATAGACAGCTATTGGCCAGAGGACAGTTGTGTCTGCCCTAAGGGCACTGAGAGAAGCAAGAGCTCGTGGCACAGTGCTCTGGTCATTGCTTTGCTGCAAGGCATGGCCTGCCTGCCTGAGTTAAGTGGCACAGTCTGAATGGGGAGGAAGCATAACAACCCATCCACAGACCACAGTCCATTAGCAGAGGGAAAACAACAAGCTGACAGCACAGGTTCTGAGCTGACCCTCTCAGAATTGGGTTACGCTGGTCTTTCCTGTGCAAAATGAAGAGCTTCTTGTGCTTCCCACTAGGAACAGCACAAAAGGTCTTCAGAAACCACAACTCCTGCAGGAGGGCAGCTCACATAAAAGACACCCAGGATCAGCTACTGAACTGAAAGGTGCTGGTGCAGAGCCCTCTGGGCTTCCAGGGTAAGCCCACAACGCCTTTGCTTTTCTGTGATTTAGAAGGAATGTTGGAAATGTTTTAATCAGAGCTATAATCTAGAGATATAAACAGCCATGGATAAATCTGGATGGTTCGTGGCTAAAGCAGCAGCTTAGCCTGGCTATAAGAAAAATTCCAGATGTTTCCTCTGATGAACCAAGAACACTTCATTTATTGCATTAATGTGCCTCTTGCACTGCAAACCTCATGTGCTATAATCATGTTGCAGTCCAACAGCTTTTTATTGTACACTGCCCTTCTACTGGGGGCTGATACAGTGCTTATGTCACCCTGCATAAGGGTGCTCAGTAGTACTTCTAGAGCAATCTCATATAAGATATTCCCAAGGGGAAAGATTGAGATATATCAAGTGTTTTGAATATGCACTGAGTACTTTCACCTGTGAAGAAGTCTTCAGTTGTCAGCAAAATCCTCTGCTCCTAAACTGCCTGTCTAGGATGCTCCTCCTCTATACAGCAATGGGATCCCATTCCTGAGACCTTGCACATACCCAAGACAAGAGCAAGGAATTAACAGGGTTCTCTGCAAGGAGGCAAGTCTTGGAAGGGCTCTACCATGAGCACTGTAGGCACGGACAGGGAAACTTGAGATTTGCAAGATTTGCTCTGTCTGATAAAGAAATGTAAATCTTTGTAAAAGGTCAGGGAATAAGCTCTGCTCCTGACTCAGCCTTCAAAGGAAGAAGTCTGGAGTTCGGGTTCAGATCTCTTTTTGTTCTGAGGGGGTATTTGACTGGGATATAAAGAATTTATATAAAAAAGAAAAAAAAAAAAAGAAAAGAAATCATTAGGAAAGTAACGCAGAGAGAAAGACGGCAGCTCAGAGAAATCTCATTGGAAAGCCTGTTTGACAGAGGAGAAATCTGGGAGCTTCACATAAATAAATAAATAAATACAAAGCAAAGAAAAACACCATTAAGTTCAGAGCCAGAAAAAGGAACATCTATGGGAAGTGAAATTGTAGCTGGATTAAGTTCTCTTTCCTTCAGAAAGGCTCTCTTGCAAGTAGGCTTTGCATGAAAAAGAAAATAAGTGCAGAATCATATACTGAATATACAGTGGATTTAACACCAGTGGTAAAGGGGAAGTAGTGCATGCTGTAAGAAATGCATTTCTTCCCATGAGAAAGAAGAAAGTCTGAGACATTTTCCCCATCCTTGTTGAAGGGTATTACTTCCTAGATACAGCTACCAGTGCTTTAAGAGTCACATTCTCAGATGAAACCACGACAACATTTGTTAACATGAAACCAATCCCAGCATATTTATCTCATTTAATTGTTTACTTCAGACCAAAGTTAAGTATTGTTATATCACATACTACCAGGATCCTGCTATTCTGACTCCAAACTCTCCATTTCTATATCTAATTTCCTGCTGCTGTTTTTCTTCTAATGAGTCTGATGCTACCAACATCAAAAAAGAAAGAACCAGACTTCTCTGCAGCACTTTAGTGTAACATAACTGAATGGAAATCCATGATTTTTGTTCTGGATTTATAATGCTGCAAGGCAGAAAGAGTTTTAAGTCCAAATCTAGGAAGACACATGAAACTTTCTGCAATGTTTTTCTTCAAGTAACCTTTTAACTAAGTTAAAACAAGGGGAAACAGTGGATCATTTCTCTCAGCTGTATTAGCTGCAACACAGGGACTAAAGAAGAAAAACAAAGAATAAGCTGCATTAAAGAAAAGAAGTCTATGGAAAACTGGCTGCCATCCCAGGTGATCTTCCGCTCCAGATTTAGTGACCACAGTGAGAGCTGTGATTGTTTTAATTTGCCAGCACTACTTTACTTATCTATTTCCATAGATTTTATAATAAGAAGGAACCAGAAGCACACTAATCACTGTAACAGTTTAAACTTCTGATCAGTGGCAAATTCAAACTGAACTTATCAAGGAGAACATTCCCTCTGCTTGTCTTATATGTACTCAACCTTGAATTATTTCTTAACAGTTTGCATCTCCTTATCAGATTTTCTACACTGCATAAATATTCATAAACATAATAAACACAAATTAGAGAAATCACAGACCAGAGGAAGCTACCAAGGACTTTTAAGCAAACTACAAAGCAGAATGAAATCTATCACTTTGTAAGGATTGCAGCAGACAGATCTCCCTTCCTCCACCTCAGTTACCCACACATACATCTCCAAGCATGGATCACCACAATTGCACCTTCAAACTGATATCCAGTGATATCCTACTAGATAATTTTGTTCTTCATGCTCCCACATCACAGGAAAGTCAGAGGGGGATACATTTTTCACAGTTCCATATCCCAGTACAGTGCAAAGACTTGATTATAAAGACAGTTTGCATTTACATATATTTCGCATCCTCATGCATGTGATGAGAGACTTCTTAAAAGTAATTTTTTGTCTCTCTCCATTTGATAAACTGAATTAAGTATGAAGTCAGCTTCTAAGAACACAATCTTGGTCACCAAGCAGTTGAGATTTGCAAAGTTTTAAAATGCAATGTATTTCTCCTCAAAATCAGCATGTACATTTTTACAGCTCCCTTGTGATTGCAGTAGGTGGCTCTCCCTGACAATCCTTAATTTAAGTATTTTCATGTGATACTTCCTTTAGGTTTTAAGGAACAAAAAAAAAAAAAGAGATTCCTGTTGCTATCACTATGGATTTTATGCATCTTGTTTTCTGTCCTCCAGTTGCTTTTTCAAGGTGATCACTACCCAGTCTTTCAAAAATCAACATATTAGTTATTCTTATAGGAAACCAGTTAATAGGTGTTTTAAAGTTAACTGTGATTCCTCAATTTTCCAGCTGAATTCAAACCTGCTGTAGAGTGATTTGTAGCATAGCATATGATTTCTAACAGCTGCCTGTTTTAGCAGACATTATTAGCTTTGAAACCATGCATACACTCTTAGAAGGTCAGAGAAGGATAAAAAACTGACAGTAAGAGGCTCAAGTAAATGAAAGTAAATACATCAAACAATCTATTTAACAGAGACACCACATGAGTCAGTAGTGTCACCTCTTCTCTGCACAGTAAGTCAAATCTAGACAGGAAAACAGGGATTTCTGAAAGTCAAGGGCAACAAGTGTCACGTAGATGGAAGTAAAGGGAAATGAAGAAAAACAAAGCAAAAAAAAAACTGACAGCTGTTACAGCAAATTATGGAACATGGCTGCAATACGCAGAAGGCTCTCATCTGCAGCACCTTCACTTTGGGAATCCCAGTTCTTCTGTTTGGGAAATAAACACACCTGCAGTAATAATTCCCAAAGCTGTTTGCTAAGTTATCTGCTTGGAAAGGCTTATTACAGGCAATATGTGAATAACCCCCACTTCCCTTGCCATGGCTCCCCTTTGAAGCTTTGCCACCACAGAGATAGACTCCAGTATCCTCTGCTCATAAATGTGCAAGATAAAATAGTGCGTGTTCATCTCTGAACTCTGTTCCCAAAAAGGCTAAAACTTCCTATGGAAATCTCTAGAACAAGAGAAGAAGGCAAATGTCTCTGAGATCCAACTCATAGCCCAACCATCTGAACTCATTCCAGCAAGCCAGGTGTCACTCCTCAAGCTTCTTTTTTTTGCCATTATCTTTCTTAGCAGCAAGAGCAGGCGCGCTCCCATTCTCCCATAGACCAGTAAATATTTGCTGAAAAAGCCACAACAGATGTGATTCTACTGGGAAGAAGTTTAGCTCAAGTTGTAACTTCTACTTCATTCAGCCTACGGAAAGCTTAGTTTTGATCACAGTGCAAGTTAAAAGCTGCAGGGGGAGGAGGTACATCAGCATGGACAACATGTTGTAAATTGTCTAGCTCGATTGGACCTCGAATCACAACTCTACAAACAGCAAATAACCATAATCTTCATTCAAAATACTTTCCCCCAAGCCAGGAATTGTTTGTATTTTCTTGCAAGTAGCCTTCAATTTACAATAACACAATTCTTGTGCTGAACTCAGACACCAACTGGGTAATACAAAAACGGAGGCTTGATTACTCATATGCAGTTAATCAGCATAGAAAGATCAGTTTTACATTTTCACAGAGAGTGCAAATTGTAAAATAGCTCTTATGTAAAGAAAGCAGAAGTCTTTACCATGCAGCAAGCTTTTTATTCAAAGAAATAACTGTACTATGTCGAATAGCTTCCTTTGATTTTTTTCTATTATTTTTGAGCACTGTTGTTGAATCTGCAGTAAAAGATACACCAGAAAACTTATATCACTCTTCCATCATCAACAAGTATCAACGCATATTGCAAAAGGATAGGAGAAAGAGAACTTACAGCACTTTTCAGTAACAAAACTTTCTGAATTCAGGCTTAAACTAAGATATGATGCAGTTAAAAATAAAGTCCATTGAAAATCCCTCTTTGCTTTGAAAAGTAAAAACTAACCAAACAAAAATCTAGACTGCATAATTTCTGTTGGCAAATACTTGTATTTATTTCATTCTTAATACATAAGAAGGGATTTATTTGCTATATTTGAATTTGATTTCAGAACATTAAAAGCAAAGTACACTGAATAATTTAAGCTTTAATGTATTTCCCTGAATGGAACATGGTCTCATGAGAGGTGAGTGAAAGAATCAGTTTACATTACACAAATGGACAGTAGTGAAAAAAGATTTCCCTAAACGCAACACGTCAATACAATTTACAATCTTTGGCTTTAAGTAAACTACTATAAATCTGTTTTTCATATTTTGGATAATGTAAAAATCTTGTAGCTGAACCATAATTCCATTTAATTCTTATGCCTGAATAATCTGGATCATTGGAAGTTAACGTGAAGCATCCAACATATGGGTAGAAGAAGAAAAGATTTCAAACAATTAATCAAAGCTAGGAAAGAATAAGAAATTAGTTCTCTTCAAAGTTCTGATACTTTGAAGGAAACAGGATGTAGTACAAAGCAGTTTCATTATCTCCAAATTCATTCAACAGCATCAGCGTGAGTACTTAAATATAGTAGCAGTATTTCAGAGAGAAGGACAATATTCAACAACTCTTTGGCTCTCGCTATACACCAACAGAAGACAATTTACACCTGCAAAGGTCTATTAATCCTAAATTGCATCAACTTTTTCTTTTGTAGTTTTTAGTCAGTACTCAAAATGCATCAGTGCAAGATATGAATTTTATGTGGAAGGCCTAGAGAGGCTGTAAAGAAGATTCAGTCAATAAAATAAAATTATTTTCCCTGATTAGCAAGTCAGATGTTTGGTAAATCTGTCATGATGGAAGAGAAAGAGCTAAAAATCATCAGCATCTTTCCCTTTGTGGGTTCATAGATTTAATTTGCTAAATGCCAGAATTCAGACATGAGTCAAATCTGATATTTTTAACATGCAGGTCATGATGAATCCAGATGCTTTAATTCCTAAATCAAACCATGCTAATCAATGTATGAGACGCTACTACAAAATATATTGTTACAAATGATAGAAGAGCACTAGTTCATTCATGGCTCATACAGCTCTTTGGACAACGAGTTGAAAGACAACAGCAACATAGCTGTCACAAAAATATGACATGGTCCAAGACACTACTGGAGTCCAACCAAATGAGGAGCAAGTAGTCAAAGAGAAGGAGAAAGACAGCACAAATTGATGAGCCCAAGATCAGATGTCCTGAGGTTCCCTGCAGGGCATCTGTTTGGAAAGGCTGGTGGAAATGTCATTCTCCTTATTATAATGAAATGAGTCTTCTGAAAAGTATTGAGAAAGGGCAGAAAGGTAGGGGGTTTCTCAACACATACTGATAACCGTACACAGGCTGGATTCCTGCCACTAAAAGTACATGAAGGAGGTGGAAAATGGTATTTGTATCCAGAAAATATTCTTGTGCTATGGTCTGCCCCAAGATGAGCCAACACGTACTAATTAATGCAGAAACAAAAAGGCAATGCTGAATTTCATCACACAGGAAGTCAAGAAGCAATTTTAAAATTACAAAGCAATAAATTCCTTACAGTAGTAAATAGCCTAGAACCTACCAGTTGTATGCATGTTTAGGGATGGTTAAAAGAAACATTATTACTCATCAGCTGAGTATGTGAAGATATCAAACTGCAGAAGCTAGGTATGTAGTCTGCACAGATGCTTTGGTGAGTCCTACAAGTGCCTTGTTCAATTGCTTATTGTGTAAATATCTCCAGGATACTCAAGCTACAAAATATTACAGAATAATTTCTTCCAGAGAGTAATTGAATCTTGCACATATTGATAAAAACTGCAAGGAGAAACTATAGCAAAGACCAGCAATTATTAAAAGAAAAGGCAGAAGATTATCTTGACCAGTCAACAAGTTCTTCTATTCCATCCCATATAACTGCCACTGGAAAACTCGTAATATCCTGAAGTTAATGCAGGAGTCACTCAAAGTCCTTTTCACTCTCGTCACGAGAACTCTCTTTTCTTTCAGATAAATCAAAAGGACATAAATTCACAGGAGAAATTCTTTCTCATTTTTTTTTTTCTTTTAATTCTTTCCTTCCACTAGCTTTTGGTATTGTTTCATGAAAAATCCATTATTCTCCAAGTCTAAAAACTGCAAGGAAAATCTTGTCACCTTCTGATACATCATTAATGACAGTGGTTGTTCTGATGCAAAGTGGAAAAATCAAAGAGCCTTTTCTTTTTTAAAATTGATGAAATATAGATATGCAGAGAGTAGCAACAACAATAAAAACTCAGGAAAAAACTACTGCCAAGTGTGTTTGCTATTTTAGAGTTATGATTCCCACTCTGAGATTTTGGGGATGCAAGAATTCATCAGGGACTCTCACTGTGCCTGAAACAGGAAATTATTTTTATATAATTTCTCACTGCTTTCAAGGCAGTGAGGGTAAGATAATGTTGTACTTTCCAGTCATGCCTAGATCTTTACCAAAAACCTCTTTTTTCACCAGAATTGACCTTGAAAATCAAGGGCAAGTTCAGACATGGCTATTCTTGTTGAACTGCACCAGTTACAGTCAATATGTCATTAATTTGGCTAACTTACCAATGCTGGTGGTTCCATGCACAAGTTTCCTAGCTATTTTGGCATTTGGATATACAGCAACTTCTCTGTCAGCTTTCTTCATTAGAAACAGGCCATAAAAGACAAGTAATACTTGTGTGATTTGAATGCAGAGATGCAGCCATTAAGTACGAAATGATGGCATTACATCCAACCAGGGCTTTTTCTTATGTCACAGTACAAATAGCATAATACAAAAAGATACACCAAAGCATTTATGACGTGTAGTCTATCTTGTGCACAGAACATCTAAATTTCAGAACTTAATATGAAACTTGTAAATTAAAGCACTATAAATGCAAATTTATTCTACAAGCAATGATCTGTCTGCACCCATCTAACTCATTTCTTCTAGAAGGCTGTCATCCAGAGAAGAAACAATCTCTCTCAATACAAAAATGTATTCAAGACGTATAATAACAGCCAAAACTCTCATACACAATCTATTTTGTCAGAATTTTTGCTATAATATGTAATAGAAAGGACTGTGTTTAAAAATGGCACTTCCTACTAAATCTTTAGCCTTATTTAGACTACCCAGTTACGCACTAGGATGTAGTTTTCATAGTTTTGGAGATAGACAAATGAACGTTTACCGAAAACACAATAGAGCTTCATATTAAATCATAGAGACAGTAGTTCCCAAGAGAACAGCCAACATCCACAAACAGTTCATGTTATTTTTTCAAACATGTCCACTACTGGTTTTAATTTTTAATTTTTATTTTATACATATTTACTAACCTAATCTGTTGTATTTCTAAATGCAGGATGCCATGTACCAGCTCTGAGCTCTGGTTAGCTACCCTCTCTTCTCTGCTGGACTCCTCTGCTCAGCAGCATTCATGCTGTTTGCCAGCTAGAATCTGCATCATCCCTTCTTCCTGTAACCCTGACAAAACTGGCCTAACATTTACATGAAAGGAGGAGAGAAAATAAATTTTTCAAACTGCTGAAGGAAAGCACATGCACGAGTGTCACAAAGCAGAGACAAAAGCCACACTTCTAACAGATATGTTTCTCATTCTCTTCTCTCACCTCTTTAACGTTTCACTCTTTGAAAACTGGATGGAAAGGTCTTTTTGCAGAGGCTGCGAGTATACATTTTTCAACCCTGTTCAGAAGCCATCAACTCAAGAGCTGATCAAGAGATTTCAGAAGGCTGTCACATTCACTTCAATGCTGTATTGCAGTTGCATATTCCTCCTGCGTCTGCCAAGCCAGAAATGAGATTTCACTCTGCTTTACACCCAGTGACCAGCAGCCAAACTGTGATCTCTGTTCACATCCCCTACAGGCAAATATATATATTTGATCAGATGTACCCATACTTGAGATAGCACCAAATTCTGTTTCACAGCACAAACAAAATGTTAAGCCACATTTTTAGATGCTCTTGTATGTTCTCCTGACATTAGAACACTACAGAAATCTGTTTTTCTCTGATCAAGGCATCATCCCCTGCTCTGTTCTCTCATCATTTAAACTTCTCTTGATAAATAACAAAAAGCACACATTTATGGCCATCTCTGGTGAGACCTGGTGGTCTACGTGCCCATCTTCAAGGCTAGAAAGGCGTAGATTTTATTTTCTGTTTGCTTTCACTTGTACCTTGAGGTGCTCAGAGCACACTGTTTCGAGGTGAGCGCAGAGCAGATGCTGGTCCATTCATTTTTGCTACGGACAAGACTTGAAATAGATTTGCCCCCCAGCATAAATAAATGCAGGATCTTTACTGTGTTTTTACTTTCGAGCAGATGACTGAGGGGACTCCCCTCAAGGAAGGAGAAACAAATCCCAAATATTTTCACTCCTGAAAGAATGCCTTTTATGCTTCTTATCCACGAGGCTTTCAAATTCACAGCGGCATCCAACAAAGCTAAAGTAAACCAAGCATTACATACATCTAGCATTTACTTTTTTGTATTAATAAATGACACCAATTGTGAAAAACATCAGCTCCACCAGCAACCACATAAAAGATGCTTGTCACAAAAGCCTGCATGCCCTGAACTGCCAACGGGCTGTGCTGCAGTTCATTTTAGCAAAGCATTTACCTACAAATCCTTTCATTACTCATGTTGGCCTAGAAACGGTTATGACAGAGGCCCAGGACATGGCCTTACTGAAATCTGGAAAGCTATTCAGATGAAAACTTAAGAGCAGATTTTGTTCTGCTGCACAGATTAAATGAGATCAGCAATGATAAATTCTCCCACAGAAGTAGCAGAAATAGGAGCAACAACAACAGTAACTGAACTTACAGAGAAAATGTGCCAGAGCACAGCGAAGTGTGAAATAAAAAAAAAATGTGATTCAGACCACCACTACTTAACCTCTCCTGGGGATGAAAATGCAGGTAAAGTGGACTTAAAAAAGTAGGGTCAGATGAAAAGTGATTCCAATTAATAAATTTTCCAAAAAGGCCAATGCTTACAGAAGAAAATAGATCAAAGAGAAGGGTTTTCAAACAAGATCAATGATATCTGAAACATACCTACAAAAGAGATTGTAATTTATACTAAATTCTGCTTTTTTTTTTTTTTTTTTTTTCTGTCTAGAGCAAACACTTCTTCACACTATCCTTGTCATTTGGATTTGCTGACTGTTGAACACAGCAACAGCTGCTGATGCCAGGGAATTCCAAGGCTTTGGTTTGAGAGAGCTTACATCAGTGGTCACCTACACCATTTTCTCCAGTTGCATCATCTCCAGATACATAGCATTAGCCACCAATAGCAATGTGGGGCTCTTAGCCCCAGGTCTTAATGGTATACATGACTAAACAGATAAAAAAATAGACTCTCCCTGGTCCATCATTAGGTCTTTTTTTTTTTTTCCCCTCACACAGAGAACACACTGTCAAGGCTAAGGAGCTTCAATCATCAGTCTAGAACATCTAAGACATTGCATTGGTATACTTGAGAGTATAGGTCGAAGGGCTACTCTACATTTTGTTTTAAATGGAGCATTGTTCAAAAAAATATTTTAATAGCCATTCATTAAATGGTGAGCAGCTTCATTTCGAAAGTGAGTTTTATAGCTTAATATTACATTGGACAGCAAAGATAGATTAGCTTGAAATTTATTCTGTAATTAATCCCCTGGAGAGAAACCTATTTGCATGCAAAAAGGAATCTTAATTAATGGCCAAATATATTTAAATTGATATATCAGCTACTCACAGACAATTGCAGCTTCATACTTTATTGAAATCCAGCCCAGCACTGGGTAGCTTCTTTACAACGTAAAACAAAGCTATAGACAGCTCTTCAGTAAGTAACAAATTATGTTTTATTTTGACTTGGGTAACTCCCTAGGTATAGGAATTGATATTAGTTATGAAGTTAATTACACAAAAAGAAAAATAATTATAAGTTTATTACTATAAGGAAAACACCAGTAGATTTTCCTGAATTACCAACTTGAATTGATCCTGAATACCTCCAATTTACCATCTTATTAATTTTAATAATGGCTTTCTTACAAAAAAGTTGTATGTTAACAATAAACAATAAAAAAACCTCACAAGTTAACAGGAAATAAATGTCATGCATGTGGATGGCTGTTTAGTAATGATGCTTCTAAACAAATGCGAACCTTTTCATCTCTTTCTGCATCTCATACCAAGTCTAACTTGGTGGGTATGCCCTGGGAAAGCTCATCAGGTAAGGAGCCTTTCATGTAAGGCATCAATAGACTTAACACCATTGTGCCTTCAGGAGACCAAGCATTAGGATGTATTCACATTTTAGTTAGTATTTCTTTAAGGCAAGTGATTTGCATTCAAACACAGCAGCTGTTTAGGCATGTAGGAGTACAGACTGCTCATGAAGAACGAGGTATGAAGGGACACTACTTTATCTACTTGGAAAATCTTAGCAAAACTTAGCTTTATTTTATCAAGAACTGCTGCACAAATCCCATCATTTTGATTAGTTGTGGTCTATAACAGATGGGTGACTGTCTCTTTGGATAACTAAAAATATTGATTTGATTCTAATATTTGAGAAAAGACTAACAGTGAAGTCAAATGTGAAATTGGGTAGAACTGTCTAATGTGTCAAGTAATGAAAACTGCTGGCTAGAAGGGAAAGACAAAGTAGAGATTCAGACAAATTTTATACAGTGTTATCCTTCAATCAGCTTTTCATACATTGGTATTATATAAAAACAGAATTATTGCAACAAGCATGCCCATCTTTTGCATGATATTGATGCATCTGGTGTTTATCACTTAACACCAGGCTTCAGATTAAAAACTTATATTTTCAAATTAAAGCAGAAAATTACTTGACATTGCCTTAGTGTTTATAGAGCGAGATCACACGTTGTTCAGAATCAAGCTTATGGCTACTGATGAGCACAGAAATCAAATTAGGTTAACAAACTCACTCAGAGCACTGAAGCAGATAAAAGGTCAGTTTGAAAATCACATTCCCCATTACATCTTCAAGAGCAACGTGCTCCCAAGGTTACTGTATTTCTAAAAAAAATCTGTGCAAGTTTTCATGTCCACTGATTGCTTTCTCCTGTGACTTTTCCTGTGCCATGTACTTGGATGACATTAGAGATGCTAGAGAAATTGTCCCTGGGTGGCACCTGCCAGTTTGCAAGCAGGGACTTGAAAAGAAGGTAGAAAAATTATCTGTAGGAGTTTGAATTTTTACTATATCTCCATACTCTGATGTTTTATTTCTTGAAATACTGAAGTATGAATAAGCCCTCTGGAATATACGAGGTATGAAATAATCAGAATAGTAGCACATGCAATTATTTCTGAAGAATTTTCTAAGGTCTTATCAGTTGGTTTTAAAAGAAATATTCTTGCTTTATAGTTTGAATTTTATTAAAATTTGAAGAGAAGAATCTTGAAAACATCTATTCAATTCTGTTTTTTCCATGAGGATTCCTACTGCAGAGAGCACGTTGCACTACATAGTAGCAGAGACTGAAATGAGCACAAAGACCATAAATATTTATATTCTATCTTGTTAGGCACCACACAAAACCCCACCAAGCTGCAAAGACCAACAATAATGGTAGTAGTAAAATATAAATCAAGACCTGTGTTTAACCAGTAACTGTGAAAACTGGATTTGTTACCAGCATAATTCAACAGCTACATGAAATAAATGCAGTAGATGTCAATGCTGTGTGCGCAGATCCCCCAGCCATGATGAGTTGGTACACACTCAGGGCTCAGCCCTTGCATGTAGCAAGTGATGAGGGCTGCTGAATTCACTTGGCACAAGGCAATGGAGAAAACCTCTAACAGATGAGAATCAGGAAATGTCCCTCAAAATGAAAAGAAGCCCAAACATCAAGACTCCCCACGTATGCGTTTTATTTTCTGCTAATTTCCAAATTATATCAGTCTAACCTCATCAGACATGTATTCTCCCAGCTGCCATGAAGAAAGTGGTATCCAGACCAAGTATAAGCTCAGACCACTCTATTAAGAGCATGATTGCTATTTCAAACTTTCATTTACAGTCCAAAAGAGGTATACATTGAACCACAGCACATAAACTGAGGTGGGTGTCCAGATTCATGAAGCTCCTTTCATTTTTCTAACTTTGTTTGCTTCTTTCCTGAATGTTTTTCTACCCACAAATGGCCATGACACCTCATGGGCCTGATTTTCATCAAACCCGTTATTATCAATTTCATGAATTTGAACATACGCTGGAAAAAAATCAGTTCTTTTCACGCCAAGTGCCTTTCCAGTGATAGAAAAGCATTAGGAAAAGAAAACAAACAAAAGTAAAGTCTCTGCAGACATCACAGGCTGCTATTACAGACAGCCTCTTCTGCAGCATGCCACAGATTCTGTTCAAAGTGTGACATCTGCTTTCATCAGACATCAGAGTCCAATACGTTTAAAGAGGTAGGGCATAGGAACTAAATTATAAGTTATATAGTTAAATATTTCACAGAGCTTCCATACTTCTCTTTCGTCAACAGAAGATAGGTGGCTTACTGGAGAATATTCATTCAGTCTGTCACTTGAAATGTCTCTCTTTAAAAATTAACACAAATACTTAACTTTCAAAGATGTTAGCATGTCATTACTTGTCACATAAATTGTAGAGTTAGATACTTGCAGAGGTGTATTTGAAGTCTGCTGCTGAGCAACTTTCAGCGTTCATGAATAAGATATAGGACCTTTCATATTTCATTAGACATATGCATGCTTTCTATAGTTATGAAAGAAAAGTACGCAATGTCTATTTCTAAAGTAAATGTTCACTTTGAACAGAACTTTAAAATGAATTGTGCCAAGGCAAAAGCCCTCATTCTCAATACAGAGGCCCTTACCCACAGACATCTTTTCATACCAATCAACTGAATGAATAAGTTCTTTTTTGTGATAATGTATGTTGAAAAGTAGTCATATGAGTATCTGGAGAAGCAAGACATTGCTGCCTGTACTGAATCAGCTGTCAGCTAAAAGCATTAGGGGCAAGTAGAAGAGTCAAATGTTCCATTTTGCTCATTTATTTTTGCTGTAACATAAACTATACAATTGGGATATGCTGGCAGGTTGATGTTGCACCGGGATGACCTTGATTTGCTCACAAGAGCGCAGTTTGAACCAAAATCTCCCTCCCACTCCACAGGGAGTCATTTCCCATCTTACATGTTAAGAAACAACCCCAATGGGATCAGACTCTCTACACTGCTGCTACCCTAATACCCAACCTGCCTACTGCCATACTTCTACATCCTCCGCTGCTCCAGGGCTAGCTTTTATTTCTTTGATATCTCTGCATTTATGAGCTAGCACACAGCCACCCTTCCCAGTTCCAGCTTTTGCTAAATGAGAAAACTCTCCACAGTTGCAGCGGTGTTTCCACACATATAGCTTTTGGGCTCAATTTCCACCTTAGAAAATTGGCATTTCTAGTCCCATACTGAAATTGCTACTACAATTCTGGATTCTATAAAAACATTACTTAAAGAATCTGAAGATCCAAACCTTACACCAGAGATAAATCACAGCACAGAAACCCTAGGAGAAAAATTTGGGAGAGATTCTCGAAAGAAAAAGCAACAGAATTTTCAGGAATGTTTCCATTTTAGTTTTCAAGCACCTCTTGCTTCTTCCCTCAATCCCTCAGCTTCCAGGACTGACTACAAACTGACCTCTGCCCACATGGCTTCATTTCCCAGGAGGAAAATATCCTTGTTCTTGTCTCTATGTTCTTCTTCACTCAAAACCTTCTTATTTTTTGTCTCTTCCTTATGAACCTCCCAATAAGCTCTTGGTAACCTTAAATTAGATTCTAGAACACAGAGCTAGGCAGCAAGTTTTCCCCAAGGGACCTCTGCCCTGACAATTGCGTAGTTAAACAAGAGCAGAGCTGCAGGAATGCAATTATTCACAGCAAAACTGTTTTAAGGCGAAGAGATATGAATGCATTTCAGTTTGATACCATTAAATGACTTGATGATTTTGAATTTCAATTGTGAATCATCCTTGCACGGTCCTCTGAGTTGAATTCTCTTTTGTTCAAGTGGGATTCATTAAAGACAAGTGACTCATTAGGTATGGTCCTGCTTCCAGGCAGGAGAAGAAAGTGAAAATTCCCCACGCCAGGATCAAAAGGAAGAGCCTGCTTCAGAGGTTAACACTACACTAAAAAGAATTTTTTTATGCAATTAAGTGGATAATAAATTGCTACTGATCGGTGGCGATGTGAAAGACAAAATTCTATTACAATAATTGACAGTTGTTATAAATTAAAACTAGTTTATAGTCTTAGCTATCCAATAAAAGCTTAAAATTGACAGAAGATACTGCTCGCTCATTTATATACAGGGAAATATGCATTTATCTGCCTGATTTACCAGTGCTGATCCATGTTCCACCTATTTTATCCCCCCAAAAAGCGTATTGTTCAATTCTCTTATTTTTTTCCTTTCTATTCTAAAATGTCTAGTCCTGTAGACTGTGAAGCACGCTCCATGTTCCATCTGCACAAGGACCTTTCTGTTTCAAAGCTGAGACTGTCTGCACCCTCACAACATCAACACAGTTTCCTGCCTCCTGAAAGCAGCAGTGCAACACACAGTGTGCACAGCCATGGAAATGAACACAGCAGCATCTACAAGCAAGTCACTGCTTTCCCCCAACTGCAACACAGTGCACTCTACTCTCCATTCTCCCATTAGGCAAAGGACAAAACAAAGACCATCTGTGCCAGGGAAGCTTAGATATGACACACTTTATGCTTTTCAGGAAATACCTACCATTAAGGTGAGCCCTCACAGAGAGCCAAATTGCCCCCAGCTCCAATTGAAATTCTACTCCATGCAAACTGAGTGCTGCTTGCATTTTCTGTACGTCACATAGGCCATAAACTTACTTCCAGAATGATATAGTCTATCTGCTAAGACAATGAAGGACATACACAAAAATGATGAAAAATTATAGAAGAATAAAGAAATGGGAAAAGCATTGTGAGAGGAAAAAAAAGGTACAGAACAACTTGGATAACAAGATTTTGTGGTTTTTGCATGTGTGTGTGCGTGAGAGAGTTCAGGTTGCACACAAGCTACAAATTCATTTATCTTTAAGTCAATGACAAAAGACATTTTTCAGGTCTGAATTCAACAGTAACAGCACACACAGCCTGTACTACCACAGAGTAATTCCATTAAACTAATAGATCTGTTTCTCTAAACCTTCTTACTTCTTTGAGAAGTCGTATTGATCATCCAGAGGAGATTAAAAGCAGTAGGAGATAACTGACAAAATATAAAGGGAGACCCTTAGAAGTTGAGCCTGTTGCCATACCCAATGAGATATAGCACAGATTTTATTCCATTACAGAATCACAGAATGACCAGGGTTGGAAGGGACTTCAAGGATCATGAATCTCCAACCCCTTGCCACATGCAGGACCACCATTCTCCCCATTTAATGCTAGACCAGGCTGCCCAGGGCCCCATCCAACCTGGCCTTGAACACCTCCGGGGACGGGGCATCCACAGCCTCTCTGGGTAGCCTGTTCCAGTACCTACCACTCTTTCTGTAAAGAATTTCCCCCTGACATCCAAATTGCCTATGCACACATGCCTAGAGCCTTGCCAACCTCAACTGTGGACCAGGTCTCATTCCAGAAGGCAGCAGGGCTTCTGTAAGTGCCAACAGATATGCAGCCCAGCGTGGATATTTTAGTTAACTCAGACAGTACTAGATGTTTACATGCATCTAAATTAACTTCTCACAGCATCTGTAACCACAACAATTCACTTGAATTAGGAACAGGTACACTGATTCTTCTGTATTTGCATACAGCCCATCGCCACTAGGCCTTTGGTACATACCATTGTTCTATATATACAGTTTTAAATTAACAGTAAAGACCTAACTCCCCAAAATATCTGAAGTTATTGGCAGAAGGGAGGAATGAATGACAACGCTGAAATTGCAATTGGCAATCAACAGATCTTTTGGAATAAGTATTCCATTTTAATCAGTATGGGAACTGAAGTATGTGGTTGTCAGACAAGTATGCAAGTCTCTTTTAAACTGTACATGGGAACGGTACTTAGAGCAGACTAAAACCAATCCTGAGAGTGTATATTTCACATAGTCTGCATTGTGGGTAAAACATCCTCTACAGACATACAGCTTGGCTATTCACATCTGACATATCTGACTAAGTGAAGAGAAGGATCACTGTGTTGATCATATTGCAACACGTGGAGATGTTGTTATACAGAAAAGAGCAGTACTTCAATCAGTACAAAGTGGTATTTTCCTTAATGCCTTTTAAAGTAACATATAACGTGCAATCCTGTTGTATGTCAACACGAAGAAATAGATTCCTATTTCAATTAAAATGTCAAAATATATTCCATATCAACACACGACAATTCAAAACAAAATTTTTTACCTGCAAAAACATTTTTGTTAGACTCAGTGGCACACCAAAAAGATCCAAAAAGTCCATTTTCCACAGGCAGCCTGTCATCCAATTGCTAGGCCCTCCAGCTGCTGTTACTTAGGTCTTTGACTTATTTCTTTGCTCTTAAGAGACAGCAGCCAGCTGGTCAAAATTGAATATCCCTCCCAGCTGGCCAACACGAATGCAAGTACCTGCTACCCAGCTGGACACAGAGCTTCAGGCTTCAGCCAGGAAGCAATATGCTGCCTTTCACTGAGCAAGTAGACCAGCCAGCAGAAATCAAGGAGAAAATCATGAGATAGAAGTGAAAAGACGTTTCATGCTACAAAATTAAAAGGGAGCGCTGCTCACTTGGGTTACATCCTCTGTGCATCCTTCTGTGTACCAAAAGTTTTCAACTAATCTATCTGTGCTCCAGTACCTGTTGAGACTACATCATGCATGGGGCTAAGCAAGGCAGGCTGGAAACTATAGGCAGAAAACCCAAAATGTTCTGAAAGGTATCTCATCAGGGTTGGATATTTTTGCTCAGCCTGAAATGACTCACAGTCCACATGATATTCTAATTAACACAACAAAATCTACCTCGATTTCACCAGTGCACACCTCAGTCTCAAACTGGCATGAAGACAGAATCCTAAAGGGTTCTAATTGTGGTTTCATACAAATTCCATGAAAGGATTTAGGTAGAACAGTGTTGCAGACTGACACGTGTAACTTGTGTGCGTCTGCTTGAGGTTGCATTCTGCTCCCAAATGAAATGTACGATTTCAAGTTGTGCTTAATTTTCTTGAGCTATGAGGGGGTGGGGAAAGAGATGTTGGACACCTTAGGAGGATGGTCCTTAATAGGTGAGTAGGTTTGTTGAGTAGGTGATTACTGAACTGATTAACAGAAAACATTAGAGAATGAAGTGCATCTCCTGACAATTTTAGGAAGGTTTTTTAATCTCAATAAGCCAGTTCCAGCTGCATCAAAATCTGGATATGTGTAGAAATGCACCTTGGGTTTGTCTTCCTTCATTAGCCTTTCACTAACCTCCTTTGGGAGGTTTCATCTTCTGCTCTCATTATGATCATCTCAAACTGCCAAAGAAAATCAGGTAGGAAGAACTTCACACAAGCCATCCTCTGGTGCTACGGTTCTAAGGAAAGGTTTTTTGCTACCTGTGACTGCAGTTGTCCCTGTTACTCATTTCCCTCTCCCGTAACACATCTGAATTTGCACCGTTTGCATGACATTGATGATTTTATTTGTTGCAACAAAAGAGTTTGACAACATCTTAGGGAAGAATTCAAGGAGCACGAACAGCTCTGTGGGGACATGCAGAACTTCGATCTGCATTAGGAACAATAGCCTGAAAGCAGGGCAGACCACAGAGAAGACGAGGAGAGAAGAGATAAGCATCTCAAAGCATGACCTCTGAATATCAGTTGTTCTCAACACAAGTTAGCAGGCAGTATAAACAAGATGAGATTTCAACAACTGCTTTGACCAAATCCATCAGGCTGCTGGAAGCCCTGCCAGGTCTGCTTACAGTCTTAGTGCAGGAGGATCAGAAGGCAGTCAGGGCAAGCACAGAACTCTAGGGTCCTATGACTGCATTCAGCAGACAGCTCAAGATCCAACAGTAAGAAAGAATTGAATTCAAGTTGTACTCACTGTACAATAACTGTACAAGAACAATCTGTTCAACTGTATGATACAAAACACCTTGGTCCTCTGTGTTACATCTGACCTCCCCAGCAGCTGCCTTGCACGTGTGGAATTGCACATGGAATGTCAGCAAGGAGTTGGACTTAGAGTGGAGACACAGATCCTCTAAAGCTCAAAGAAATTATTTGCACTCATTCAAAACCAAGAAGAGAAAGTACTCTCTATCTTGATAAAAACCTGTCAATCATGGGGAATTTTTCTTCAGAACACAAGATTACTTGAAACAATAAGTTGCCAACATCAGCATAACTTCTCTTCTGGCAACAGAGCCATCAGATGTATCAGCCATAGCAGCACAGACAGAAAGACAGAACTGATATACATTACTGAGCTGTTTTAACGTAGAGAACACAACAAGATTCAAATATTCATTAAAAAAAATTCGCTTTATAATTTTTCTTTCAATAGAAAGTTCAAAAGAAATTGTAAAAGATACTTAGAAGCAGACAAGTGATTGTGGGAATAGCTCCTGGTCCACTTTTATTCAATTATGAATCAATCAAGATTCACAGATTTCCTCTCCTCATTTTAAGGCTTTTTTCCAGAATTATCGTCTATATACATGATAAAAACTGTAAGGATTTGCCTAGGAAGATAACCAAGTAAAAATGGAGTTACTAAGTAAAAACATTATAAGATACTCTCTAAACTGGAATAAAACTGCAGTCACCGCTTTTTTGTATTAATTCTTGAAAAGTATAATACAAGGACTGTAGAGTAGAAAATAAAATTGTCTTAATGCAAAACAAGTGTTTTTTGTGGGATTTTCCTCTTTTCTTGCTCCCTGTGCAAGGTACAAGAGTTCTGATGATAGGCAGTGTGTACTCACAGGACAGTGAGTTGCAGTGATGATGCATAAGTCTGAAATGGAAGAAATGAGTACTGGGGGAAAAAAAAGTTGTGATAAGATTTCCACTTTCTGCTGCAAAACAAATCTGAATGACATTTGTGATAATTCATAAGTAAAAAGCTACTGCAAAGTCAACAAGCAATTAGGAATTGTGAACTTTTAATTAAGATGTGATGCCTCAAATACAAAAAAAAAAAAAAAATGGTTGAGAAGATACAGCTGACAGTTAAAGTAAGAAAGAATGACTTTTATAAATTTCTGAAGTAATTCTATACTGATAAATTTGGAGAAAAACCATATAAATACTTCAGGATTTTTTTATTTCTTTCTTGATAAAACCTCTTCATAAAATTTATCTTTCTTCTATTTGGCACAATTTTGTTTTCAAAGCTTTTGGACACCTCAATTTCCCACTTAATACCAAGCCATAGTCACAGAGTGAGTTATGAGCTATTTCATCACCTCTTCCTTGAAGGGCAGCACCTCCTGCAAGATCCCTTTCCTCCCTGCTTCCCTTCCACATCCCTACCACGCTCAAATCAGAGGTCAAATTACCATTCTTAGTTAATCCCCCGGAATTCCTGCAGTCCTCTAAGAAACAATTTAAGAACTGACAATGTAGCTATTGACTGTTGTCAGCACATCACTTCGGTCCTGCTAAAACCAGCACAGCATCCTGGAGTTGAGGACATCATAAATCCACTTATGTGAACAGCTCCATCCATCGCTGCTTCTGCTGGTCTCACAACTGATCACAGCAGCCTCAGTGTTGTCAGAAGGTTTTTCGCTGCACTTGATTTGTATGTGGCAAAGGAACACACCTTGGCAAGCAGGGAATAGAAGGGCAGCTGGCCTGAGATACACACCCTCCATAGATAATAACATATGCTGCTTCTAACTTGTACCACAGGGGAGAAAAAAAAAAATTGAATGGCTCTTATGTCACTGCATTTATATTGGAAGTCCAGATTGGGTTCATTTCACACTACTGCACAGCTTAGCAGTGCCTATTTGATTGCCAGGCTTCCGTGCACCCTCCTTACATCCTTATAGACAGTTATGTACTTTAAAAACACAAAAATAGCCTGAATATTTCAAAGACAGTAAAGTTTTAATATCCTAAAATTATTACTCTTTCCCAGCTGTTAATGGTTGGTTTCTTTTTTTTAGTAACATCCCTAGAATTTTCCAAACAATTTGTCATAAAAATGTCTCAAGATACACCTGCACACAAGTGCCTGATAATTAGCTATAGATAGCAACCTACATATTAAAATGAAAGATTTTAATTAAACAATTGCATTCCAACCCTCGGGAAATTAAATTATAACATAGAGAAGCGACAGGAAAAACAGAAGAAAAAAAATCATTACCAGCAGCCACCACCACAGGTGGGCCCCTGTACTTGACAGGCTTCTGTGAAATGCTTTGGTGGGGCTCTTTGAGGACTGTTATCCTTTCCTCCCATCCCTGGATGTCGGGTTGGACGGGGCCCTGGGTTGCCTGGTCTAGCATTAAACATGGAGGCTGGCAGCCCTGCCTGTAGTGGGAGATTTGGAGCTTGATGATCCTTGAGATCCCTTCCAACCCAAGCCATTCTATGATTCCCTTTGGATAATTCCAAAAAGCCTGCAAAGATTGTCTCATGCTTCTATTAACAACTTATTCAACTGCAAATATTTAACACAAAACTTACAACTCTTTAAGTACTACATATCAGAATGTACAGTGCTGAATTTTGACCTGATATAGTATGGTGGCTCTGCTGAGCTGCTATTTAGGTTCCAGTCTGTTGTCATGCATTAACTTTTCAAGGAGGTATTAATGGTCCGGCCTCTTGATTTTTCGCTTTTCAGCTCAGTTGCCTCTCAGCCTTATAAACCTATTACTGGATTGCTTCACAACCTATTTACCTCTGAAGCCTAAAATTCCCAACTGCCAGACAGAAAAGACATTCAGTAATTAATTTAATCCCAGACAAGACATCTGTCAAGGCAAAGGGCAGAGCATGTTCAATATTCATCTTCTAGTATTTTCAGAAACATAGCATTTGATGAAGAATATGCCAGCCACAGCTGTTTAGGATTTCTTCTCACTTACTAGAAAATCTGTTTTTTTTTTTGTTGTTGTTGTTTCGTTTCACTAAAAGGGAAAGATATTGTTTGTTACATTGCTATACAGATTAAGCCACAGCCTAAATATCTTTTTGTGTTTTTACCAACAATGCTCATACTTGCTGTTACTATTTTGCAATGAACTAAAAAGCTATGGGCTTCATTGTACTTCTAGGCTCTGAATGAATTCACTTTCATCAGTTCCCTTATCTTAACTAATTCCAGGAAACTGATAGCAGCAATCAGAGGAACACAGAGCCATCCCACAGGGTTTTGTAACAGTGAGTGAAATGTTACCATCCATCATTTGGAATTTCAAAGCTGGAAAAACATGGAAATGATATGTAACTGTCCTTGACAGCACACCGCAGCATCACATCTTTGGAATTCGTTAATTTATGTCTTCCTGCAGGCTGTTACAGATCAGAAACTGGTGAGCCAACCTCTCCTTCTGATGCATTTGAAGGGCAAAGCGCAAAGGAAAGCATTGTGGACAGCATAAACACAGACCACAGTCAGTATTTGCTTTAAACCATTTGCCTGTGTTCGGAAAAAAAAAAAAATCTTACAGTCACATGAATTAATAAGTGACTTCAGGATATCATATTTGCTTATCTCAGCTTTTTTGTAGGTGAGAGAGCCTGATAAATGTCTTGTTTCTTGGCACACGACCTTCCTCCATGTGACATTGCCAGGGGTTAGGACTACGCATGTACCACCTCCAGCATACACTCCAGCAATTGAAAGCAAAATCCCTGAGCAGCTGACAAGATCTGCCCTAATCACAGGGGGCTGCTCTTTCAGGTGAGGACATCCACCATCCGACACCTCCGCTCTTTCCTCTGCACCTGTCAACACATTCAACCTTCTGCCCACTTGCTTTCGTGACAAATTGAGTCGCTACAGGCATTTTGGAAAGCATACAGGACCTGCAAAGCCTTGAGAGTAGAGCAGAATCTTTTGAGCAATTGGACTTTTGGATGCCACCATAAATTCAGTAATTGAAGCTTTCTTGCTATATAATTGGTATAACCCTTCGATTAAATAACACATAAAAAGCAGGTACTTGAATGAGCTGGATAGCTAAATTTTGTTGTCAGAGCCATTTTTATTTGTGTAACAAGTGTCATTATCTAAAAGGCCCTAGTTTAGCTCATTTTTAAAATCGCCATTTCTACTAGTATTATACAACCCCCACAAATACTATCCCAGAACACAGACGGCATTATTCCTCTACAGATACCTGAAAAGATATGCAATTCAGAATCAAAAACTTGGGCCTTGTCCAGGCATGACCTGAGTACCTCCACTTTGCCCTCCAACACATCAGGTGGTTAATGGGCCCACGAGAAGAGGGGCTGACATGACAACTCATTCTGGCCTTTAAAGGTTTTATTCATTTTCTCCTCTTTACCTGTGGCCAGCTTCAGTAAATATCCCTCTTATTTGTCTTCCTCTCTTATTTTGGTCAACAGCACTCGATGGCACTTTGAGAAATGACCAAGAGTCTTTAAACCAAAAGCATCATCAAAAAAGGTAGATCTTATTTGTATTAGCATCCTAACTAAGTCAGTGTTGCTATATGGTCCCAAAGCAAAGAAGTAATTCCTTCAGCTCTTTTAAAGGTAGCTGTTCAAAGGCTATGCATTAGATCTGCTAAGCATCACTTTAAAAGGCAACATCCCTTTTCATCAGTGTAATTTCACCACTGAAATCAGTTGTCAACACCCACACACCATCTGATCTGATGCCCAATCTCATTGCCCCACCACAGACCCCAGTGGCTCAGGACTGCTGGCACTGCGGGGTCCATGATGAGCGAGATGAAGCATGATTGTGTTAATCAGTGGTTTCATAGCAGATGATTGACACTGCTGCAGAAAATAATTCCAGGTGCCTGGAATGGTTCATCCCTCCATAAATTTTCCATATGCAACACTCTTATCTGCATACACACGTGCACAAGCAATCGTGGATGCACAAATAAATTGTAGCGTGCTCTGAATCATTCTCTTCTGGCCAAAATCCAAATGCTTTTCAGCATCTAAAGGGCTAAAAGTCATGGAAAACTGAGAGAAAATAGTATTCCTTTGATCACTATGTGCAGCAGTTTTAATGGCCTCCCTTATTTTCACAAAATGAGACCAATTATTTTCTCAGATATCTTTCATCATAATCCATAGAAGTTAATAAATTCCTGCTTGCCAGAAAAATCAACCATTTATCAGCCATTCACTTACCATGGTTCTGGAAGGACTGTGCGTCTATTTTCGTTTCAGTCTATGATTTCTATTTGCAATGGCCATCATTTGTTTCAGGCATTTTCCTTTAAGGCAATTATTTCAAATTTCATAGTGCACATTAAATGCTAACATTCAACAGATCTTTTCTAAACTGGCAATTTACGCTGCTATATTGAGGATATAACCTGCACAGAGCTGAACAAGGGAAGAATTTACATTAACTCTCAAAGCTTGGGCTTTGGTTAATAGGTGACTGTTGAGCAAATAAAAGTCAAATGTCTTTAAAAAAAAAAAAAAAAATCATCTGTGACTCACAGAAATCTTCAAGAGCTTGGATTTAAAGAACGATGAAAGCTGTAATCTTACAAGCTCTGTGCATTGCAACCTAAGTGAAGACAAGAACATGAAATGAAATGACATGAAATGAAAAAGACCATAGGTTTACAGGATGAAGTTCATAAAGAGGTGAAAATCACTGAATTACAGGAATTCTCCAGAAAACATCTTAACAAGAGATTTATATATGATGACCTCTGAAAGTTTTTGTGCATTGGTTTCTTCTCACATTTTAATCCTGCGCTGAAATCCATGGGGAACGAGTAGAATGCACCACTACATCTACATTCAGAAAGCATCCATGTCATGAACTCGAGATGATACTTCAGCAAGGCACATTCAGCTCTGATTTACTAGCACAGACTGAAAATCCTCAAACTGCATCTGCACAGAACATAGCCGGCGTGAATATAAATATTTCTTTTATCAGCCCGTGGTATGGAAGCAGAACTGCAGTGGGGTGAGTTTAGGAAAAGTAAATTGGGTATAATTAGCATTAGAAATAATGTTAGGCAAAGTTAACATCAGGCAATTATCTTTTTTAACAGCTGCTAAGTAGTGTTAATTGGCTGCTATGGACTACAGTTTTACAGGTTTTACACTGCAATATACACAGCAATTAAGTAAAATGTACTAGGTGACATAAGAAATAATGGAAGCATCAAAAAACATGATTTTTGGATGAGGGACGTGAATTAAGACCTCAGCCTAGAGCTGTAAAACCAATCTGATTTTGCCAGCTGAGCCACACTGACATTAAACGCTCTCCTGTTACGTCACACATCATAGAATATCTAACAACGGCCTGCATCTCGTGCATGGATCAGCTCTACTCACACGTGGCATTTACTTATTTATGAACATATTTGCCTGCTTCTGCCAGCATCCCGGCTACATCTAAGGATAAAAAAGGTCTCTCATGGAAAGAGTTATCCAGCACAACCAGATTACTTTTTCCACGCTAGAAATCTGAGATTTTTTTTGCAAGCCCAAAACAGTTCTCCCAGCCCCACACTTCTATTTAACAGGTATTCAGATGTTAGTTGCAAGACCGTGTGAGAGTTGCTAGACAAATGAGTAAAACTAAATAAATCAAGCAGGACTCTGTTTGAAGCTGTAGAATAAATACCTTTATAAGGACAGAAATTGTGCTGAAGGTGAGGAAATCTTCCACAAATATTAAGGAGCAGGGGTGGCTTAATTCTACAATTGCATTTCTGGGATTCACTTAAGATAATTTCGATACAATCATCATTCCCCTTGTCATTCAGAGACAGAGTAATTTAAACCCTCTAAAGCCCAAATTAAATAATATAAACAAACAATATCATTCTACTTGAAAAATCATCCTGCTATTAAATTAATATTCTACTTTGTGGACTTCATGAATTATTTGTGCAATGAGGAGTACTGCTCCATTTGTGCAAGCATTAACTCCAATTAGTGCTACTGAAAACTATTGAGCTCCTTATTGACATCAAGATAACCATGAGAGCATGTATTCAAAGAACTAGGAGAGGGGCTCCTTAAAAAACTTGAGCTTGACCTACTTTGAGATTTTTATCTATTACTGAGATAGCCAAAGGTCATACGGATTACTCTTAATTCAAATGGAGATATTCTGTATGTTCACCATAAGCATAATACAAATTTCAGGAAAAAAAAAAGGGAAATCTGTATATAATCACTGATTTTTTAGAGCCAACAGGAAACACCATTAACAACTTCACTGTAGCTTAGTGAAATATGAGGCGGGCTGTTTAAGCTCAAGTTACCAAAAAAAAAAAAAAAAAAAAAAGAAAAAGAAAAAAGTACAGCAGAGCAAACATGTCCAGAGATGAGCTTTGCTGTGAAATTTCCTAATTACAAGTTATTTCTCTTCATGCTGAGAAACGGCTCACTCGGAAATACCTGCAGGAGGCATCCCAAAGAATTGCTCCACTATGGTTATTGGGGTCAGCCAATTTCTTTCCACGTTGCCAAGAAAGACTTAAGTAGTACTGACTGTAAGTGGGTTGGATGAGGGCAGCAACAAAGCAATGGTAAGAGATGTATCTTCATCTTCGGCTCATGTCTGATTCATTGCTGAGTGATATGATTTAACGTGGTAGGAATTTTGAAGCGTGGTGTCTAGACAGTGTAACTTGACTCAGCTCACTACACCCTTACAAATACAGTAACAACTACTGTAGCCTTTAAATCACCTTTTTTTGCAGAGCAATTTCCATGTAACAATGGGATTGGCCCATGACTAATGTCATACACACCAGGAATCCCTCATGAGGATGCTCTTAATATCCAAGTGAACATATTGTATTGAAAATAAGCCTTCAGAGCCTGACTAATTTAGGCAGGTTGCCGTTTGAGAGAAGCACTCCATTTTGTTCCTCTGTAGCCGTATTTCTCCTCACATTTTGCTTTCAACCCATTTCTAAAAAGGCTTTCCATCACCTAGAGATCCGCACAGATTTCTTCACCTTTCTTGGTCATTTTAGCAACCTTTCATTGAGGTTTCACAGAGACGAACGATTTGTGCAAGGGAAATGTTTTATTCATGTCTGAAAATGACCCAGATGAAACCTAAAATAATAATTCACTCCTTTTTGTTCTTAAGAAAAAAAAAAAGAAAGAAAAGCTACATCTTGGATTTAAAAGTAACAGTTTTTAATAACTGCTAGTGATACATCATATTCTCTGGGAGCTCTTCATAACTTGTAAAAGCTAGACTTGAATAACAGTTTCTCCAGCAAAAAAATCAGCGTGTACTGATTCCAGCAGGTACACAAATGGCATCTGCCAATTGGTTCAAATAGAGACCTCCAGAATTCAAACTAGAAGTGCTTAAAAGCATCGAGAAGATCTTGTTTCCATTCAGTAGATAGGATGCTGGAATACATGCCTATACCTCATATGTAAATACCATCAAGACCTTGAAGCAGCAATATACTACAGCTACACAACAGTACCAACATAGCTCTTCCACCTGCTTGTGTTTTCTGCTGTATGCTCTCATCACAATCAAGAACAATGTAGAAAAAAGTATTTCCCATGTTATCAGTGGACAAACTTAGAGTTCTCAAAATTACCTTCACTTTAGTAGCAAAGTTTCATAGACTTGATGTGGATGATGCACAGATCCTTTCCCAACCGCCTCAAATGTGGGAATTAGCTTTATTGTCATGTTTTTCTTAAGGTGACATGATCCGAATTGAAGACAACGCTCTAGATAATGACAGAGAAAACTAAAAATTTAAATTTAGTGGCATTTCCCTTGATATTTTGTCTTCCGAGCTCCTTTACAAATTTCTAAGTTTTTCACTCTTACTAGTTATAGCTGAACTAGATAAAACATATTAATACAAAATGTTATAAGATATGGATTCAAAGTTCCCAACATCCTGAGAGAAAGTCAAGTAAGGAATTCATATTCAAACCAAAAAACGAGTCATTGAGTATATCGATCAAAGTCTGATCTGGGGTTACTTTGTTTCCCCAAGAAGCTCTTAATCGTTTAACAATTGTTTTGGTATCAAAAAGCAGAATAGGTGAACCTGAATAGAGCACCATCCCGAATTTTTTTTTTTTTTTAAACTAAATTGTACTTTCTAAGGTAAATAAAGCTCTACTTTAAACATTGTCTCAGTAAATGACAATTTTGTCGCCATTTACTAAGTCAATATTCATAGTGGAGCTGAGCATTTAAAGATGCAGCTAAATTAATAAAATGGGGTCAAGTACGTGGAAATAAATCCCTCTCTCGCTCTGATCCTTCCCTAAAGCAAACCACGATGTCAACATAGCTTTTCTCCCAGGATTGTGTCTGATGAACTCCACTTTTCCACATTCTTGGTGGTAGCACTACAGGGAAGCTCAGACTTAGGGAAAAGATGCAATAGCATAAGAGCAACTCAAAGTTGAGCTTAATCGTTGTTGCATGTGTAAGCACATATACATTTATGACAGGTTCTGAGCAGTTTCCATAATTTCTAATTATTGTAATATTGGCAAAGTTACTCATTATAACAAAAAAGAAAAAACATCAGTGTTCCAGCTCTTTGACGCAGAATAATTATCACAAGATTGATTTCATTGTAAAATCCAGAAAGCCCAGAGAAGCTCTACTATTTATAGTAACACATTCATAATCTCCAGACAGGATGTCTATCTAGTATGATTTTCTATCTAGTATGATTTCCCTCGGAGAGGAAAAGAAAAAAAAAAACAAAAAAAACAAAAAAACACACACACACAAATTCAGCACATAATTCAATCGTATCAGTCTCACTGTGAGTGATTTCTTCAGAAATATTTCTTCACTCAAAAAAAAAAAAAATCTCTAATAAACAGTTCAGTATTTTTCAGTAGTCTGCAAGCAGGCTAATACCTGCAGCTCTGTAGGACGTTGATTGATGCACTTCAGCTTTGGGTTGCAACTATTAAGAAACGTAAAGAACTGGGGAAACTCTGGCTAAATCACAATAACAAGTGAAGTTTCCAGGTTTACAGAATGCCCAGCATTCAAGTGAAAATTTAATAGGGATGAGAAGAAAATTCCAGTATTATTCAAGAAGAGTGGTAAAAACTAAATGAAGGTGACGACCCTGTTCCTCTTCCAAAACAGTGTTTAGTAATTAAAGTAGTTTAACTTAGCAAGTTAGGTACAGATATATCCCAGAGTGACACACACAACACAGTTTGTAAAAGTTTGGAATGAAAGGACCAAGTATGGGGAAGAAGCACCAGAGAAGCAGAAACTGGTATCAATAAAACCCAACTACTTTGATTTTTCCAGTAAGCTTAATAAGATTATCATTTTATTTAAAGTTACAGAAGAAGTGCTACTCTATTATACATTGTCTTATGTTTACTTAGCCTTATGTATAGCTCCAGTCCCAAGTTTAAAGCAAGCATTAATTTATGGGTTAGGTTTCCTACAGCACAAAAAAAGGCATCAACTTCATGGATAACCCAACAGTAAATTTGAGGTATGCCAATAACAAGTACCCAGCTCCTCAAACAATAGCTGACAGGAGACAATGCTGGTTTTCAATAGCAAAGCTCCTGAGCTCCAGTGTGCATGGAAAGCACAGAGCATCCATGTGGAATAATCCAGAGATAAAGACCTGGGTATTTGCTGCCCTCATTGCGTACATACAGGGTTACATCAGAAATTGGAGAATTTCAGTCTGAAGTACCTGTACAGGATTTTATAGTTTCAAAGAAACATGACATGGAACAGAAGCAACCACGGAAATATCCACAGCTTGAAACAGTCAGGTCCTAGGGTTAAATGGAGACAAAGCTGCTCTTGAAATGCTAGATACACCGTAAGGCATTTTCCTTAAACAAACACAGGGATTATCCCCAGATAAGTACATTCCTTTACACAGGGGCAGACAGACAAGGGAGGTGGAACAGAAGTTATCTGGAACACTCACTCCTGGGCAGGTGGGAGAAGCGCTGCCCAAAGCGAACACAATTTGGGCTCCATTCCACATTGTTCAGTGCCCCAGGAGCACCTGTATACCTACAGCACATCCACAGTGTGGTTCAGACAGGTGGCAAAAGGAAGGCTTGCCAGAACAACCTGCAAGGAGCCACAGACAGGTATAGCCCATGGCCATAGGGAGGCATGGTGTGACTGCCGGGGAGTCTCATCCATAACACATGGGGACCACTCTCCAGATAGAAGAGCAACATTTTCTAAAAGCATTTTCTCTTTCTGAAGGAAAGAGAAACATTTTCTGAAATTTTGTCAAACGAGAAAACTTGCAAAAACTATCAGCACCATCTTCCTGATATGCTGAAGCTACTGAGTTCAAATATCACGCTCAGAGTGCAACTGCACACTCTGTGAGAGGCATTTTAACTGGCAACATGGGGAGCAAAGTGGAAGGTAACGGGCTCAAGTTGCTCCAGGAGAGGTTCAGGTTGGATATTAGGAAAACTTTCTTCTCCAAAAAGAGCAGTGATGCACAGGCACAGGCTGTCCAGCAAGTGGTTGATTCTCCATGCCTGGAGGCATTCCAGAAATGTGGAGATGTGGCACTGAGAGACATGGCCAGAGGGCACGGTGGGGGTGAGTTGGAATTGGACTTGGGGTCTTAGAGGTCCTTTCCAACTTTTAATCTATGAAGTAAGATTCTATGAAGTAAGAGGATAGCCAGAGTTCAGTACAGAGGCAGTGCTTGTAGAAACACAATACATCAAGTGCAGACCCTTGAGCACAGCCTTGCCAGCAGCTCATCTCCAGATCAGAGCTACAAAGTCAAGCAGAACAGCCTCTCACCCTAACCTGCTCAAAACCACAGAGTGGGGCAGAGATCTGAGAACTGGTTTTAGACTGACCAACTGATTGAACCCACGGATAACTGCTGCCCTCATTCAGCCAAATCTGTCAGCAGAAAGCTTTCTTTGAGGCAACCTTGATTCTGAACGTCATTACTTTTGTTATGCCTCTGGTACGTAAACAACACTTTGCAAGAAGTAGTGCTTCAAGCATGTGGTAGAAAACACAAGGAAGCAAAAAGTCATTTTCCTGGGAACTTAATATTAATGTTTATTAAAAATCAATATTCATAGTCCATCTGATTTGGTGCGTGCTGTCAGGCACAAAGACTAACACAGTAAAACTGAGCATGCAAATGCTTCAGGGGATTGGCAGTGTTCTGAATTTCATTCAGAAATGAACTTTAAATAAATAATTATTTCAAAAAGGATCGCTGCAACTCCTATCATGAGCATATTACATATTGCGGAAAAATAATTTGACTGTTTTAATAACTTCAAGAAACAGACAAAATTTGAGAAGCACAAAAACCATTAAAATTGAATAAATATAAAAAAAATTAACTTGATTTATTTCAACTCATTGTGTTTCACTGCTAACCAGTAAATGTCTTGGAAAATTAAAATAATTGCAGGAATCAGACTTAGAAGGGAATTTAAATTCAATCTCTTATAGCCCGAATATTAATAGCAAGAAATTCTTGAGCCATAGTTAAGTTTATTTCATGCCATTAAACACTGGCACTTACTTTATCTGACATTTAATTCTGTTCAGGCAGCAGCAGCTCAGTAAGTGCAAATGTAAATATCTAAGAAGTAGAATTTACATTGAGTCACCGAAGTCTTGTTAGTCTATAAGAAATTTAGGAGAATCGCCCATAAAATGATGAAAAACAGGAAATCAGTTTTCAGTCAAACTCAGAATGCCTGATAACACCCATGTGTCAGGTGGGGAAAAAAAAAAAAAAAGGCCTCATAATGTTCACATCTGCTAAATAAAATAGTTGTCTGTATACATAGAACATGCCATGGTTACACATACAAGACTGACTTGACAAGATTACCTGGCCCATCAGGCTAATACAAGGGGAAGGAAAATTCACATGGGTAAAACAGGACACATGATGTTTGCTGTGGGATGGAAAAATATCCCAAATGTGATTTTATATGAATTCAGGTCTAAGCGTCCTTCCTTCTGAACAATAGACTTAATGTTGATGGCAAATTATGCTCGGAATTCAGTGATTATTTAGTGGTTACCTTATACTTTCTTTGATTTCTTAATGAACTGAAAAATCTTTAAACTCAAAGGTCTTTAGGTCCCTGATGAGCTGTTACGGATATTTCTGAGCTAATTCCATCACATCGACCAAAGATACTGAAATATAAATGGATAAGATAATACCTATAGATCATGTTTTGTCACAGAGCCCAGCAAGCCCAAGATACCTACCTCGCTCAAAATCTGTTCCTGGGAGACCTTTGCACATCAAGATTTTCTAGCTTCCAAAGAGCAGCTCTGCCTTAGGCGTATTTGGTAAATAAACAATTTTGACAGCAATGTCAAGACAATGACAAAACCTAATAAATGACATTTGAGATGCTACTGCCCTGTTTCTAAACAAGCACAGGACCAGCAGGAGCATCCCACACCCTGCGCACTGACGCACAGCGATCTCTTCTCGAGTGTACAGTGCCTTGCTACCACACCACAACCCAACGCGTGCCTGATGTGCTGTCACGCAGCAATCAAGTATCATCAAGCACCGTGGAGACTCAGAAAAAAATTAAAATAAAATTAATCACTTTCAGTGCTTCAAATGCTGTGAAATTGTCCTTTGGTATGATGTTTGCAGAATTTTGAGCACTATTAGGTTACAAACAGGAGCTTTCTTGCTTCAGAAGCCACCCAGTTACATGTGGAAGCATTTGCTTCCCTCTGGCATGCTCACCATACAAGTCTACTTTCAAAGTAATTCATGCAAACAGAAATTTTACCAGGAGAAAAAAAGAAATATTACTGAGATCTCTGTGGTTTGGGGGGGACAAGTGCTGGAGTTGTGGTTACCCATCAGCCTCCAGAAAACGCTGGCAGAGCATTGCCTATAGACACTTAAGAGGGAAGAGGGTTGGGGATGCCAGGAACAGATAACTCAGTCCATTGCACCGGAGCTGTGTTAGGAAGCTTTCACGTAGAATAACACTTAGGAAACCTACAGTTGTAATCTTATATATTGCTAAGTGGAATTATGAAAAAGTGTAAGCATGTTTTAAAAAGCCTAAATAGCTATTTAATTGCTGTCTGAGCAACTGCTGCACCATTTATGTCCTTAAAATGACAGTAATTGTATACAGACTTGACATGTAAGCTCTAAGAAAGCCTCCTGCAAATTGTTGGCACACAAGGAAAGCATAAATGGCAATAATTTGAGCTCCATAAAAAAAAAAAAAGAAATAAAAATTTCTCAGAAAAGATAACGTGCATAAGTGCTTCTTCAATTAAGAGAGTATCAGCATCTCGGTTAAGCTTCTGTTTTCAGGGAAATTATACAGTAACTAAGCTGCAAAAAGTTGCTCCAGGCTGGAACATAACCAAATAAATTCACAATCCAAGCAGCAGAATTTGTAGATATGTTTCAAAACAAAACAAAAAATAACTAAAAATAAAAAAAGAAAAATTGAACCATCGTTAACTTGCATAAAATGGAAATACATGTCAGGCAGTTGCTCAGAAATCGTAGACCGGTCTTATAAATGAGTGCAGTTATTAGACAAGAGCTAAATATTTACCTACACGTCTCATACATCCTTAACGGGGGGAAAACAGTAGGGCTGTTTTACTTGATAGTGCCAAGTTCCCAAAAGGCTGACAGAAACCATTCTCAAATGCAGTTGTGTCATTGTTGGATCCAAAGAATTTCTGATTCAAATGCTTTCGCACCCACGCAAGGAACCTCAACTGAGAACACATGAACTGAGATGAACAATTAGAGCATCTCTCTTTTTACTGCCCTTATTACCACGTTACTTCACTTTATATTCTATGTAGAACTCCAGGGGTTGACATAAATGACAGCTATAAATTAATGTTCAATGCTGCAGTAAAACGATACAGCTGTTTTGAATCTAGATTGCAAATGGTAAGGCTCATTCCACAGTAAATAAAACTTCATTGGAATAGATTCACCCCCACCCTGTAATTCATTTCTTAGAAGTACTTTGTAAACCGTTATAGGAATAGCAGATATCCCAAGAACAAATATTTGTCTTGTCACAAACCCAGTAATAGGAAAGAAGCTATCACTGAGGATATTGCCTTGCTAAAATATAAAATGGCACTGTTCCACCAAAATAGACAACAATACTGTGCTCTGTCCCTAGATAAGATAGTTTTAACACTGCTTTCCAGCTAGGAAAACTGAAAGATAATCCAAACTAACTAAAAATGTGAAGTGAGATTATTTTGAATTGCATTAACAACAAGGCTTCTCAGAGTTAAGCTAAACTGAGTAAACAATTCAGAGTTAAGCTAAACTGAGTAAACAATGTTATTTCTATGGTGAATTTAAGAGCACTTGAATTTTTATTGTTTGGTTGTCTGCAATTTAAAATATATTTCAAGTAATCCAGTTTAAAAATCCACTTGGATTATTTTTCCTAATTGTGTTCACCAGCCTAAGGAACCAGACACACCCTTCGGAACACTACTATATAATAGCAGCTGCATCACTTCTACAGCTTTAATGTCTACAGCAGCAAAAGTGATATACAGCTCAACCTCCTTCACATTCCTCAGTTTTGCCATCAATGATAGCATGCACCTATGAAAATTATATCTAACAATATGATTTCCATGGTAAAGTATATCAAATGGCCCCCACAAGATCCTCCATCTCTCCTCTACTGGGGGACAGTAACAGATGCACATATATATGCATAATCTTCGTTAAAACTGCATTACGACCAGTATCAACGACTGCAATTGGCTGTTAATTAGGTTTCCCTTGAACTCAACCTAATTGAAAACATAGCTGCCACCCATCTGCTTCCCTGCTCAGATTGCCACAAACACACTGCAGAACTCCCATTTATAGCTTTTTGCCTTTCTAATTATTTACTGGCATCCAAATGAATGCATGAGCTCCTCCCCTCAGCCCCAGTTCACTAACTTTAAATTCTTACAGCTTTTCATTACAAAAATGTAAACTCAAGGCAGAACAAAGAAGAGCTCATAAGTGACAAAGTTGCTTTCTCTCTTTTTGAGGAGCACCATGCTCTGTTTTAGACATCTCAATTTTGGGATATGGAGTAGATGGAGAAAGCCCTGAGAAAAGTTACCAAAGCGGTCTTGGAAGTACAGGCTGTAAAGATGGATGGAGCAAACAGGAGCTCCTGAGCCTTGAGAAGAAATGACTGAATGGAAATGTAAGTGCTTCCAAAAAAATGAAAGAAATGAGACAAAATGGAAAGAATAAGCTGTTCCACATACAGTACAATATATTTATCTTTTAAAGGAAGAAAGAATAATAAGAAAAAAAAGACAAGACAAAAGTATATTAACACTGGAATAGATTGCCTGAGAGAAGGAAGGATACCAGAATCAATTCCTACAGGCAAGAAAAGCACTTTCCAAGAGGGATGCTTTGGGGTAGAGTAATGGATTACCTAATCTCCCAGCCCCATTTTTCCAGACATGATACATTCATATGCTTCAAAGCCATGAGCAGCATTACCAGCACAATGTTCATAACAGACATGACCCAGGCAGTGCCATTTATTGTCTGTGCCAGCACAGCACAGCAGGTGACAAGGACATATTCACTTTCCTGCCTGCAGAAGATTACAGGTAGGTAAGTCCCACTTCCTAGAAAATTCCTTTGCTAAAGGAATTAGAAGTTTCAGACAAGTCTACACTTCATTCCTCAGCTCTTAACATATCTGACATATTCCCCTCTGACACAGAAGAGGCAAAGCGATCATGCAATAAACAAAACTGAAATCCACCTGAAATTGATTTGATTTGGCCATTTCACATCTCAGATTGTTCCTATAACCATAGCCCTACCCTGCACTGCCAACCCCATAGCTTCACCTTCCAAGCCATGAAAGGGTTGATGCTCCAGAGGCATCTCAGCTACCCTTTGTGTAGGGTATGAGTAGGGTAAAAGACTCTTACAACTGCCTAGGGAGGCCAACTCATGGAGTCATGAGAATATCTAGAACCACTCTCTGTGCAGTGGGTGACCTCAGGAGAACAGATTGCAAGGAAAACAGACACTCCTGACAACATCCAGAAAACTGATGAACCCATTCTAACTCAGCTGTTCAGCACTGCTTTTCCTGGATTGAGAAATAATGTGAAGTTCTGGAGGAATATGGGCAACACCGTTCTTGTTCCTCTGCTGGAATAAGCCTTGTGAGCAAAATCTGCCTCCTCCCTCCTTCCAAGCCCCTTTGCAGATGACCAAATACCAAATTACAAGAGAGACACGGAACATGGAAAAGCCACAGGTTTCCTGCAAGCTGGACATACTTGCTGGACCAATGCATCTGTGATTTCCTGCAACCTACTCTGTCATCTGATTGCAACCATTTCTGTCAAGAAAATGGTTACTTCCTAAACAGAGGCTTCTACTGCCAGAGACTTCTTCCATGCACTTTTGCTCCAAGAAAATTCAGCTAGCCAGCCAAACACATCTTTAAGGAAAGCAAACATTCAGTCCAAGTGCTTCTGTTCATCCTTTTGCATAGGGGAAAAATGGGTGAGTCATATGGATTGGTAAAATATTAAGCTGAAGTTTTAGAAGCTTTTTCTTCGCTCTTTCACATGGACTGACACCCAATCAGATTACAGATCCTGTGCTGGTCAGCCCAACAGCAAAGCCAACTATCATTCATAAGATCATTCATAAAGAATAATATTTTTTATTCTTGTATGACAATTATTTACAGCACATCTGAGTTCCAAAAAAAAAAAAAAAAAAAAAAAAAAAAAAAAAAAAAAATCCCACCAACCCTTAATATTTCTTATTTAACTATTCTTATTGATCCTTAACATAGTCACCACTGGAAAACTTAGGCTGAGAGTCCAAGGATTAAGAGAGAATTGCCATAGTACTGACACAGGAATAGGCATTTGAATGGACAGACATGCATTAAAAATCCAGACCTTTCCTACAAAACGTTCTTGCTACTTGTTCTTCAGCTACATTTTCTCCAAACGTATTTACTTTGGATTACAGATCAACCAGAGAAAATCTCAAGCCAAAAGGTGAATGCTTTGGAAACACGTAAGCTGATGAAAATGGGTTTCCAGAAAAACCCACAGGGATAATTAATGGGTTTGTTAGTGCTCCTGCTGGAACACAACAACAGACAATTTTAGTCTTAGCAAGTCATTTTGTTTGTTCTAAGTTTTGCTTCTTGTGCTTCTCTCTTTAAAAGGAAAAAAGAAATTGTTTCCTACACATAGGCCTTGAACTTCGCCATTATTTTGGACGGACAATTAGTTATCTCAGAAATACAATGTCATTTTTCTACGGACAGCAAAGAACTAAAAGAGATTGGTAGTCTAATGATAAAAATATAATCAAAGGCTGTTCCAAACTTAGTTAAAGTAAAAAGTTACCAGCGGAAAATCTACTGCAAAAGAAGTCTATCAGGTTGAGTGCGCAAAGAAGTAATTTGCTTTCTGACTTACTGAAAGCAACCCAATGCAACAACTTCAAAAGGCTGTTACCAACTCACTGCTGAAAAATGACTGTGAAATAGATTTGATTTACATTTTATAAAGGTCTTATTAAATGAAATGCATCTAGAAACTCTTATTTTCCATCTGTCATTTGAAAATATTCTCATGGTTGGGAATATTCTGAGCAGGTCTCTTCTCCTTTCCTTTGTCAGCAGCAGGGATCTTAGTGCTTAACTGAAGCAATTAGGAAGCTGCAGATACTCTGCACATAAACTATTTTATTCAATTTGGAGTCAAAACTGCATAATTTTATGGTTTCTATTTGTTATTGCTGATGCAGGCTGAAGCAGAGAAATCCAAATACAGAGCTTCCCTTTTTTTCTTTTTTTTCTTTTTTTGAGCTTTCTTGCATACAATTTACCTGCTGCTTTTACCCAGTCTCAAGTGGCTTAACACCACAGCACACGATCTCTGCACTTCGCTCAATCAAAATGATTACCACTCTGAGAAAGAGGTGGGTTTGTGGTATGTTTGAGTATCTTAGACTCTTTGCAATGGTCTTGCAGCTCACTGATACCCACCAGGGGACTAAGGTGCGTCTCTCAGAAGGATGTCTTGGCAGCAGTGATTTTCCTGGCCTGGCTGGGAGTTACACCAACACCCTTGAGTTAATATCTAAGCACCTGATGCAGGTACTGGTGTGAGGAGTAAGGAATGTGGTGTGTCCACCAACTTTTCCACTGCAGCAAAATCCAGTCTGGTTTTGTTCAACTCTACATTGACCCTTCAAGACTCCCATCCATGATGAAAAAACAATCCAGAGAAAGCACTACAGAGCTCCTCCATGCTTTCACATTCCACTCTGCTCATGTTAGCCTCGTTACAGACCAACATATTTTATTCCAGTGCTCACCCAGCCTCCCAGGCAACTTGCAGACCAACTGAGAACAGCCATCTGAACCTACCAGACCAAAATCAGATAAGCAGGAAACCAGAGCAAAACACAAAGTAATATGAAAAATATGAGAGCTGACATGCTCAGACTTACTAAGAATAAGAAATCCAGCCTTCCTAAATGCAAGCACCTGGATAACTGCACCTATGGTTACTGCTGGGTACTCTCACTCAGCCTAGGGATGGGGACAAGCCAGGAAAGGCACTCCTCAAGTCACCCACTAACAGAGCAGCTTTGTAAGCACTTCTCTCTGGTATTACTTTTTCATTCATAATGTATTTCCAGCTAACCTGAAAACCAGATTCCTGAAAAGGAATTTTTTTTAAACTACAAAAACAAAAAGTGACCTAAAAAGAAAAAGTAATACATGTCACAGAAGCTGATGAAAAACACACCAAGCCACTGAAAGTAACCTGGAAAGCCTGCAGACAGAGTTATCTACCTGTTCTTTGATATAATTTTACAGTTTTACATCCTATTTGCCTCAACATGCACTGCAACCAATTTATCTCAAGGTAACTGAGATTTTTCTAACATTTCTATTGAAGATAGCAGCAGAGGAACATCCAGAGGAACTGGCACACTATGTAGGAATCTCAGAAGCTTAAATCATTCCAGGCTCTGGTAAGTTTTCCCATCAGCTGCATTTTTAAAAGAAAAAGGAAATGAAATTTCATTTTAATTGAGCTACTGGCTACTGATAACTCTATGTATTCATGTTATAGAAATGTATTCTCTGCACATGCATTTACACTGCACGTGGCCAGTCTACAGCACTGAGGGCCTTTTTCTACACCATTCCATTTTGTCTCAGTGCTTGCTAAAACAGAGGAGATTGCAGATGACCTAAATGTGTCCTCTGTATAGTGCAGCTGAGAGAAGACTATATTCAGTTTGGAAAACAACTTTAAAATAGCTTTTTACCATATGGAGATCATTAACTTCCTGTCGGATGCATTAATCTGCATTGCTACAGAGTGCTTTTAGATATTCTTTCCCTCCAAAACTTTCTTGTCCCTTTCTCCTGTGTCCCTCTGGGAAGGCAGGGCTGGGAGATCTGAGGGGAAGAGCAGATGCTCCCCCCAGAGGTGCTGAGCACACCTGGGGCAGGGAGGTGAGACAGGACAGGCTGAAAAGACATCGCTGCTTCTACGTTAAGAAATGAAGTTATTTTCTTTTTGAAGATTTGCTCACTTCTAGGCATTTGAGAGCCCCAACTGCTTACGCTTCCCTGAGAGCACCCCTCCCTTTTGATTTCATTCTACAAGGCAGTGCTCCAAACAGCCTTTGCATTTGTTGCAGCAGGTACCAAAGATGCTTTGGAGAGCAAGTGGGATCACAAAACTAAAGACAGCCTCCAATGTGTTAAATAGCATGGTATCAGTCAACAGAACAGCCATTTTCACCTTCTCCCAGAGGGAAGGAAACCTCCACAATGCTCCAAAACTTCCCACCCAGGGAAGAACTAGGAAAATTAGATGACGTTCAGCAGCAGGGGGCAATGCTTTTAAATTGTGTTAAATAGGAAGAGTTGTGCCTCTTCCATGCAGAGGCAGCAGCTGCCTGGAGATTACAGGAAAACAATAGCCCTCGGCCAGGAGACTTGATGGATAGGGGGGTGAATCTGTGAGAACAAAGAATGCAGATGTTTACTATGAACCTGTGCTCTGCGTAGAGCAGCAAGGCAGAATGGTCAGGATTTTCAATGCCAAATGCTGGCATAACCAACTTTTCAGATCTGCGTTTCTATTTCTACTGCAACTACCATCATTTCCTTTAACAGAGAAGTAATTTTAAGAGGTTTTTATGTAAATGCTATTAGGCAGAACCTCCATCCTTAGAGGTGTTCAGTCACAGATGCTCAGCTGTGAAAATTAAGTTAATGCAGCAGCTTTTCATAAAAGAAATGCCTCCTTAAATATAATCAAAATAAATTATGATCCTTCTGATAGTTACAGCTTCACAGAACACAGAGCCAAACAGACTGCTCCCCACCGTAGCAATTCCCCTCTACCATTCCTTTATAGTACCAATTGTCTCAGTTTCCCTTACCTGACCAATATAATGATATAAATATTATCCAAAACATGGTTTTCCACTAGAACTATTGAATATTATGTTTTTAAGAGATGATTCCTTAAGTTCAATCAAAACCTTTCACTTCTACAGCTGCAACAGCCAGATTCCATTCCTTCTTGCCTGTTGCCTTTTTACTGAAGCTATGATTTATAGCTGCAGCCGAGCCAGTGAGTACCAGCATGACCTGTGTGGCATTTCTGCTATTAGGTTCTATGCTCCTGGGCCTGCACTTACTGTCTGAGGCTTTGATATATGCAACGTTCACTGAACCTATAGCTATTAGCACGGAATTATTTTCTATACTGTTTTGCTGCTTGGACTATGCATTTATTCCTTCAAGCATGACTTACAAAGCAAAGGAAGAAGGAAAATTTTCAAAACTATTAAGACAATGACTTGGGTTTCTGTACCTTTTTAACTTTACTACTACATCACTAATTTTGCTTTTTTCAAGGCAACATCCCTTCTGTACAAATCGAGTTGTTAATGACTCTATTCCATTTGTGGTCTTTGTCTTGCTAATTCTCCACTGATTTAATACCTTACATCTCCTTTACATGAACTTTAGTGAGGTCATTCATGTAATTCCACCACTTTTTTTTTTTTTTTTTTTTTTTTTTTTTTTTTTTTTAGATCTTTCTCATCACTGATATGCCATCTGCTCCTTATATACACTGAAGAGGAACATATTTCTAATTTGCTTCAATGAGATCAGTTTTATTCAACTCACTCACCATGTACGTCAGTCTGGGCTAATTTATTTCTGTGAAGTCACCCATTTTCTCTCCACTCACATTTCAGTGACATGCATTTGTCAGTGTGGCTTCTCCTAGGCCAGTAGCTTTCCTTTCAACCTGTATTTACAATAGTAAACTAAATAAAATGGTCAGAGGACTCCAACCATATTGCTACAAACTTATGTGATCAGCATGTTTTATAGTTGTTTTGAGCACAACAGTCAAGGCTTTACACAAACTAGTTGCCCTCCAGGACAAATCCAGTGAGATTTAAGCCCCAGTATTTACTCAATTGGGTGTGACAGAACTCAATCCCAGAAATGCTAATGCAGGTTAAGAAGCTTCTTCCCAACCATCTGAGGCCCAAAACAGACACGGTCTGGAAATTCTGGATGATCCAACACGATTTTAAAAGCACTTGTGGATGAGCTGGACTGATAACAGCCCTAAATTCAGCAACCTGTTGAAAGTATTAAAAAAATATAAGATGGAAGGATGCAGATGGCAGTAAACTCACATCCATTTACTGTATCTGAGATTACGATAGACCTCCTCAGAGAAGAGTTGACCTTTGCTCCATGTACCCATGAGAGCATCCATTGACTGCTGGGTAAATGGATCAGCCATTACCACTGAGTTTTACTCTGGCCTTCCAAGTGACCAAAATATTTCTAAAAAGTTGTTTAAAGACTTGAGGAATTCTGGTGTAGTTTTGAGCTGCCTATCATACGATTCCATCAAAAGTTTCCTTTGACCTCTAAAACATATTTCCAACATTTCTCTTGAATTTTTATTTATAAGTATTTTTCCCTAAAACTGTCTTTTTCTAAGCAGAAAATGAGTTTCAGGGAAAGTACTTCAAGTATTTCAGCCATTGTTTGCTCTGTGGATCAGTGCCAAACGTGCCAGCAGAAGGAAATAGCTAACCCAGTGCTCACACCACTATACAGAGGGTTATTTATTTATTTTTCAATGAACCCAGATGGGCTCATTGCGAAGGAAGTGAATGCACACACTATTTAGCTGCAGTGCTGGGGCATCCCAGGACTGGCTATCAGCTATAAATGCAAACATAGGCTATTTATCCTTGAAAAGATATAAATGAGTACACATTCCAGTAAAAGGCAGCCTCACCTGCCATCTGTAGCAAGCTTCCTCCAGGCAGCCATCAAAGCTCAGACTTGACAGCAATGCCTGCACAACACAAGCCCCAGTTCTGAACAGCTTTTAAGATCCAATTCCCCATGTCTTCTAAAAAGCACACTCAGTGCAAGATTGACACAAGCCATTATAAATCTTCCATTTAAAAAGTCCCAACAGCTCAAGAACTTAAGGCATATTGTATTTTCCTCAACAGCACAAAGAAAAGTACCATCTTCTATCTTAGCATTCAAAATCTATTCCCACAGAGAAAACAACTTATTAGTAAACAACTAACATTTCCCACAGTGAAAACAATTTATTCCCCACAGAGAAAACAACTTATGAGCAGAAAGCACACTGGAAAGGCAATCTGGATTCTACAGAGCAGCTGCTCATCAATAACAGTACTTTCAAAACATGCATTATAACGACCTCTATTAGAGCACGCATAGTATGGTGCATTACACCAAATGCCTACATTACCATGTCTTCATGTCTTAAAGAGTGGAAATACATTAGCCTTCTAATATACCATGCATAATCCTGACACACCTGGAAGCCGGGATTTCAAAATTGGGAAGTCTAACATCTTTATCTTCAACAACCACCACACAGGATAGACCCATTAAGGACAGGTCTTAATTTCCATTTCTTATTTTACCAAAACAGAATAAAGGCAGTTCTCAAAACATGACGAGTCAAGAAACATGCTATCAGAAGGCAAAATAGAAAGAAGGAAAACTAAAGACACGCATTATAACCATAACCTCCCTGTTTAGCAGTATAAAAATGAATGAGCAAATTGAATACCAGTAAAGCAGATAATAAAGATGAACCTTCTCAGGTCTTTTTTTTTTTCTTCCCCCCTCCAAGTCAGATGTCAAAGATGGAAACATTTTTCCTGGGAAAAACAAAAAGAAATTAAAAAAAAAAAAACAAAAAAAAAAAAAAAAAAAACAGTAATTAACTTCATATTGTTCTAGACAGGAGCTTGGCTCCCTTCAACATATAACATATATAACATAATGTACACACAGCATTTCTTAAGCCACAGTTCTGAGGAGTTTAACCTCCATCAAGGCGACCCAAGATTTGTGTGTTTGCGCAGCGTGACGGGGGAAGTTTACTGAACTATTCATCATTCCATTCCCTCTTGTCCAGAATCACCAATTGTTTCTTGAAGCAGAACAGTTTCGAGAAAAGGTCCACACACTTTTCAAACTAGATAAATCGAACTTTGAATGCACTGGTACCTTTACTAACAATACTGGAGATAGATCAGTACTGTTTCAGCATTCCCGTGTCTTTTCAAAACTTCAGGACTAGCAGCCTCTTTACTCTTATTTTCCTTTTTCTTGGTGGCAAAGGAAAAAGATAAGGTGTCCTTCCTACATCCTTAGTTTAGGGACTTTTTGTACCACTAACTTTCTAATTCCAACAGTTGCAACAGAGCTAGCTAAGTTGGCTCCTTTTTCATGTTTCTGCATTTCATCTTTTTCTGATTCCCCTAGAGAACACATCCCAGCCATAGACAAATTATAGATTAGGACTTCAAAATTTTACCCTAGATCAAACTCTCCTCATTGACAGAACCACAACACAGAGGCACTAGTAGCCCACAATCAGGAAAAAATGACAGTACTTACATAATTCTCAGGTTGGGAATCACATACAGTGAAGTGGAGGTTTGCTCCAAGTTACAAAAAGCCAAAACTGTGAGTTTTTTTTTTTTTTTTCCTAGAAGCTTGTGGATGACAGAACTGAATTTCTGATTATACCCTCCAAGACCAGCCAGCACGTGGACAACTGCACAAGGCATTTTCTGCCAAGGCCCACATCTCACATTCCTTGCCATTTCCAGCTTCCTCAACATGGAAAACCGTGGCACTAAAGCCAACTTCTTCCAGTTCCATACTAAAAGATTGCAGGCTTTGACGTAGTAATGAGGCAGGAAAAAAATGGGTGTGAGATGTTCTCTTTCAGTAGTATGATTTATTTCACACTGGCAACTCAGACAGCTCCTGTGCTTCCTCCAACATGTTCACTTGATGGATGGTGCCCCAGCACGAGTGGACTGAGAAGCTGCAGGGGTGACGACAGCCTGCCCTCAACTCCTGTTTTCTTAGTGAACCAGAGTGATCCGCACAGCATTCAAGCACAGAGCGAGGAGGACTGGCTACAGGAAAGAAGGAAAGAAATCCAAGAAACAATCAGTAATGCAATGCTCCCTCACAGGTGTGAATCATACGGGAGACTGACTTTCCATCACTTAACAATTGATGCTGGATATGAGAAGAATCAGGCCCTTTGCAATTTTATTGTTTTCCCATTACATTTCATGTTCTCGAGGCTCAGCTTTGTTATGAGGAATCTACGACTGGGTCCTCACGCAGGCACAGCTCCCATTAGTGTCAGAAGGAGTTACTGTACTGCTGCTTACCGAGAGGAGAGCAGACTCCCTTGTGGCAGGACTTCTTTCAAAGAAAAACTGCAGAAGAACACTCGAGCAAAAATACTTGAAATTTTAAAAGCCTTCAGGCAATGATTATAGCTCTGCTGGCCCTTCAGAGGAGCATAAAGGGCCCCATTAAGCAAAATAATATTAGCATTTGATACCTGGCAGTAACTCACTGGTGTTCTATTTCAAACAAGAGCTTGAGCAGGTAGCTACTTTGCTAATCTGCTATCTCTCTCTTGTCATCCTGGTCAATAAATGATTGCTTTCAAATATCAAGATCCCCATTTCCACCCAGTCAGACTCTCCACTGGTTAAGTGTTTCACTTGACCCTAGCCAGCTTGCAGCAGCTGAAGATATGAAAGAGCTCTGCTGCAAACCCAAAGGCTGCCTTCTGAGCACTCCTGCTGCAGAGTGCACAGGGTGGCCCTGCTCTTCCCAGGGTGGAAGCAGGGCAGCGATGCATACAGAGGTGAGCAGAGGGATAAAGACTTCAGTCAAAGGGATACAAGGTAAAATTCCCTTTTTCAATGATGTGATCTCGGTGAACAAGCAAGTAAACGCTGCACTCAGTGTCAATTTAGAGGTTGTGACAGCTCTTTTGTTTTTCTAGTCTATGAGACTGACCTGTTATGGAAACCTCTTCACAGTAATAATTTCTGTTTTCACCTGGAATATATAAGGCTCTGAAGTGATGAGTCAAAATATAAAAATTAAACCAAAATTTTATTATAAAAATTTACTCAGGGTCATAAATTTTCACTGCCATGAAGAACTTTGCCTCTCTCTTCCTCTGAAAAAAAATCTAAAAAAAACAATTCTTGCCACAAAATTCAACAAAAACACCTAATGAAATCAATGGTAGTACTTACTTATCCTTAATTTCCATTAACAAAGTACATTTCCTTCCTTTCGTCTCCAGAACTACAATAGCTTTTTCCCCACCATAGCATGAAAGCATCAATCTCTGTCACAACCAGAATGGCAAGTACCATTTTAGCTAGTTTCACTGCTGGTGTCCACATATGTTCTCCCCTTCGTTAATCCAATGTTCTGCTTCCAGCTCTGAGCTTAAAAGTTGAGTAGGGGTTGCAATGGGAAGGATAAGGTGTTGCAGACTCACTGTACCTTGTTTGTCTACTGTCCTGGTACAGGTCAAGACTGCAAATAATGCGATAACAGTGGGGAAAAAACTCCATAAGAATTTGTTCTCGGTCTTTATGGAAGATCTGCCAGAGCACATAGATGTGTTTGTACAACTCTTGAATAGTTAGACCAGAGTCCATACACCCAGCGTTCACACTCACACATGCCAGGAGCAACATCCTATTTCTAAGCACCATCCAGCAATGGTTGGAGGCAATCTGCCACAAGCAGATTGGAGCCAAGTTGTTGAACAGGAGATACCAAGTGCTCACAAATAGAAGACATGAAAAGAAGGCAACATGGGAAAACTAAAACAATACCAGTGTATCTGAACAACAGCAAAAAAAAAAAAAAAAAGAAAAGAAAAAAAAGAAAAATGGCTTTTAGCTCTGACAATTGCATGCTATTTGTCAAGCAATCACTGCCCCAAAACTATATGAGTATTGTGAGCGTCCCCAGACCTGTGATAAGAAAAAAAAAAAAAAAAAAAAAAAACAAAAAACAGAAGGTAAATGAAGCAGAGAACATGGCCAGAGTTCAAATTCACTTGTAAAAATTCAGACAACAGGTTTTGCTGTCCAAAAGACACAAGGAAGCCTATGTTCTGATTTGTATATTACAATGCAAACAGATTGCAAACAAGTTTCTAATCACTTTGTGCTTCAAAAGCAACCTTAGTTAATTAAAGTTGGCAGGATTTCTGAAAGAAATGCAGCAGTTGCATTCAACCAGTATTTGCAGCAGTCACACATACACAAAGCATGTTTGTTATTCCGTAAGTATGCCCGTGTAAGCAGACCATGAACATTTTGGCAAGTGACACAAAGCAACAGGAGGTTGCTGAGATAGATGCAATGTGTGCAAACCCTGTGTTACACCAGGCTAGGGTTTGCAAGAACACAGCTACAGACCCACAGACTGATTTCCAGAAGGTAAGCACCAAGATTATCATTTTCACATAGCATGATTTCTCTACAGCTCTGAAAGTCAGGCCATTTTGCTGCAATGACTCACAGAGCACCTTTAGCACAGTTTTTCTCCTGTTGGGGCTACAAATCCCAGAGTGCATTCAGGATGCCGCAGAGTTCCTTTCCACTAGCAAACAACTTCAGGCACTGGAAGTCAGTGGATTACTGGAGATAACTTCAAATTCTCCCTTCTCTTACATGGCACCAATAGGATCCCTCCCACTAGGAGCCAAGAGAGCCAATTCTGGGCACATACTTGCATGTTAATCGTCTACAGTGTTCCCTACACACTGCTGTCTTAAATGAAAAATCATTTTTGAAAGTGTATGATTGGCAGTGAAGACACGTATCTAGTACTTTAAAAGAGAAAAGAATGAGTATTTTCCCTTTACTCTTGGTTTTCAGCTTTGGCAAGAGATCGAGCTTGAGTTGGTATATGCACATCTTCTGAATTACAAATGCAGTTAACTACTAACATTTAAATTATTTCTTTTTAAGAAGTACTTTCCATGGCAACTTACACTGTGAAGTTGCTGCATTACAGACCAACTCAAGCTCATTAGGAAACTATCAGCTGCAGCATAATTTCCTGCCCTCTTGTTCCTGCATTAGTTTCTTCAGCTGATTTTAGCCACTTTCACTGCTGTAACATCCACACTTATTTACCAAATGGAACTAAGGCTCTTTGCTCACAGCCAACAAAAATTGAGTCTGTCTTTCCAGCATGCATCCTCCCATGGTGGGGCTGAGCAGATCAGCAAGCAGGTCCTACATCCTTCCTAACTAAGCTGTTTATCTTCACACAATACCGTCAACTCTTAAGCTACATGTGACCACCACCATAAGATGCTGTAAAAGCTTTCCTTTCTTAAGCAGTTAGATCCAATTAGTTCTTGATAGCCCATTTAATACCAGTCTGTGTGGATATAGTCCATTTACCCTTATCAGCTAGTGCCCTGGCCCAGAATTAGTCCATTTCTTAGTAGCTGATAAAAACAGCCTTTAGAAACAAGCACATCTCAGTTCTCCTGAAACAGCACCATTAAGCATCCTACTTTTGGCACACAGGCTGAGTTCATGACTATGCCCTCACGTTAGGCTCTTGAACTGGGAGGTGGTGTTATAACTGTTGACAGACATTTGCTATTTTGCATGCAATTTTACAGAGTTAAACCTTTTTCCCAGTTTCCTTATTCAGGTGGGAGATAATTCACAGGAGGTGGCTTCTCTTGGAGTGATCTTCAACTTCCTGGACATTTGGTTCTGTAGTTTTCCTGGTGGTTAAATTCCAGAAATGTCTTTGTCCTTTCTCAAAATGTGTAAACGAGGTGGAAAAGGAAGAATACCTGACATTATTGAGAAGGAAAATGCTCCAAGTATGTATTCTAGTACCAAACTGATGTAAAACTCTCTTCTATTAATCTAGAGTATAATCAGAAGCTGGGTACGATACTTCATTGGCATTCTTGACATATGCTTTTTGATAAATGCTGTTGAAATAGTTTAATTACTTTTTTGTGTTAACCATTCAGTATTGAAAGGACTAGACACTTGTTTATGTCATTTCAGAGCTCAAATATGAGACGTAATTGACATTTCTGCTGATCAAAAGAATCGAATTGCTTCTGCGTTGTATTCAAAAGAATTTCTTTTTTGTAACAGAGCATCTCAAAAGACTGATTACCATAATATAATCAGGTCTTTATAGGAATGGGATCAAATGCACCTTTGCACATTACAGTGTTGAAGTGATGTTAATTATCTTGCAGTGGCTACATTGCAGTTTATGCCACTCAGATTTAAGAAAAAAAAAAATTATTTATGTGCTACGATTGTTTGGACAAAGCCATCTGCTCAGTTCTTGAAACGTTATTCAAATATTGAAAGCAGCTGTTTGTCCTTGGACACATTTAAAGAAACTGGGGCTTTTTGTTCAAACCAAATGCCTGTTGACTAAACATATCCCTCAGGCTGTCAAGAAGCCTATATGTTGTGCTGCAGAGCAACAGGTATCTTTAATGTTAGCAGTGAAAATAACAGAGGTGGATTCTTTCACACGGAGAGGCTTTATACTGTGCCTAGAGGGGGCGAGTCACAAAGACTGCAGCATTCACCTCTGAAGAACTTCAGCATTTTGTAGGGCTTAAGTCTTCAGGCTCTGCTTGCAAGAGCTGGGATCATTCTGAAGCAGCAGAAATGAAACTGATGGCTTTATAGGAATAAATGGATTATTGAAATAAGAGAGGTGAGAAGCTAAAGTAATCCTTAATGGGAATGCAGAAAAACCAACAAATTCATAAGGAATAATAGAATCAAGTCAGTGCACAAAAGTAATTCAAGAAAAACAGTGAAAATTAGTGGCAGGTAGATCAACCTGAAGCTCACATAACGAAGACTGACTGAAGACACTGGCCTCCTTGCGCAGCTTTCTGCAGTACGGATAGCATCAGCCTCCCAGCAGGGAAGGTACAGACATTGAGCATCACCAGGCCACAGCTGGCACCTAGTATTGAACAGGACATGGCCCAGGCAGCACTGCCAAAACCCGTCTCCAGCACCTTCCACTGGAGGTTTGCACATCCTTGGAGCATAACAGAGAAGTGATACTTATGGGATTAATTCCTGAACAAACCCAGTACACAACATCTGGTTTGGAAGGAGGATGGCTGACTGCTCACCTTGGAGAGCACCAACACAAGCTGAGCAGTCACCTTAATTATTTCACCCTTCTAATTATTCAAACAAGTTAGGGCAGAACTAGGAAGCGCTGACAGCAGAAACCATCCAGGCTACTGATGAGGGAGAGATGGACATGAGACCTAGCACTGAAGGTCTGGAACTGTCTCTGTAACAAAGCACTAAAGCACTTGGAGCTGACGATGAGAGGGCAATGCGATAAGAGCCGACACCAGACAAAAAAAAAGAGAAAGTCATCAGAAATAAAAATAAATAAAGCTTTATCTCAATGCAGTAGGAAGAAAGCAGATCAGTGAAGGGATACAAAATTGATGGGGCTGTCAGTGCCAGAGACAATGGCAACAACCTCAACAGCTTCAAAAAGGACTAGAAGGAAGTCAGAGAGATAAAGGATGAGAGACTGGATGAAGACACAGCATTTAAGATAACTGATAAGATTCTGACCTTTTTTTTTTTTTTTTTTTTAAAGAAAGATTTCACAAATATTGCATAAGAGGAATTGATGATCTGAGGACACAATGGTGGAGAACAAAGTCTTCAAGATAGCTACAAGGAGATAGGCTTAAAAGGACAGAGTCAGTGAACTAGTTACTACATAATCAATATTTCCTCTTGATGGTTACGAAACTGCAAAGTCATGGCAAAAAATTATATTTTCTCTGAAGTTTAAGATGTTCAAAGAGAAAAGTAACTTCCCAAACTCCTTTGAAAATCCAAGACTAACTGATGACATCCATTTGTTCTAGTTAAGGTATGCAAATATATAAATATTCATGACTGAACTTGGAGCATTCCTCAAATTAATCTATTAAAAGGGTTCATATTGCAACTCTGCCTGTTATATACAAAGTAGTATCTCTAGAAGCTACACAAGAAAATGAGTTTTGAAAATCGTTTTTTCATAATTTTTTAATAAATTCAGAGATAATGAAATAGCTACCACACTGTTCCACTTGAAACTTAATTCTGGTATAATTCAGATGCACAGCACTGATTACCCATGCCATTTATAAAAACCAAAACAAAAGAAGATTTCAACACCAGTAAGACTGAAAACAACATCTATATTCCTACTGAAAGCAGAGGGAGAAATATATCTCAATTAATAAAGACTCTTAGGTTTCCAGACCTTGCAGTCTCATGCAATTAAAAAAAAAAAAAAAAAAACAAAAAAAAAAAAACAAAAAAAAAAAAACAAACACCACACTTTATTGGGCTTTAAATGTGCCTGTTCCACATAACATAACAGACACAAAGGCTAGAGGCTCACAACTGTTCAGGCCCATGTGGCTGTCATTCACCGCAGGCAACCAGCGATATGCTGGCAGAATTGTTTCCTGATGATACATCCGTAATGTAGCTGAAGTCACTTTGAAATAGGATTCTTGTATCAAACTCCTCAAGCAGAAGCCTAAGGGGATCTCTGTTTGGAAAACCGTGCACTGTATTTTAAATTTAAGGAAATATTTTAACGCACAGAAAGCCACCTCCCAACCAACAGGAGATCGTGTTGTACTACTTTTAACCTGAGGCTCATAAGAACCTTTTCATTGTGAAGAAGAGGAAAAGGAGAGAAAAATCTCCTGTGCTGTACAGCATCCCCATAGGTGACCCCAGAGAGTAAGGAATCAGAATGCAGAAGGGAACCCGAGATCATCTCATCCCAATTTCTGCTGCAAGCACTGCCTTGGATTAGGTATTCAGGAACGTGACCAGCAAAGTCTTGAACATTTCCAGCAAGGGACGGCCTCTAATTCTCTGGACAAAACATTCTAATGTTTAACAGTTCTCATGATTTCCCCTCTCATTTCTTTTCCTTGTAATGGCACAGAAACTTCTCTGAAGCAAAGGGTGCCTGTGGTCTCTGATTCTGCTACAGCACATCCTCAGAAGGAGGTACACTTCATCTTCTCTACCATTACTTTTAGGCGCTGGAAGAACAGATTGCTTGAGACTTTTCTTTGCTGAGCCAGTAAAACCCCTTAAAATTTGCTGATGTTTCAAGCAAAACTCCACTTGTATGGTAGCCCTCCATAGGTCCCGCTGCTATTTTTCTCTCTTCAATGAAAGGGCACCAAAACTGCATCGCAACATGTGCCAAGTAAGATGATCACCTCTCTCCTTTGGATACTGTAGCATTCACATTTCCAGAGGCATGGAGGAACTGCAGGAGGAGATCATGCTACTACAAACAGTAACAAAGTGTTTCAGGCTGTTTCACTTCTCTCACTACCTGAGCAATGCTTGTTATTGACTGTTCAGGCAAAGGGACTGTTATTCTCAACTGTATATAAAGTCTCTGAAAATGAAAGTTTTAACAAGCTATTCGAGGATCTTAACTTGGCTCGGGATTTTAAGAGCAGATACTATAAACAGTCACAGTTCAAACACCATCAGTAAATGTTAGCTCTCCCCCTGCTCACAGTAGCTTTGCAAATCTGCCTCAGTTCTGATGTTGAGAGTGGAAAACCAAAAAACATCAGGGTGTAATGCTAAAACTTGAGCAGCAAAAACATGAGTGGCAGCTCATGCTACCGTGATGACATCAAATAGTATTTGCCTGGTGATAGCATTAAAGCAAACACTCCTAATAGCAATGTTTGATGCATCACTGTGGACAAGGGATTCTCCTTCCATCTCCACAAACAATCCCAGTAATTAGATTTCTGCCATTTTCTTGAACTGCTGTGCTGTTGAGTACAACTGCTTTCTGATAGGGACCTATGTGCATTTTTGCAGCAGTGTAGAAGGATCTCAGCACTACTGTATAAGCAAATTGACCAGATTTCTGCATTTGTACTAGATTTCATCTTCAGTGATATTTAATGGTTTATACGTGCTACATGATTAATATGCAGAAGGCAGTGAAGTGGCTGCCTAAGGACTTCTTAAAAATCCACCTGTCCTTCAGGTCAAGGCTTTTCAAATAGAAAATTAATGTTTATTCAGTAGAATTTGCTTTGCCAATTAAGAAAATAATTGGCCAGCCTCAGGACAGTACATTGGCCAGATGCTAACTTGCACCCAATATAGTTAGTTTGAAAGCAGTTTAAAAAAATCCAGGGGAAAAAAAAATAATGAAGTCATCAAATATTAAGAACAGCTATGTTCTCGATGCTGGATCATGAACAAGGAGGAAGCCACCTCTTTGCAGTGGAATATGTTGTAACCTATCTACAAACACAACCCAAGCACATGGTCTGATGCAACCTGCACAGCACAGCTTTGTCCCACAGTGCCTCTCTGCCCCACAGCTGTGGTGCACAGGAGTTCACTGCACCCCCACATCTGCAGCATCACCCAGAGCCCCTGGGGTGAAAGGGGAAAATGGGGCCCTACATTGACAATCCTGAACCAAACACATGCAGAACAACAACACTCCCACAACACAGGGAATCCATTCTAATTAAGACTCAATGAGGGAATAAAAGGGGCAGGGAGCTGGGTGAAACCAAGAGATATGAGCCTCATTATGAAAGTAGATTCACAGCAGTCAAAGGTCAACTGGTTTCTACACCAGACAAGTTAACAGAGACAGTGCAAACACCATACAATGGGAAAACGGTGTGCTGGAAGAAGGCTATGCATGCTGGCGTGATAAATAAACTCATTAAAGAAAAAAATTACACACTGCCAGCAGAATACCATCCACCAAGTCTTCAGTGCTGCGGGTTTTTAGATCAACCCACTTCATATGTTGAGAGTATTTGAGCTTGAGTAATTGGCCCCCAAATAATCCTTTTGTTCCTAGATTGATATAATCACTTGTACCTCATCCAAGGAGTGCCAGAAGATTAAGTTGGTAATGAGATTGTACCTTTCCCCACTCTTATTATTTTGTCAGGACAAATAATTGATGTGCCATTTTCTGTTCTTGCCATGAGGATGGATTAGCATTGTGGTACTTTCACTTCTGAAGAAGCTGAGTGGTTTCTGCACATGTGATTTTCAATGGCTTCGGTGGTTGGGTTTTTTGTTTTGTTTTGGAGATCATTAAAAAAAAAAAAAAAAAAAAAAGCCTATCAGAAGTGCACAGATGATCTGCAGGCCACAACACATTACTATTCTGTCTAAGTTTGCACACTCTCCCTTCTTACATAATTTCAAAGTCTTTTCCTACCAAAGAATAAGTAGGATTCCCATTACACACATCAGGATCCACAACTCTTGCTCTGCAGACACAACCCAGAATATTCCCTTACAAACACATTTATACAGACACATCTTCCTCAAACCACTCAGAGATTCACGTGTGTATGGCCTCACATCCCAAGGGCACCACACATTATTAACACCCCAAACCTCCCATCTATTTCAGTCAGGAATTCATTCCGATACACATCTTTCTCTTTCACCCCTCAAAATACAAGGTTTGGTACACCAGCCTCTTGCACCACGACATGAAGGACAAGCATCTTATAACGTACACAGTGTACTGCCACAGGGAGATGCAGTTTCTTCCCACTGCTTTATTTTTTTTTCCCACGCCATACTAACAAGGCACAGTGCCATCAGTCTGCAACTGAGTTAGTGACATGGGTAGTCTAGCTTAAAGGTAGAAAAAGTTCTGATAAAATGCAAGATTCCACATCCTCCTTTGAAATAGTTCATATAATATGAATGAATTATGAATAAGTAACTCTTCATAGCCAGCATGACACCAGAGAATAAGAGAGTTTTTGTAACAGAGGCATTCCTGTGTGCCACTTACAGTTTCATAGTCCTCAAGCACACACAGCCATCCAAAACCCAACTCATGTTTTATTAGCATATCAGATCATAGTCATCTGGTATAGCAATACTTCTATGAATGTATGGACACCTGTACAAAACACAACTGTACCAAAAGTTACATATATTTAATCTTGTCAGCCCTCACATCATCTATACCATTGCACACTGTGACATAGTTTACAGTAACTTGACTATAAGATAATTTCAGTCTGAGAATACATAACTGAATTCAAGTTGAAGATTCTTTGCAGACCTTTTTTTGCCCCTCCCCGGACATATATTCCGCTGAAACATTATGAGACAGGTTGTTTTTCTGTAACTGATATTAAATAAGAGCCCCTTATCTCAATCTAGTACTTTCTTTGCTTTTTCCTCTCCTAATTATATTTTCACAGTATGCTGATCCTTTATGTACTTAATTTTTCCAGTCAGTCTATAGAAACCATCACTCTGATTCTGCATTTGTGTGGTTTGAAAGTCTGGAAGTTACTACTCAGGTTCCAAAATGAGGAAATTGGCCTAAAACGAACCATCAACAATAACATTGAGTAATAGAAAGAAAATCATAATAGAACTGAAAAAAAAAGTTGCCAGGTTTCTTTATTCTCTGAGACTTATGTTTTACTTTTACCTGAAGAGTTACAGCTGAATTTTATCTGCATAAGTGCTTACAGAAGAGATATTTCCATTTGTTTTCTCCACTGGAAAGTCCTTCCTGCCTCCACCTCTCTCCAGACTGCTCTGTTGCTTGAATTCATACATCTATCCTGCATTTTCTTAGAGAAAGCAATAAGTAGACCCAACGGTAAGTATCTGCACTGTGTTTTTCCATTCCAGCTGAGAGTTGGCTGAAGGTCAAAGCATAAATTACATTTACTACAATACATTTTGATGGGCTGAATCAATACCCATGATCAAGTACATCGTGCAGGCTCCCAGCAAGGACAGATCTCCACTCCTGTCATGAATTCTTTCCACCTTTAAATCATAGCTATCTCCATTTTTCCACTGTCAGAATAACCCTGTTTTCTGACAATATGGCAAAACACATTCTGCAAGAAATGACATTACTCTCCTCACTCAGTTTAATAAATTCCTTCAGGATTTTTCCACAAAGGTAACAGGAAAAAAAAAAAAAAAAAGTAGAAATCTATAGAAAAGGTATGAAATTTAAATATCAACAGTGTCTGAATCACTAGCAGAGCTATGAGGACATCTAGTTCCCCCCCATGTTGCTTCTTGGTTAAAACATGCTGCTAATTGCACAGAAGTGACCTCTGGGGATGGAATCTCAACACCACATATATTGCTCTGGGCCCATATGGGCCCACAACAACACGCAGCAATGACAAAACTTCTTATACTTGAACAATGTGTAGTTAAAAAAAAAAAAAAAAAAAAAAAAAAAATCAGAAATGCTTTTTTTTTCCCCCATCGTTTAAAGCATTCAGACCTAATTGCACTTAATTTTCCAACACAACACACAGAAGAGAATTTTAAGTACCAGCAGTTATAGGATATGCATTCCAACCTTTCCTCTATTCATTTAAGGTAGGATTTGAGTTGTTTGTTTTTCAGGACATCCTGTTAGTAAACACTCAGTATCAGAAGTTTTTTTAAACCACATCTGCAGACTGCAGTTTCCATTTAGAATTGGCTGCTGGGGGGATGCTCCAGGGATTGGCAGTAAACTATTTAAAATGACTCAAAAAAATCAGTTCATTCCAAATAGAACACCACCTATTCACACAAAAATAACAACAACACAGAAAAACCACCACACACAAGTAATATAATATTTCAGTCAAGCTATTCAGTTCAAATTTTCAGTCAAAAGGGGCCTACAGAGTTCAAGTCCAACTGCCTGACTACTTCAAAAACAGCTGTGTGTCATTTCCAGGGACAGTGCCCAGCACCTCCCTCTGCTTCCCCTCCTCAAGGAGACGCAAAGAGGAATGAGATCACACCTCAGCCTCCTTTCCTCCAGTCTGGCTGCCCAAGCATCCTCAGACTCTCTTCATAGCACATCCCTGCATGACCAACTGGTGACCACTCACTAGCCAGATGTAGTCCCATTTTAGTCCCTTTGAGTTCTACCACTGAGCCAGTTCACCAGCCAGCACTGCATGTGCCTGTTAACATCACAATTTGTCCAGAGGGAGATTGTGAAAGATATTCTCAAAAGCCTTATTAATTCCAGGAAGATTACATCACTTTTGCTTCAACCACTGAGTAAATGACCTTACTGTAGAAGGAAACGTAATCACAAATACAAAATTTTCCCTTCATGAATGTATGCTTACTATGCCTGATAATAGCTTTCTTCATTAGATGCCTTTCACCAGCACCCAGAATCACTTTCTCTATAACTTTTCAGTCTAATCTCAGAACCTGGAAAAGTCTGTAATTTCTCGGATATCAAACCCACAAATTCTGGCACAGACTGTCTTGGATCCAGGCACTGGATCCAGGCCCGGGCTCACCTGTCTCTTTGCATATCTCTGCCAAATTGTGGGAGCACTGGAGAAAAGCACCGTGTGCTTGTGCTCAAGAATCCTTGAGCCATCTTCCCAGTGCTCTGCTCTTGCTACAGAGGTTTGATTGATCTCACCTTGGTGAGAGAACTTGCTCCGATTCCTCTTCTATCTTTCTACATCCTCATCTACCAAACCCAGAGCATCACATCTATTCTGTCATCTGCAGATCATCAGTAGCTGCTATGCTAGGGTAGCATGTTTTAGGGCAGAGCACAGCTCCATGGGCCAATCACCTTCTTGGATTCACAGATGGTTCTCAGTCTCCCCACATCCTCTTGAGTTAGACAGACCCCATGTACCCAGAATAGTTTTGAAGCAGCAGCACATAAGATATTTAAGCACATATATAGTCCACTTATAAGTGTTCTGACAGCATGTATCATTTCAAGACTGCTTGCAGCATTTATGCATAATTAAACCAAAGTCAGACATGTGATTAAAGATTATGATTAAAGGTCTGACACTTTATTTATCAACAGTGACTGACTCCATAACTGCCTGCACAGACATGTTGTTCTCCAGAGTTTCTCTTGTGATCCTAGCCAGCACAGCAGCATGAGCATTGAAAATATACATACTGCTATATAACTTACAGAAACACAATATTTCCTGGCAAGCTACTGTCATAAGCTCAACACACTGAATATGCTGAGCAGCAAGAGGATGAAGGTGGAAAGGACAGACATTTCACACCATACTTCAGATACTGACCTGGGATATGAAGAAACCATAGACATCACTTCAATTCAGGCCAAGTACATTTTTTTTTCCCCGGTGAATAAAGCCCTTTAGATCCCTAAGAGTCACCCTTGAGAAAGAATCATGTATATCATCCAACACTGGGATGTACAGAGGCTATGAGGAATTAGACAGAATGTTTCAGAATAGAACCAAAAATTAGTTATGTACAGTGCTTCCCTATGCATCAATATTTCAGTTCTATTCCAAACGCAGTGAAAATCAGAAAGTGAATGCCGAGCAATTGGAAACTAAGGAGTTCAGAGAAGTTTCATTTGTGACTGTATTCCAGTCTCAAAAAAGCCATTTTAAGCTAATGAAATTCAGGCACCTCCAAAGATGTAAAAAGTTGTTCTTTCAAGGATTGTACAATCATATTGACTAGAGCAGAGGTTGACTCTGGATTCTTCTTCTTGCTCAGACTGGAAATGACTGCCTTGATGATCATGACAATACATTTTTCTTACACAGCTTCCTACCTGCACTGAACACGAGGACAGTGGCAAAGCAGAAAAGCACAAGATTAAAGAGAATAAGTTTAAGAAAAAAAAAAAAAAAAAAAAAGTACTCAACCCTTTACTCTTTGCTTAAAAATAACAATAAAAATAAGAAAGAAGCAGCTCAGCAGAATTAAATAGGCAGATGAACTACATGAGAGAAGATCTGTGGTTACCATGAAAAGGAATGTGTGATTTTAGGACAATCTTTTGTTTATCTATTCCCTTATTTATTTACAATAATATCAGATCAGGAAGAGCTTCCAGAACAAAGAACCAGATTGACCTGGCAATGCTTCCTTCTAACAGGGAAGCTTAGAGAGCACCTCTCAAAGATGAGCAGTTTTCCACCCTACATACCAAAATTCATTGCAAAGGTAGAAGAGCATTCAAAAACAGACAGAATAAATTTAAATTCTCTGGACAATTTAAAGTCATAAAGAAAGAAAAAAGTGGAAGTTGGCTTTATTTGCTTCTCAAAAGAATAGTAACAACAAGCCCCCTGCTCCATGGGACAGCCTTTCTGTGCTGCACGCTGAAGGTAAAGGAGAACAAGAAACCTCTGCAGTCTCCTTTGGCACTGAATTTGTCCAGATTTGTTAGCAAAGCAGAGATGTTCAGTTTCCAAGGTTTGCCTTAAGTTGCATTGCATAGCTACACTTTGTCCTAGAGAAATATCTAATCTCCTACAAATTACAGCGTGGCAACAAATGCTAAATCAGTTCGTGTTTTTAGGATGTTTAGTATTTTTCAGTAGAGCAAGCTGAGGATCAATCAGCTGGCATTAGTAAAACAGAACCTGCTTTTTTTCTTTTTTAATCAATAATACATAAACAATGAAAAATGCAATATTGATTTGCAATTGTCATTACATTAGCCCCATCGAGAACACAGCTAGATCAGAAGGCTGAGCAGTGCAGCCCTGATAGATCCCACCAAATGCCAGTGCAACTTACCCTGCACCTTCAGAGCCCCTGTGGTACAAATCAGCAGAAGGGGCAACTCCCACCACCTGAAAGTGTTCTCCCAATCTCCTTTTAGCTAAAAGCATTGTTTTCATAAGATGAAGACCTTTGCATCAAACTCCTTAGTGATGCATTAGTTTTGAGACATTAAATCATGAAGTTCACTGTTTCTCAGATCTCAGTAAGTCACCCACTGATAAGTAAAGTGCAGTGCTCTGTTTTGCTGCAGCTTTTTGTTTTAAAAAAGAAAAACAATGTCAAACTTGTGTAGCTCGTGGAGCCTACACTACTGTCGCCCTAGGGCTGCAGTAACCTTGTACACTTTTCTCACTGAACACATTTCAAAGGTGAGGGGTTTTTCTACTCTAAGAAATAATCCATATTTTATACCCCACAGTGAGGAAAGCCCTGAGGCTCACCTCTCAGGTGTTTAACCATATCAAAGAAAGGTCCACCAGCACACAAAGGCCAAAGGACTTAATAATTCACAACTTGCATTGTGAAACAAAAGCAGTTCCTCAAAATTCTCCACAGGTAAAACACTTGCACCTTAGAGGAGTGAAAGGAACACCTTGAAAATAAAGAATAAGCTATGAGATGGTGCAGTTGACCCAAAGAGGAGTGTGACATTAGAAGAGCTCAACACTCTGATTTGGGTCAATATGGTTTAGTTCTAGAGGTCTGGTGGCTTTGCAGATGGGCAAATGCACTGCAGGAGGACTCAGGTTGGTGGGGGGGAAGAAGAAATTAAAGAGGATTTCAACTCAGGAATTGAAACTATGCAAGAAAAGTCTCACCCAAGCCCATATAACTCGGATCTGTTTGCTTTCACTTTCCCGGAGATTTATGTGCATCCTTCAAAGATTAATTGGAGTTCAATATTTAAATTCCCTAAGGAGATCAAGCATGCCAAGAAACGTGGGTAGTCAAGCTATCTTGTAATAACACACTGTCCATAGTCTCACTTGAATTGCAATAGCTCAGTAGACTTGAGCTACCCTGTGAAATGTCTGTTCATGGTTTGCCACTCCTTTCAGTGATGACACACATACAACCTCTCAGAGATTGCTGTGGCAGTTAAAAAATGAAAATTGCTCGGGCTGAGGCAGATGTTTTCCACTTTTTTCACAACAAAGGCACACACTGGCCCCATTGCATAAATATCCCAGGTATTCTCAAACCAAGTGATTGTGCTAGACCACAACAGTGATAGATGATCTTCCAGCCATATACTGGACACAGATCACTCTGTAGCTAGGACGGTTGTCTCTCCAACATGACAGCAGCAAGCTTTACCTCTTGGCCAACACAGCAGCACATCTGTTGGATGTGTTTGCTAGGTGTTATTCTGAGCCATCCACAGGGCCATATTTGCTTAAGAAACAGAACCCTCAGTGTTCTTGCTGCTAGGTAGTGTGGGCTAGGGTGGCTTAAATGCCACACAGCACTATGGGCATTTGTCAGTTTGTCAGCTCTGGGAAAACGATAAGTACTGCATTCAACGATATCCCATCAAGCAGTAAATTCTTGAAGTTAAAAATGAAAAGATTTATTTGGACATGCTGAGGGCATAAATCTACCAAAACTGTCCCAAGCCTCCAAGGAGCCGTGCAAAGTGTGCTCATATTTGTGTTTCTGCTGCTCTGCCCAATAGGAGAAGGATCAAGGACCCACAGGATGCTCCAGGGCACTGGTGGAGCAAGAACCAGAGTGCTGAGCTGCCCTTCCCCAGCTGCAGGCACAGCGAGTGGGCAAAGGCACCCAGGCAAGCGAGCAGCATCCATCACCACACTTCTACCTGAGAAACTGTTAGTCCAGGATGAATTAAATTATTAGTTACAAGACAGAGTAGCCTATTGTAATTACACACCGTCAGGGAACTGTGAAATTCAAACCTACAGCAAAAAAACCCACAGGGCTCAGGTGTCTGACACTTGCTGTCACCCTTCTTCACATTTCCTGAACGTCGGTCATCTTATCTATAAAGCAGGGGTTAAAAAGCAGTGCCTTGAGGACCCTACAGACGAACTGCTGCATCACAGCTAGGTATTACAGTGGGAGTTATTAAATAAAATGTAGCAGGGTCTGCCCCATTTCTTAAGGAAGATTTCAGCTCTCTTGGGAATTTAAAAGAAGTAATTCCAGATAAATCTCCAATTTTCTATTTCAGTAACATGTTTTTCATCCTGTGTTTCCTCTGCAAAAGCAGCAACTGAATTCCCTCCTCCCCTCCTTTTTCCTGAACTATAAAGTCAGATGTCTTTCAGCATGCAGAAGTCACTCTGATCTCCTGGGTTTTTGTACCAGAATTTGGAGTGATGAATGCTTCTGCCTCACCCCCAGCAATCTCAGCTGTTTGTCTTAGGGGTTTACAAGAGTGAGCAAATAAAAGAAACAATACAAAGCTGGGGGAAAAAAAATGTATGCTTGCATAAAATAAAAATCTAATATAAAAGCAGCATTGATAGCAGCAATCCTGCTCAATAAGAAAGCTGCTGATAGGAGTTATGTACTAGATGATACAGCTTCAAACGAGGACATAAATAATGTGACATTACTTCACTTGATTCTTTGGAAAACACTTGACTTTAGAGTAAAACAACAGTACAGGATTTTGCTGTTGAGAAATAATATCATTAATTGCAATCTGCAGCACATTCACTCAACCCAACTTCACTGCAAACTACCTTATAATAAATACATCACACTACAGATCACACACATCCAGTATAGGGTTACTAGAAGAGTTTGCTTTGCTGTTAGAAAGGCTGTGAAGAAACAAATACGAGGATAAGTTTGGGATGATGTACACACAGCTGGTCTTAGTAAGATTACAGGCACTTTCCCTTTCATCAGTGCTTTTTTAAGCCTCATTCTACCACTGCATGCCTTTCACGTTACTTGACTTAAGCAGATGGAGATTCAAACAAGGTAAAATGCTTTTGAGCAAGCTTTCACCTGTTTTTGAAGCACTACAGCTGACTGACTATTCAAATACAGTGTAACTTATTTCTTTCCCTACCCAGCTCCCATCCCATGCTGTTTACTTCAACAACCACTGTATGAACATCTGTTCTTAAGAAGGAAAGTGAGAAGTGACGCAGCTTTAACACTTGTTTCTCATAGAGACAGAAGGACTGCAAGTATCAATGCCATCACCGTCTATCCACTTTAGCTTCATATTTCAAACACGCTGGACAGTCTGACTGCATCATTAATCTCTGTGTCTCATGCACAAGTTTGATTTTTACTGGGCTTTCCACCACCACATTAGTCTAAGTTAGAACAACCAGTTCTTTCCCCTTTTATTCCTCCTTAAAAAAAAAAAAAAAAAATTCATCACATTCATGAAAACCATTCCTGTCTATATCACAGACTTTAAAGAAGGCACCCTGACAGGTCTACCATCTAACAACCCATTTAGACTTATTTATTTGTGCTAAAAATGTGGTCTATTGAAATATTTCATTTGCAGAAATCCCTCTTTATCGACTCTTCAGGCTTTAAGAATGAGCTATGACAACCATTTAAAGGATGAGCCTCATGACCTCCTAACGTGCATCCTTCTGAAAGAGTTTAGCACCTGAAAATGAATATCTCCTGGGATTTTATTGCCACTTATGCTCTGTACAAGATCTACTACCACTAAAGCTGCATGATGGCCGTGTAGTTATGCAGATGTGTGTTGCAATGAACATTAGTTATACTCTTATAATCAGAATAAAGTATCCGAGTCCTTGCTGAAAGCAGTAATCATCTCAAGTTCCGCTGAAGGATGGAAGAGAGGTATGGAAGAAACAATCCTTATTTTTCATCCACTTTTCTCGCAGAAAGCAAAGCTGTGAGCTGTGTATTGTGATGGATGCACACGGAGCCTCCTCTCCTGTTGAAATGCACATCTTATGGAGAAAGGCATGGAATAGGAAAGTCATTTAATTAAACTGCCTTTATTCAAGATTTTGTTTGTAATGACTAACTAATAACAGCATGCATCACTGCTCCAGCCATATTTAGAGACATGCACTGCTTCTGCTGAATCTACTGGGAGTGAAAGTTTCTGCATTTCCCAAAGCTCTGCTGAACAAATTACAATTTTTAATTAATATTCTTTTTCGTTATTTCCTTCCTTTCTTCCTTTCCCCCCGCCAAAGATCATGGGACTGAAAGTGAAATGACAGCATCAATTTTATCGTGAGCTACGAGCTGATTGCCAAACAAAAATAACTGGTGAGCCCAACAGCCAGACTCAGGGCTGCCACATCAATGGCTAGACATAAAAATCATGCTTAAACCAATGTGCCTGACCTCACTCAAGGAGCTTTACAACCACGTGAAGCAATAACTTGATGACAGCGTTAGATGTTAACATTTAAAAGCCAGCTACATAAGAATAAAATAATAAAATGATTAATTGCAGCTGAACATTCTCAGTACCCCCAGTTGAGCAAGCCATTTAAGTTGCCAGGAATATGAAGAAATCTCCCCTTTCATTAAAAGAATGTTTTCGCTGACTGGGTGTCACGGGTCTGCAACCAGGGCATGGGAGCAGCAGGAAGAAGGGTAAGGAGTTGTGCCAATACACACGTAGATAAAAGTAGAGTTGGACCCTTGCCTAAAATTCAGCATTCAATTAAAAAAAAAAGCCTACAGATATTTCAGCTTGAGTACAAAACTAGGCGAAGGGATCACTCCCAGAATCACAGTTTTTCAAAGTATTACAGTGCATGAACATGCAGACATTTCACAACAGATATCAATAGAACAATCGAGATGAAAGAAAATTCCAATTTCTATTTTGACACTTTTGATTGTAATTTTTTTTTTTTTTTTTTTCCTGTTCACCATGATACCTAATGGTTCCTTATTACAGTCAAAGCAAGGCAAAATTAGAGGTGAAACAGAATAAATGGAGCTCAGCTGGACAGTCCACTTGTATAAAATGAAAAGCCTGGTATTTTGTCCGATGGTGTCATGCTTTTAAGAACCCAAGTCATAAATTCACAACATCTGAACACACGCGGGATCCATCTTAATAACTTTAAAAACTCCCCCTATTACCTATAACATTCGTAGGAAGTTGACTGCTGGAGCAGAAAGAAAAGTCTCAAATTCTTCCTGCAGGAACTGTTTGCTCCTCTGCAAGCGCATGGTAATTTGAAGCTATTTATTCAGGATTCTTTAACGGCTTGCTTGTGTTTTCTCGTCGCTTTGCACTTCTATGAAAGATACATTTCCCTATTTTCTAGGGAATTTTGATTAACTAGCTATCTTAAAAGAAGTCATGCTTCAGAGAAGCATCATGTTTACACAAATAGGTTTGATTTTAGTTCTTTATGTTGTAAACTGGATTTTGTTGCATTTCAGTTAATCTGGGGCTTTGTTTCCTTCTTTATTAAACAATGCTAGGCTTTTCTTCAAAAGGTGATAAAACTACCCAAGCCTGTTACAAGTCCCACTGATACTGCAGCAATACATTTCAAAGATTTTGTTGATACAGCTGCCTACAATGGAGGCAATATGCAGTGTCTTTTCAGAGCTCTTAGTAGCATCTGAAATTGAGTATGTCATGCTGTTTGCATGGAGCAAATGCACAGTAACAGTCAAAATCCAGAAGTCTTCTGTTGTCAGATGCTTTTCCCATGACATTTAAGCTCAAGATTGTCTTAAGTTGCCAAAAATGTATCCAGTGGAGTAAAGGTAATAAAATATCCATGTAGTAAGGCATGAATCAAAGATTTATGCTTGCTTTTGAATCACATTAGAGGAGTGGCAGGCATTTGATGAAATTGGGATTTGCCACGTTCCTTGCAATAACACACCAACTCCTTTATCGTCTTTAAACTGAAGAAACTCGAATATCATCAATCAATCTCCTTAACTCAAAGGAGCAATGTTCACTGGTACACAGATCAATACTCCTTTCATTACCCTACCTGCTTCTCTCGAAGGCGATTAGCCAAGAACTCCACATCTGTCCCATCACAGCATCCCAATTAGGAGACACCAAGAGCTGTTGTCCGAAAAACTGCTCATTCCTTGCTCTTGGAAGGGGTTTGAATTCAAAACTTAAGGAGCAATATCAGTGAGTGTGTGCTATTTCATGAAATATAAGTGGAACACTATCATGGATAACATTGTCAGTTAGAGACTGTTCCTTGATGGCCTTTATAGACCAGAGTTAAAGGACAAGGTCCCAGCTTGCTGCAGTCTCCATTACTCTCATTGCATCAGTGCTATACCCTGGGCTCCTGCATATGACCTCATTGTAATTACCTCAAATTTAGCAGGAAGAAGATTAAACAAGACACTGCATTTCCTGCAGACCTATTTTTTCTGTTTGTTTGTTTTTTCCTTTTTATTCCTTGTTCTTTCTTCACAAAGCTGCTGTTTGATGCAGAAGCAATATGGACCAGTTAACACTGCAAGACCACCCCATGGGGAGCCACAGCCAGAGCCACTCCCACGTGCAGCAGCAAACCTAGGTTTGCAAAGGGAAGAGTTCAGCTAGCAGCACTCCCTGAAGAGCTGCCAAGAGCATCTGCTTGAGTTTAAAGGCATAGATCAGTGGTATATATTTTCCCCCTCTAAATAAAATCAAACCAGCACAACTCCCCCTTGCAGTAAGGCAGAGGATAGCTGCATTTGCCACTGAGGACTAAGAGGGAGCTTGGCTCCTGTCAGTGGAAACCTTCCAAGCCCTGGTTTTGTTTTTGCTCATACATTTAATTATAAATATGTATATGAGCTGCCACTGTTGCCTCTTTGCTACAGTTAGGAAGATAAATTTGGTAACAGCCACGTAGGATACGGAACCAAAACTGAAAGCTGCAGTTGCTTGACAATTATTGCGTCCTTTTGCCATCTACATTAAAAACAAACAAACAAACAACAAAACTATAGAAGAGAGAGTGCTGTGATTTTTTTTGTATTATGTTTGGAGCAAGCATTTGCTGGTGTCTTTCCTTGCACGCCCAGCCAAAAGCTTCCGGCTTGACACCCACATCATCTGTGCCCTCTCCCTGCCCAGTCAGTGCACGCCACAGGCAGCTCCTCGGAGCTCAGTGTCTGTTCAGCTCCCGTCCCTTTCACCCAGGTTTTCCCGCAGCGAACTGCCTGTCACTGCTCAGTTACTTCTGCGTCTCTGCAAATTAACTTCGCTTTTGGCACCGCTCGGTGTCTCCGGGCGGGTGCTCCGAGCCTGCTTTATACAGCACATCCCTACACTCTGCCTGCCACCTAGTGCTGAGAAAGGCGAGAGCATGCCTCCCGTCTGATGCTTCCATCCTTCCTCTTCACCAAGTTTCCCAAGAAAACACTCTCGAGTCCAAGAAAACATTTTGCTTTTGACTCATACACTGAACCCATAAATAAAAGAAGCAAACCAAGGATAGGAAGCATTGCCTTCAGGCATCGAAGCCCCATCATTCATTAGGAAGGAAAAATAAAAATAAGTAAAAGGGGAAAAAATACTAGAGGCCACCCTCAGGTCGCACACTCTGCACTCACTACAACACAACAGCAGTAGTGATAATACCTTTTGATAGCATTGTAAGGTGATATAAGACTCCCAGAGGCCACTAAAATGACATAGAAATAAACACACACATATTTTCATACAGCTGATAATTCCTTAAATCATATATAATATAATGCTTAGGATATTTTTTTTCAGGAGGGGTTGGCAGGAAGTTGCAGTTCTCTGAAAGGAAAACATAGGCAGCCTGCATTTAACATGACTGCAACCAATTCCGACAAACCCCACCAGCAGTTTAAAGACTCTATGTTATTCTCCAGCAGAAGCTGAACTACTCTCTGTTTTCCTGTGTACCAACAAGGATGAGCTTGTTCACGTGATGGGAATCAAGTCATGGATGAGAGTCCAAGGGCTGGCCATAAACTGAGCTGACAGCTTCTACACATGAGCAACCTGTTTCTTAAACTGTACAGATTTCAGCCTCTAGCAGCAAGATAAACATCTCCATAGAGCTCGAGGAAACCAAGCACAACTACCACATTTACTGTCCTCAACAGAATTTTTTTTCTTTCTTTGACCAACCCTCACAGATGAGAAATTCTATATATTTATCACAGATGCGGATTGTTACTAGTGTTGTCGCTATAAATACAGGAGCCCAGTGCAGCACAAACCTCTGTTCATTCCTGCTAGCTTTTCACCAAAAGGACCTACCCTGCAAAGCATTTGTCTTTCAGGATACTTTAGAGTAAGAAGAACTTCTCACTTCCATAGAAAAAACCTGCTTATTGCAGACAGGAAAGTGAAAACATGAGATGGAAATCCCTGACACCAGCACCCAGGAACTGATGTTTGCTACTCTTCACAGTTGTTTGAAATCCCTCCTCCTCTTTTGCATTTTAGCCAAGCTTTCAACATTAATTTCTTTTTTTTTCTTCTTCTTTCGGTATGAAATAATGAAAAGAATCTGAAAAATTAATTGTCAAAGAGCACTTCATTAATCAGAGTACCTAGCACACAGCTCTTCAGTGCCTGAAAACACTTCTGCCAGAATGACATGGAAAGCACAAATTCTGCCTATTTTCAACACCTCAAAGAACATCTCCTACATTACTAAAGCAGAGGCTTGTTTTTCAAGGATCTCACTATCAAGACAAGAAGAAAACACCATAAAAGGCTTTACCTTAATCAGCAGAAATGCTCCAGACAAACAGTTTCTCCACCACCTTCTACAAAATCCAAAGTAAAAGCTGAGCTGCCCTCTAAACCTAAACTTAACCTCATGCCCACAGCTGGTCCTAATAACTAACCCACCCCTCTGGCTTTGAAAGACACACCTGGATTGGGTTAGCCTAACATTCCCCAAAAACACTTTTCTCTTCTCTTGCATACTGTCAGAATTCCTTCATACATTTTGGAAATCTCACTTGTATCAAGTTGTTATATTCTAAAGTCCTCTGTATGTACTCTTGATCCATAATGTCTCACCACACAACAGACTACCATCTTTAGAAGGTTGCTCATTCAGTAAAGTTTCCAGGTAGATCTTTTAGGTTTCTAACACCATGGTTAACTGCAATGAAGGGTATCCTCATGCATATTTTTCTACTAAATTTGGCATGAAGCAACTCTCGTCACAGCTTCCAAAGCCAAGTGTTGGGCAGGTCAACTCATAAGCCCAACTCATGACATAGGTTTAACCTTACATGAAATAGCATGATTTTTTCTTTGCGAGATGGCATTGCACAAAACATCTTCCCAGCAGTAAACTGATTGCAGTCTTTGAGACTAACATGATTTCACATTCCTAGATCCTAATATTTCATGAAGCCAAAAACAGAGTTTTGATCACAGCTCATTTACTTTTTCCAGGTAATGTTGTGTGATGACATTTATGATTACACCAAGGTTCCTATGAATGATCTGCAGTTATTCACAATTTCCAGGTGGCATCTGTTCAGAAGTTCTGACTGGGAGACCTGATAACAAAAATCCCAGCAGAAGTGAAAGTAGTAAAATATCCTTCACCGTTCCTCTAGGATACTGCTGGGTAAATTTCTGAACCAAACAATCAGCATGATACCTACATTTTATTCTTTATATTGTTCATGGCAACTCAAAGATATTTTATCAGGTATCTACCATGAACTGGCCAAGAGCAGCAGCTCTGCCCAGCACTACCAAGCAGAATCTACTAGAAGCTTTTAAAATGAAACCTTCAGCCCAGCTACGGACGTCATGAACCTCCATGGGGTTACCTGCACTCAGCTAAGGTTGGAAATCTCATGAAGGTTCTGAGTATTTTCACCATAAAATGAAGTTACAAGACAGGGGCAAGATGTAATGCTTTCAAACTTTTAATTGTAAGCATCTGAAAGCTATGATTCAAATTGTATAGATGCAGAAATAGTCAGAAATTTGTTGTACTATCTACAGATTCACAGATCAATTTGCCAGTTCCCAGTGTACCAAACTGTTAGTATTCTCTAAAAGATGTGGAATTTTATGCATGTTTGCATCTTAACCAATGCTTTTCATCCCCTAGAGAGCAATTATTTTGTTGTTTGTTGACAGCAAAGCATTTCTTTAAACACGAACCCTCCAGAATTTATAAGATTGGGCTGGGGCTACCCTATATGTTGTGTGATACTTATACTCAAAAGCACCCTTTTCAGTCCAGTGCTTAACTCAAACCTCCATAGTCAGATGCAGGCAGATATGGGTATATCAGCTTATGAACTGATGTTTCTAAGGCTTGTTTCCAGTTTTCTCTAGGTCCTTTACATAAAACCTGAAAGGATAGGTTTCCCCATGGCATGATCAGGTAGGATCATAAGTACCTGCCATTTTTAATATAAATGTAATATCAGATTTTATTGTAGAATATTTACAGAACTCTCAAAAGAATGACCAGATATGTATATTCTGTAGCGCTTCATTGCTCAGCTGAGTATCTGGGATCTCTTAGTCTTGCCACCTTTTGTGGCAGAGTCTGATTTAGGAAAGCTGTGTGTGGAAAGGAAGGCTCCACCAAAGCACCATGTGTCATGGGCACAGCTGGTCATGTGTTTTTTCCTCCAGTTTCTCATCAATTAATTCTAAAATTCAAAAATAGAGTGCTGAAGAATTAATTCAATCTCTCTCTCAGTCACTATTACCAGTTTCACTGCTTACTCTTCATTGGAAGCAAAGATAAGTCTGCAAAGCTGAAATCTATAAAAGGAAAATTTACCAAGCATTTTTAAAATCAGTAGCTTCCTTACCTCTCATACAAATAGAAAAAAAAGAAAAGAAATTAAAAAAAAGCCTATGCACAAACACCATGAGATAAAGCACTCTGTATATACACAGTTCCAAGTGCACAATACACTGTGAAACATTAATTATATACAATTCCACTAAGTAATATCATTGAAAAAAAAAATACACCTCATTAAGTTTAAAATAGCCTTACAGAAGTCAGAAATAAATGCCAACACATATGCATTCAAGTCACTGCTCTTTCTTCTTTCTTAGGCTGTTGTGGGTTTTTTTTTCAGTGAACAGAAGAGTTGGGGAAGAGGGAAAAATCAAGTAAACATAATCAAGTAAACATTATTTCTCACTTCTAAGAAACATTGTCTTTCAAAATATCCCCCTTGCTTTTATTATAATTAGACCATAATTAGAATAGTTATCGTCATGACTATAGATTTATTTTTATTGCAACCTAAAATTATACATGTCATTTTTATTTTCTGTGAACGCCTCTGGGGAAGATCTGAAAGCCAGAGAACTGAATGTAGGAAATGGGTGGCAGTCTTCCTGGCAGTGCCTTCCCATGCTTTGTGAGAGAAAATAAAATGGTATCCCTCAAGAGCATAGGATGGAAAAGTGGCTCAGAGTGATATCTTCTCAAACCTCTTGGAGGGCATTGGTAGACTTACTCATTTCTTGGAGAATACTCAGAATGTTAAGTAACCAAAGCCCTGAGCAGCCAGATGCAATGCCAAAGCCAGTCCCAGCTTGAGGAATAGATTTGGCAAGATGTCATCCATAGGTCTCTTCCAACAGAAGCTGTTCTATGAATCCATGAGCGGTTCATAGTGTCATGTCATTAAGACATTTCTATATTATTTTCAGTTCTGGTTTCTTTATTATTTTATTGTTATAACTGTCATAATTGGATTGTTTAACAAAAGAAAGCAAACTCTACTCCTGTTCTCCCAGGTTAATATTTTGACATAGCCCCAGTACGTTCAGGAAAGGAACAGTGGCAAGTCAAAGATTACCGTAGTCATTACAACCTTTACACAAAATCAGTATATCAAAATGTAAACTATGCCTGTGCTAAGTAAATGTTAATGAGTAGTATCTGGAAAGGTTAAATATAAATGCACATAATTACATCTTGCTAGTGACAAGAAATTATTAGTTTCTTTCTTCCTCAGAAGGCATTGCTCCAAAATACTAAACTGAAATAAAAGTATATATCTAATCCTGCAATCATAATGGGACATGGAGAGCTACAATTATATCAATCAGTCAGACATAAGTTGAATACATATCACTGCTAATGTCCTCCATCAGATCTATATTCCACCCTTCCAGAAAAATGCATACATATTACTCAGAAACCTGCTTGGAAAACAGGAATTTAAAAATTGCTTTGAGAAATCACTTCATTTTTTTTATTTTAAAAGATATAAGTTCACAAAGAACAAATCTATGTTTTCATTCATAGGCAAAAGAGAAGAAGTGTGTTTGTTAAAGAAATTATTTAAATGATCTATATTGCCTTTGATTGGAGGGGAAGAATTCATTTTTTTCCCCCAGAGGAAAAACTAATATGTTACTAACTACAGTAAAACAGAGCCATACCAAAATGACATTTGCAATTAAAAAGAGGAAATATTTAAGGAAAGCTTGTGAATGCTTTGCAATGGCAAAATGGCTTTTAGCCTTTAGAAAATTTCCAGTTTAATATAATTTACTCAAAGTACTAATGCAGTCTTTTAACCAGATGTAAGGTGAATGCTTGTTAAATTCTAGAATAGAAATGGACTGGCCAAAGTCATGTTTAACAATGCTGTACGTTGACAGCAGATTGGAGGAAGGAAAATTTTATTCTCTCCCATCCGTTAGTAGCTATCTACTGACACCTACAGGTATTCCCAAACAGTATCAAACCACGTTTTCCAGTCTAAAATCAAGATGTTATTTGTTACCTAAAATTTATGAAAAGCCTTACTAGCACATACAGTTTCACAAGAGATATGAGATACTTTTATAATAAGATTTATGGTATTTATGCAATTCAGGGTTGTCTGAATGCTTAAATCATGGTTAGGGTTGTTTAGTTTGTTGTGGGGTTTTTTTGTTTGTTTTTGCTTGTTTTTGGGGTATGGGTTTGGTTGTTTTTTTTTGTAAAACATAAAATTAGTGCATTTTCACATTTTGACATCTTCTGTGATTGACTCCTCCCAGTGGTTCCAGCGGTTGGGATATATCAGCCTCACCTGAAGACACAAATCTAGGAGGAGAAAAAGGACAAAAAGGGAAGCTCAGCCACTACAGTGTATTTAATCTCAAGTAAATTTGAATAAAGGATGAAAGAAATGAGTGCATTTGGCAACTTCTCCTTACTAGAATGTGGGGTAGTTGAACATAAACACAAGACAAGATGGAACGAGCATGGCAGAGATGGAATACTTACTAATGTATTTATTCCCAAAGGGTAGCAAAAATGCAAAAACTCACTACTATCCATTGCTTTTTTTCTCTTCTCTATTTTGGTAACACTAAATCATTGTCAGTCACATTTATTTAACTATATATGTTCTGATTAGCTATCTAATGGTTTTAAGATACGAAAACCGTTAATTCCGATTATAGTCTTAAAGCATGCAGTAACTCTTCCTTTAATCTTGATTGCATTGTCATAAGAAACAAAAGGTCATTAAAAATCCAGTCTGTCAGTGTCCATGTAGCTGCCATGCTCAGTGCACTGTCAGTGACCTGAAGCTTTTGGAGGTTGAGTACCCCTTGGTCCCTCCTGGTTCTCACTGGTGCCAAGTTGGTAACATGGCAGCATGGCATGGTGCTGCATCACAACAGTGGAGATTAAATCCATACTAACCAGTACTACAGTCACTTGACGAAAGAAATGTGAAGGACAGGTGTTAGAAAAGTATGGTCTGGTTTATTGCCACAAATGCATCTAAGCAAAGTGGACAGGATGTGCTTCGGTGGTGGGGAAGCTGGTGGAACTGTCCTGTCCACTCACATCTGCTCCCACACCAACAGTTCTGTAGACATACACAATAAAACAACCCGAATTTTCTAAAGAGTGTTAGTCCAGCAGTAAAGGACCATTTCTATTTTGACCTTTCTGTAGAAGGTAACCTATTTATAGAGAAATTACTCTGCAGTTTGAGTAGAGCTGGGCAAGAAATAGATTTCTCCTGCAGATATCTGTTGTCCTAAATGCTCTGTGTCCCAAATCAGTATTAAAAATAAAAACCTAGCAACTTCTTGACAACTGATAATCAATAAACAAGTTTGTACTGAGCCAACTAAAATTCTATTACCTTCCAAATACTGATTCAGTGTAGACCATTTTGGGTTTTGTCTTAACTAGCGCACAATGCTTATATTACACAGCAAAAAAAACTTGCTTCCAACTGAGACCAAGTCTTCACTGAACACGTTAACAAGTTTCAAAAAAAAACATATTGCTATGATTTTAAATCATTTTTAGTACTTTATTTTTTTTTTTTTTAACCTGAACATTGGCCAAAATTGACTTCTGCTTTATTCATTTGCCTGCTCTGCAAGTCTGTTGGTAGCAGAGGACAAGCCCACACCTGGTGGGCCCCCATGCAATGCAGCCATCACGCACAGCTCCTGCCCACTGCCAGCTGTGAGCACACAGAGCCGCCAGCCGTGAGCTGTCTCTGACGCTCGCTCTGACACATTTACATGCTTAAGTCAAGCAGTGGGTAAAGACATCATCGGATCCTAAAATATGCACCATTCTCATGATAATTTTTGAGTCAGATATTTAAAACGTTAAGCAAGTGTCTTGTATTTATATAATTTCTATCGTGACTTTACATAGTGCATAATGCTAGCAGTAATTTGAAAGGTCACAATACATTCCACAGAATCACATTAATTTCTTTAAGATGTTTCTTATTCTAAAGCCTGTTTAAGTTTTCTTCTTTTTTTCTTCTTTAAAACTACAATTAAAGCTTTCAGGGGAAGTCTTTCTTACTCTCTTTACACTATTCAAAGCCTCCTCTCAGTTCTCATTGCCTACACAGCCTCCCACACGCAGACCTGACATACAGCCTGGTCCCTTATACCTGTGTAAGATGCTCTCTGCTGCAATGTCTCCTCTGCACATGGGCCCAATATATTACAAAGGCCCAATTTGCCGACTCAGATGTCATTATGAATTACTAATTATGTCCTGTGTGACACAAAGCCATCTCCTGCTTCCTCTGGTTGCTTAACCAGGAAGCAAAATCAGGCTTATTGGAGGCATGGGGCAGAATCCGTTGTCATTTCTAATTTCAAGCCCCAGGTCACCGGCCCGCATAGGACGGCATCACTTGCTGGCGCTGGAACTGCTTGGTTAATGCATTTAATGAACTGGAAAGATTGTGTCATATAGGTAGCATCACTAGTGAAGATAAATTTTTTAAACTGCAAAATGAGCTGTGTTCTGCTCCGTTTTGTATTTCCTATAATGGCCCAAACAGCTGCTTCAAGTGCTGGAAGTCACCGCAGCACAGCAAAGCTGGAAAACAATGCAGCTTGCAAGTGTCCTACATCAACCAGCACAAGTCAGTATTTGCTTTTTATAGCATGCCCCTATTGAACAACAAGCTTCTCAAACTTCTTCCCTTATTTGATCAAATACGTGGCCTACAAATGTACATTATAGAGCTTGCTGGTGTGACAGTCACAGAGGTGCAAAGGAAAGGTGATGGTGGAGAATGGACTCCCTGGGTCTCAATATCCTGGAAAGTATGCCAATGGGAAAAGCAACCATCAGAGCTGCTGCTGTATGTCCAACTCAATGCTTGTAGAGACTCCTGTGTTGCAACAGGAGCTGAACTATGAAAACTCAATCTGCCAATTCATATTTTTCATCAGTAATTTCCTTCATTTTTATGAATTTTCGTCTGCCATGGTGAATGGAGAGGTAGGGGGGAGGAAAATCTTTTTTTCCCTTTTAACTTTTTCTCAAGATTGTTTTGTTGATGCCGTATTGGAGCTTCACGTTTTCCATCTGGTTTCTGAAAATGTTCACTTCCTGAAGAATATACTGCTAAAATCATGCCTTTTAATTTTGTGTGCTTGACTGAAGGCTGAATTATCCTATGGGGGTATCTGCCACATTTTTCTTCTATTTTGAGCTTTGTCATTTTTCTGTATCCATAATGCATATTAGAATTAAAAGGTTGAATGGCATCTACAACCAGCATTCCTAATGAAGCTGAGGATACATGGGACAATTTGCTAAGTCAGTAACATGCCAGAGGCTTTATTTTGCTCATTTTAAATAATTCATACATGAACTTGTTCCTTTAAGTTTTAAATGATCACTCAGTATCTACTCCAATCCAAAACAATTCTCTCTTCCCTTCAAAAAGAATCTGAAAATTCAACCCCCCCAAACACAGCTCCCCAGTAAAGGCAGCTATTTATTTCAGCTCTTACAAAGTGTTTTTGTAAAACCAGTCCCCTCCCAAAGTGTTCTTTATACAGTCCTGGTAAGTGAATTAAAGCAAAGTTCTCTACAATAACTGAATTTAGGGTACCAGATGGCTGTCTAAAATAGCACATATTTCAGCCTGCTGTGTAGTAGCCAAGTTGATTTAAAACAACTAGAAGAGAGGTACGCTTTAATCAGGTCAGCCGACAGTTATTAGATCAAACTTGATTGAAATTCAGAAATTTAGTGAAAATAAATCTGCTACAGATCCAACATTTTCCTCCTACAGGGACCCAATGGATACAATTCTTAAGATTGTACAGTGGAATTAAGAGAAGAAGGAAATGGGCTTCCTTGCATCGGTCTTGTACAAGCATTCAACTTAGATGTAAAATACTGCAAAGACAAAATAGCTGAAGCTTGTACTTGACTTGCACAGCTGTAAATGATAAGAAAGCCAAAAGGGGAGAATTTGCAGAGCAAACAGGACATAATTCTTCCTGGAGTTTGAGATGCCTGTATTATCATAAATTTTCACTACTCTTTTCATAAGAATCTACTTGTTAAATATAGAGGTAACTTACAAGTGAATTTATTGTGCCACCTGAGATAGTCCTGTCAGTGTCTTTTAATTTTGATATTCTTCATGGCTCCGAACCATGGAATAGCAGCTGGGCTTTATCCTCCAGGTAGTGAAGGAGATCTCTATGGTGCTCTCTCTTGTTTTGCAGATGTTGTGTACAAAGCTGTTTCAAAAATAGATTTTCCATCCTAAGGGACAATTCCAGAATGTTAAGATTTATTTTCATCTCAAAATTGAGATAAAAAGGGACATTTCAGAATTATGTTGAAGAAAAAAATATTCAGAAGGAGATGGAGATCAATTTGGAAATAACAGATTAAACCAATCCAAATGGGATGCTTAAACATTTCTCACATTAAACAAAATAGAGCAAAAAAACACAAACCTGACAGAACTGAAGCCATTCAGATGATCGGAGATTGTTGACTTGGTGCCCCCTAGGCCCAAAGAGATTTGTGTCTGTCCTAGGAAGATCCATCCCCAGGAAATTCTTGTTCTTTCTGTAACTTAAACTTAGCTCCTAGGTGGCTTGAACCAAATGAGGAGGGAGACTGCATTCAACAGAACACTGATAGTTATTGCCACCTTAACCCTTTGCTTTTGGCATTATCAAATCTTTTTTTTTTTCTTAGTATGATACTGAAGGGTTTGCAATATACATGAATACAAGTAAAAAGAAAATCAGAAATCATGGCAGTTCACCAGGAACTGCAAGAATACGAGATCCTAAGATCCTATTCTTCCAGCCCCATGCAGGACAGAGAATGTATATCCAGAAAGGACATACACAGTGATTATATATATGTTTTTTGTCTTATAGCAACCAGTTAGAAAACAGGGAGGCTGGAGAAGATTCATTCATTAGTGTTAGAGATGAATCTGCCTTTTCTCTTGAAGCATATAAGACCTTAAAAAAAAATTGTTGCTTTGATTTGACTTGGCTTACTGCAGCATGCCCTTATTAAAAGGATGTTCAAAGGATAAGTTTGTGCTGCAGATTGCCATTAAACCACGCTTCCAAACTTCCTTGTCTAGACAGAAAAGAAAAAATTTGAAATAGTGATACGCAGAATTGATCAATAGCATGCTTGCTTTTCTTTCTGCCACCCCTCAGCGAGCAGCCCCCAGCACTTGCAGGGCATTTCACAGCTCCTCGCATGGTGCACAGCAACCAAGCATGGAACTGGGGAATAACAGGGCCAGACTGAACCAAATACCCAAAAGAGCCAAGCACTGAGCACATGAAAACCATGGCATCAGTGACTGGCATTTGCCTAGTACAAGTGTGCAAAACCTAAAAAAGCACGAGTGCATTGGAAACCCCGATGTTTTCCCCTCCAATTCTTATAAAAAAATGATGCAATTTTGTGTTCGTAGTTGTGACAGCAGCAGCAAGCTTCCAAGTACTCCTTTCATGTTTTTGTCTATTTACTTTTCTTTCCATTTTTAGCTGTACTCATATTTGCCATTTGTAGCATTCCAGCCACTTGTGAGTCAAAGGGAGCTGAAAACTGCAGTGCAAAATGAACCAAATGCTTCAAGTGGGTCCTAATCATTAGCCTGCATTGAACTTTGGACTATTCATATGCAAAAAAGATTACAAAAATCAAAGCTTCATAGAGCATTGCTTAATTAATGTCATAAGCAGTGACAACTGCTGGGCTGCTGTTTCTACGAATAAGCTCAGTCTAGTTAGAAAACAGGCACAATAACTTTACTTATTACACAGCACCTTTAAAATATCATCTCTGATGGAACTTTATTTGGACCATTCAGAAAGATGTTCCCAAGGCTTTGGAGGGGGAAGGAAGACAGAAAAAAATTCATTTATTTGACGTAAATGACAAATAACAATTCAGAAATGTTCAGCAAGCCATGTTGTGGGTTTTTTTCCCCCTATTCTTCTTATTATAATAAATAAGATAAATTTAGAAGAAAAAAAAATAAAATAAAATAAACACAACCAAAACCAACCAGATTATTTGTTACAATCTCTATGTCTGTGTGAGTGTGATTTCTGGGTTCTAGACAATGCAATTCTAGGTTAGTAGCACTGCAATAACAAGAAGTACCTTTGGGGCTGTTAAGTCTAAATCAGAAACAGTCCTGTAATACAGTGAGCCACTTTTCCTGTCAAGGATGAAAACAAAATCTAATGATATTAGTTCTCCATAACAATTTTCATACCAGTATTATGTAGAAAAAGAATCTACTGACAACAGCAGATAAATCTGTGCAATGCCAATGCTACATCTGGCAATTATACATCCAGAACACACCAGAGTGTAGATGAACTTGTTGCATGTTAATGCTTCCCATAAGATAATTATTAATATTAGTTGTCATCATCCCTTCACTTTCAGTACTTGAAGACTAAGCCAGGTCTAAATTATGGAGGTCAGAGCTCACTCATCGGGGCTGAAAATCAGGAGGCTTTGAAACCCCTGGCATCAGAATTTCAGCCTGGGCAGTGAAAGGAACCAGCACAAGATCTATGCACAGCTTAAGATGCTTAAGTCTGTAAATTAGGTCTGAGACAGCTTTAGACTGATGGCAGGTCTACCCAAGGGCTCATTTCACTCACTGGATGATTTTGAAGATACTTCTGCTAAACGTTTTGATTTTTCAGGCTGTTTTTTTTAGCATCTAACCACTATTTTTATTGTTTGTTTGTTTGTTTTCCACAAACTATAGTTTACTATAGCTAGTATACAGAGGTTAAGTTTGTTTGATAAAATGATTGTGATTTCATCATTTATGATAAAATGTTTGGGTAAATCATTTTGTTCGATAACTCTGTTTAAATTAGTGCCCATTTCTTCTATTCAATTTTTAATAGCAAAAGGTGAAAGCTCTTAAAACAATCCCCAAATTCTAATCCACAGGCCTTCTGAAGGTACCTGTTTCTGCAGATTCTTCAGCATCTGTAAGGCTTCTTTTATTTACTGTAAGCTACATTGCTTACTGAGTATTTCAAAGCCAAGGATTTGCATGCATACACACATATGTAAATAAATCACTTACATAAAGAAACTGGACTAGCAAGTATATATCAGCTTTTCTGTTCTTCCCAAAATGGCTACTCATTTGTTCACATATTTCAGAAAAATAACGCTTTCATTTTTCATGCATGAGTTATAATTTATTTACATTACTGCACTGAGAACTATTGTTTTTTTTTCATATGGATAAATGAGAGTATTGCTGTGATTGTGAGGCAGATACAAAGGACCACACACACAAAATTGATCTACATATAATGTCCTACTTCTCTTTTTTCACACAATTAATATTTGCAATTTCCCTTAGTTACAATCATATTGAGGTGGAGAGGTCAATACTGGTGCTGTACACTAATGAAGTCGTTTATCAAATACCAGGGGGGTGGCACTCATTGCTCCTATTTACTACCTAGATCCTTCTTGTGAAAAAGACAGAACATTCTTAACTTACTAAGTGGTTTTAGTATCATAATGAGAGGTTGCATGTCATATTGAATGTGGTACGACGGAGTAACATACAGTGGGTTTACCTGGTCCCAACACAGCAAGAAATTTTTAAAATGCTCTGCTTTGCTCATGAATAAGGATTTCTATATATTCTTTTAATGGAAGAAGTTTTTTGCCCTTAATCAAATTAATTACAAGGTACAAGTAAGAGGAAATCACACCTGTGCACTGCCACGTCACTTAATAATATCATGCCTTGTACCCTCTAATGTTATGATTCACTTTTTGGAAAAAGGGTATCTAACATGAAAGATTTCTCTACTCAAAAACGTAATTATTTTATTCCTTAAAAATGCACAAGTAGAGCAATTGTCTAAAGAAATCTATGTGATACTGGGGTCTAGAAATGATCAATTACACGCAAAATTTAGTCAAGCAGAAACAAAAAGAAAACAGTAGGATATCAGCGCACAAACTTAATTGCTTAGATTTCTTAAATTTCCGAAGTGAAAGGTAATACATTAAGGAACCTAATTAGATATTGATTTAAATAAATGTAGCCTCCCAGTGACTAAACAGTGTTTACTAAGGGTTCTGAAGTAAATTAAAAGGAAGAAGGAAAAAAACAATTTTGCACTCTGGTCATAAGCAGGCCAAACCTAAATGGAAGTCAATAGGAACCCAGGATTCAAAGTGAGATGCTAAGAGTCCAGGTTGAAGGGCAATTATGAATTACATGCTTTCATAGTATAAAATCACAAGACTTAAATAACCATAATAATCCCCTGAGATCCTGGAAGCAAACACAAAAAGCACTGAAACAATGCCACGGAGCTAGGAATTGTAATTTCCTGGAAATGAGCAATGCTCCTATAGGTCTGTTTGCTGCAGAAACGTGCACTGGCAGGACAGTCCTCTTCCCAGAGACATTACTGTTGTAAGAATTGTACACCAAAAGGGAAACACCAGCAAGCATGCAGGAGGCACGTCAAGGAATGAAATTACTGCTCTCTGCAGTAATGAGACCCCCATCTACACTACTGTGCCCAGCTCTTGCCCACAGAAGGACAAGAGATGTTGCACACAAAAACCCATCATTGCCATCCCCATGTGAAGTGAGGACCCTTCACAAGGTGCTGAGCAACTTGACCTAGGCCAAGGATTTTGTGTCAATCCTGTGTGCTGTGGGTCTTCGGGCTCACAGCTCACCAAGCTCCTTCCTACTGCAAAATTTTTTGGGAAGGATTCTGTCCACCCAGAGGGGAAACTTGTCAAGCAAAATGCAGGACTGAACAGCTTTAAATTATTAAAATAAAATATTAGAGAGAAAAAACTTGGAATCCTTTTGCCTCTGCCTCTCATTTCCCAGTCTCCAGTGCCTAGCACTCTGTCAGTTTTGTTAAATATTTTATGCTTTATCTCTAATGTGTGGTTAGACTGTGCCCTGTACTTTGGATGCTTCTTTGATGGTAGGATGGTTCAACATTCTAACAAGCTTCCCGTATAAAAAACAAACCATTATACTTTATTTGTTGCGGAATCATTTTACAGAGGTATTCAATTGTGAATGGGGAAGTTATTGTAAATCACTATCACCAAACCGGCATGAATTGCTACCAACAAATTGAAGTGACAGTTGCTAAAGAGACAGCTATTGTTTGTGCCAATCATTCCTTGGTGCACAGGTTTTGTCTGCCTTAACAACACTGAAACAGTATTTTCCTCAATGAAGAGGTGCTTCAAACCTCCTTCTTAGTTAGTTTATTTTATTTGCTACCTGAAATACAGCAGCTAAAAAGTACTACCTAAAAGAAGAAGGTTTATGTACAATAAGTGGACAACAGCATAATTGAGAAGTTGGTTATGTGATCCTTTGCAGTGCCCCATGCTGCACATGATACCAATCTCTAGTTTAAATACACTACTTAGAAAGTCAATCTACTACTTGCAGATATTTCATATTTTTTCCCCTCTTTTCAGTGCACCACAGTACTTTGAACTCTTCTCTACGTCACCACACGTAGTCTCTGAGAAGTGATTTCAGATGGAATTGCAAAGCGAATGTTACCCACATTTGCAGGCAGAAAGCACAATGTACTATCACATTAATCACGAGATCAAAGAAGGTAACAGAAGCTTTAAATTGACTTTCAGCATTTGCTACTGTTGATCTTCTCTGTAGAAGTGCTATTGAGGTACTAATAGTATTAGTTTTCTCTGATTTAAGGTTCCCTACAGATCCTAGTCAATGTTTTGGTTTTATTGACATTGTTCTCTGAACTACAACTCATTAAATTAGCTAGAAGTTTGTTTTAGATTAATTACAAAATGAGGAGCTTGACATTCCCCATCTGGAGCAGAGTTTTCAGTTGGCTCCTGCTGAGGGATGAGCTATTTGATTCATAAAAAGGTTCCTCATTTACGAAAACAGCCGCAAGTTGCACCAGGGGAGGTTCAGGTTGGAGATTAGCAAAAACTTCTCCAAAAAAAGTAGTCACTGAAACAGGATGCCCTGGAGGCGTTCAAAAGTTGTTTAGATGTGGTACTAGGAAAAATGGTTCAGCGGGCAGTATTGGTGATAGACGAACAGTTGGACTAGTTGGTCTCAGGGGTCTTTTCCAACCTTAATGACTGTATGATTCTATATCATTTCAAGCTTCAGATTTTCCCATTAGGGCTATTACCATTAGGACTAAGGTATGCTCCTGAATACACCAGAGGAAAAGTGAGTGCAGGTTTGGATAGGAATAGCACTGTTCTGTGGCTAAACATCTGAGAAGCAAGTCAACCTTTCTGTTTAATTTTCCCTTCCTTCCTCCACCCTGTTAAGTACAATTATTTAAAAATAATAATTGGATAGACCCCATAGTCTCTGTAAATGGCTGAGAGCTATGTCCAATGACCCTTCTTGCTGATGTGATTAACGACTATTATTTTAGCACAGTGTCCAAAACAGAAAACACTAAAACACATCAGAATACATTTCCATATAAGCCTCAGAAAAGAGCACCATCCCAAGCCAGTATTACTCTGTAGGCTAGGCTAAAACATTATCAAAGAAGATTTATGGGAGTACAAGCACTATGAGACATGTAAACCAGGTGTACTTTCAAACTTTAATGAGGGCAGTGGCTCAGGAAAGTAGTTCTATGAATACTGAACCACGTTGTGTATACAAAACCTCTTACTAGGGTCCCCTTCACAGCAAGATCTCAGCACTTCTTGCTAGCTGCTAACTTGCTAATGTCCCTTTTGGTTCTAGACGTGCTACCTCCTAGAATTAGCTCTTACTTCCTTCCCAGTAACTCAAAGTGAACAGGCAAAAGTGAATATTTTAAAGTATTTTATGGGTATGATTAAAGCCTTTATAAGCAATGTGTTCATCCTATCCGTTCACTTTAGTAGAACAATTGTATTTTCTCTTAATGGATTTTCCCAGAATCAGAAATTTCAAGGCCATCAGAGGAACTATAGGCATTTCCTCTGTGCCATAAAGCAGGATTCTATTTCCTGATTCCTTCATCTATCACAATAATTCATGCTGAAATTAGATCATACGTTTTAGGAAGAGATTCAGTCTTGTTTTAAAGAGTCTCATTGATGGTGCATGAACTGCATTCATTAGTAATCTGTTCCAGTGCTTAATTACCCTTGTTAAGAATACAAGTAAGAAATTGTCTGATTCCCCTTTGACCTTTCCTGCATTTGATTTCCTTCCATTTCTCTCAAAGTTTTCTCAGTGTCTCCCTGATTCTCTCATAAACATCCCTGCTGTTCTAGAACAGGCTGTTTTAGGTTTAGCCCCCAGGACAGTTACATATTAATTCAGGGTCTCCTGTTTGTCTAGAGTGAAAATGATCTGCATGAATACCAAATCCTAAAGAAAAGGCAAAGGACAAGTAGAAAAGACAAAGAAACTCAGTAAATGCATTATTTTTAAAGTTATGTGACTTGTCATTCAGTAACTGAGTGTCTTGGCTCGCATCACAGCTATTTTTGGACAAAAGTCTAGCATTTAAAATTCAAATCCAGGATGTTTTCTTATACCTAGAGTTTATCATTACAGCCAAAGTACTGTGCTGTAATACCTGCAAGATGCTTGATTGCTCAATCTGTAGTTCCATTAGAAAAATCCTTATCAGTCAGAATATACATAGGAATAAAGGACAACTCTACCAGACACTACACTATTTCCCAGCTTCCCTCTGTCTTGCCACCACCACTACATGCATACTTCCAAAAGAACAAAGCACCTGGCACTTCATTTTTTTTAGTTGAAAGCTGAAGGCTTTCCATATTGTCTCAAAACACAGAGCCCTTCCTGGTCTTTTAACCTTCCCAGCTGGGCTTCAAGATTTCAGAGTCCAGAAATTCAGCTTATCTGCTTTGTGCATCTCACACATACCTGTGTACCCATCTACAGCACTCTGGACCATCTCCAGTTTACATTCAAGCCAACGGAGTACTGAAGATTGATAACCTGCTGATTCAGATGGATAAGACTGATTTCTGTTCCTGTTGAAGCTCTGTCATGATTGTTGGATTATTGATCCCTCCCAAGGTGCACATTTGCTCTAGTATGGCTGAATTCTTGCAAATAGACCTCAAACCTTTAAGATACTATTGGAGCAATAGGCAGAGCACATGTTGTTGTATGTATGTATTTGTATCTCCTTGACTCCTACATATAGTTTCCATGGGAAAAACTGCAGAATGCCTACGCATGGCAATTTTTAGTGTAGCAGGGCTCTAAACCTATCATCTCACAAAAGTGTCCTTTTATAGCCTTGTCAATCAGTGTATAATTAGCTAAATTTACATGCAGAACAGATGGGAATTTTGGAAATGTTTCTTTTACTAAATGCATGTGAAGAAGAAAAAAAAGAACCATGACTTGGGAATTTAGTATATGTATGCATTCTTACTGTGATATTAAGTTCTAAAAATATATGCAATAGAGTGTTCAGTAAAACACACCAAATATTAATTAAAACAAGCAAAAAACCACTTCCCCTGACAATCGCAAGAGAAAGTGAATGAAGCATTTCACCGTGAAAGGTAAATATCAAGTTGAAGCTATTGACTTCAGTAGCTGAGTAGCCATCCTCCTCAGAGGAGAACTCCTAGGCTTTGCAATTCACAAACGTGACTGGGAAAGGATAAGAATGTTCAAGGAGAACAGCAGCCCCAGGCAGTCCTTAAAGAGGAGCATAGAACTGCCTTAACCTCGCTGTGCTGATTGTTCTCTGCCTCTGTAGAAAGGGGATATTTTCTCCATATTAGAGCAACCTGCCCATGCATTTGCTTGTGTATGCTGGGATACAGGATGATACATCATATTTGCTTTTTAAGATGCACAAATTTCCAGAGCATAAAGCTGAAGCAGGAGAAAGTCACAGAAGGAGCTGGATCTTGCTAACGTTCTTGCTTCCATCCATGGAGCATTTGAGAGACTGTAATATCCTGACAATAGCTTGCAGAAATATCCCATAATTCAGGGTCTCTACTACAATCCATGCATCTACCCTTCCACTATCTAGGTTGTTGCTAATTCTCTAGTTCGTGGATAAAGTGAGATTTTATAATCTGCCATTTATTTACTAATTCCAATTTGTTTATAATGGTGCTGAAGATAATTTATACAGAAAATTCTCTCAAATGTGATGACAGAGTATTGTGCATGAATGCCAAGCTACTGAATCACTTAAGATCAGTGATGGAATCCATGTGACTTTGGCCTCAAAGAAGGTAATCACTTAACAGACATGGGTGTTACAAGTGTGATCTCTGAACATACAAGCTTTGGATTAGGGATTTCTGTAGCCCCTTTGTGACCTTGCTACTGTTAAATAGCACTCAGCTACTGAACATCTCTGATGAAATACAAAGGGTTATATGCATAATTCAAGAATCATTACTACTTTATGTATAAGCTAATTCAGTAGAATAATTCATTTAGTAGCTGTTTATGTTTTCTCATGTGCTGCTCATGCTGTTGCATTTTCTCCCTGTTGAAGTCCTGGAGCAGACTAAATTTTCATGATATTAGAGAGATAAAAGAAGGTAGAAAATGTGACAATTTTTTCCTTCTCTTTGCACACTTCCTAGATATTACAGGTTAGCTTTATGACAGCTCAGTTTGGAGCTGGAAGAGAAACTGAAATTCTAGATTAGAAGGGAATAAAACGAATAAAAGCCTTGACATGAAAACTGTACTAATATTCACTGTTTAAAAAAAATAAAATAAAATGATCCTTTCAGTTAAGTTAAAATGAAAAGCTTCCCTCCTCTCCCCCCCATTAAATTGCCAAATATGTGATGGACACTCATTCTCGGAAATAAGAACAGAAACTCCTGGCTATGAGCACTTTCCTCTGCCACTGATCACAAAGACTGTGCTTTGTGGGTGCGAATGTTCAGGCTGCCAAGATAAGTGTTTCTATGAGCTGCAGTACAAATTTTTGAATTATACATCACCAAATACTTCAAAATATAGTATTTTTAACTACTATTTGAGACTTTGTTTTGAACTCACAGCTGATTCTTTCTCAGACGTTACGTTTGGTATTTCTGCTATTTTACGTGGTGACCACCTCCCTTCCCAACAACAGCAGTGGGAGCAACAAGGTCAGGTCATTTATTAGTATAAATTACCATAAAAATAAGTGTATTTAATATGATTAATGCTTGAATTTGATTTATTATATTCAAGAGGAAATGGAGGGCAAAGGATACAACTTCGTTTATTATGGATATTCAAATAAAGACTAATAAGGTTCCAGCTAGAAAGGCTCTGAAGTGTTAGAACAGACAAGCTGATGAACATTTAACTGTTTCTCCTTAAGGTACAAAGTATAAATTAATTATATCTTGGCAGGCAGATTGACTACAGGGTCCTTGGAGATGAGTAGAAATAGACGGAGGAGACTTACCTTGGCTGTTGGGAATATCAAAGCCATGGCAGAGGGATTATTACTATCACCATAATCTAGTAACTCATAGCAAAGAGCCCCCCAAAACACAATTAAGTATATTAGGAACATAGGATCTCCCAGCTTATTAAGTTCTGTCACTTTTTATGGAGTGCAGTTTTCTGATTTAATTCCTTCTAAGAGACATTCAACAGCCTAAATCTTAAAACTGATTTTTTAACACATTTGGTAATTCTTAAAAAGAGAGAGAGAACAGCATTTCTTTCTTCCAACCAATATCCCTCCTTGAAATAAATTGGATTGGATTTATGTGGTATATCCATGAACGTACCTTGGGAGTTGAATATAATGTGATGTAAAGGAGAGAGAAACTTCCTAATTCAATAATGTACTACAAACCTTCAGGTATTTTTGCAACAAGCAAAATAGAAAGGTAGAAATAATAAAGGGATGTGGAGATGGATTTCATATAAAAGCACAGCTTTTTAAAACTGTTGAGTTTATTATCAGAAATATACTGCCTCTGCTTTAAGTCTGAGCTCCTGAGTTGTCCTTTTAGACTAGAGTAGGGGCCTGAAGCACCTCTCTTATGAGGAAAGGTTGACAGAACTGGGACTATTCAGCCTAGAGAAGACTGAGAGGTGATATTATCGATGCTTACACATATGAACTGTGTGGGAATCAAGTGGTATTAGCAAGACAACTATGGGATTATTCTGAGTTACTGGCATGGGTAGTGCTTCCCCATTCCTGAATTGTGAAAGAGTGGTTAATAAAAGGAGAAAGACAAAGTGAAGTTGTGAAGGCTCCTCTCTACCTGTTAGCAAGTCCTGCATGATTTACTACCGATCAACAGATTAACTGCACATTGTTGACACATCACATTAGATAAAACTTTTTGATCTATCGCTGCTTCCACAGTTTTATATCTGGATTATTGAGTGTTTTAACAGTTTTAACAACATTTCTCTAAACAAATCTATCCCCAGAATTGGGTTTGCACATTTTGATTGGAGAAATAAAGGTGGAAACTTCAAATAACAGTGTTCTACCTATGGCATCTGGTCCTCCCCTACAAGTTTCCTGTGGAGTCCTGCTTCTCCTCAGATCTGTCACGCTAACAGATACCATTCTTCCACTTCAGTGATGCTTTGACAGCGTGTCAGAGTAGGATCCTCTCAAATCTGCATCAAAGCAGAAGTACGAGGCACCATTATTAAAGAGCTCTCTGTGTTCCAGATGAAACCAGCGCTAGAGATGCAAAGCTAACAATAATACACTCTGTCATCTCCCATATCCCACAGCCAGCTCTGTCTAGCTTAAGTAGTAACACAAAAAACATGTGATGATAGTCCACTCGTGGAGTTTAGCAAACAGTTGATTTTGCACAATCACAGGAAAAAAAAAAAACAAAAACAACAAACATCTCCATGCTTTCACTTCACTGCCAACTCAGTAACTAAGTTTCAGTTCAATATCAGCATGGTGCCTTGTCTGTTTGTGATGATTGAAAGATTACTTCAAGTTGTAACCAACATAATTCTTTTTGCGAGAACAGAACTTGGAACCAAAAGTCTGCAATGCCTCTAGGTCATGTGTCAGACACAGGGACTGCAATGTCAAGACAGGGCTCTAAGAAGCAATGCTTTGCTGCAACTATACTCCCTCCTGCACGTGAAGAAATGCAGCTTTCCTTAATAGTAGTATTTTTTTAAATACAAAAGTGCTTTTGGATTTATCAAGTAAAATGATATATACCCTACTTCTTCAAAAAAAATCTGCATGTGTGTTTGCAAGTAAAATCAAATTTTAAAAGAACAAAAATTGGTAGAAAACCGAAAAATAGAGCATAAAGAAGGCTTTGACTTAACTGTGGGTTTTTTGACATGACAATATAATACATGTACCACAACCACACAGACTGTTCTTTGCTCATCTCAAATTGAACTTCGGGGAATCAGAGCCAAGAATTTTTCCAGCTTGGAGCACAACTCCTAAGGTAATGAAATTCGGTTTTATCTGTCAGCTTTTATTTTTGCTAATGAAGTCTGCAAACATGTTTAACTAAATAGCTGAGTAGGAATTCTCCAGACACGTGGGGATTATTGGACTTGATCTGAAGCCTGGTGTAATATCAGCACTAAGGTAAATCTGCCATTGGCCTTGTCTCCTAGACATGTTCGAGATTTCCTGTCTATGGATCAAGCCCAAAAAGTGTGGTGCTGCAAAGAGGATTTCCCACTCTTCCAATGAAAATGAAAAGGGAGAAAAGATGAATGCCAAGTTATCATTGTCACATTGCTTGACGTGTTCCAATACCACAAGTTACATTCTGTGTATTTGGCACATGCCATCCTGTCATCCTCCACCATGATGGTACCAACACAACAGTTGGTTTATGCCAGCATCTGCAATTCAACTGCAACATCAAGGACAGCAACACGTGGCACAGAGGTGCCAGGTACGCAGCTATTCCAACATGACCAGATGTTTAATCCTTTTAAACAACAATCACTTCTGAAAGAATCATTCATGATTCATTTTGGATCACTGGCATAATGAAGTCATATGAAGAAGAACGGTAATTCAAGAGGAGTTGAGGAGGAGATTGAACGTTACAGTTTTAGCAGGAAACCTTAAGGCTACCAAAACGCTTCATGAAATCACCAAGGATGAAATCCATATTTCCCTACTGAGTCAAACACGACTTGACAATGCCAATGAACTTTCAGAGAAATGACAGACAAATTACAGCATGCGTGTGCTAAGCCACGTTGAAACCCTCATTTCTAAAAGGCATTCTGTCAGGAATTGTAAATACTGCAGACTAACACCAAAAGATTGTTTTCCTACTTTGTAAAGCATGTACTTTCCGCTCAGACTGCTTATACACTGTGCAGATTATTCAATACATTGTGAATTAAATTTATTTTCTTTTGACCTGGAAACCAGGGAAGGGTGCTGAGACATTTCTGAGCTCAGTTGTTTGTCTCTAAAGATCTTCACCAACAGATTATTCCTGTCTGGAATTCTCTGTAACATCTCAAGTTTGAGAATTAGCTTTTTCTGTGTGTGGGGGGGAATTAATTTATTTTTATTTTTCTATGTTCATTTTTACCAGCACTTTCTTTGAAAGCCATATAAAAATGAAGGCAATCCACAGTCACCATGCTGTAGCAACTCAAGATCAAGCTTCAAAGGTTATAGCAACAAGGTCTGCGACAGATCCAATAAAAGTCACTTCAGATAATAACAATAATAATAAAAATATCATTATCAATATTTTTGTTATTATAATTTCTGTTTATAAACAGCTACATGCCTGACTTCTAATTCTGCAACCACTACTCATGTTGCATGATGTCTTACTCACATGCCTAGCTTCTGTCAGACCAAATAAGAATATTCAAAAGAAAAACCCCGTTTCACGTGAATAAAGACCAGTGAACTGAGTTCACAGTACTTCATCAAACATTTGTACTGGATGACTGACCCAGCAACATTCAGGTTTAGCTAGGGCTTATCGTAAAGTGAATTTGCTTTCATTGCATGGGAAAGATTTAGTGATTCACTGTTTCCTCAGAAAAGTGAGAAACCCAGAAGGAAAAATAAATGATTTCCTTTAAAAGCTCCTAAACTGGACAACAAGCAAAAGATAATTGCTTTCTGCAAGAGGAGAAAATAGTATCAAGACCAAATATTTTGTTGATGCTCTTCTTCTGGTCACAAGAAACCCTCACTTAGTCATTGACCCAATTTTCAGATGTTTCTAAAAGCTCTAGTTTGGGCTTCTCTCTTGCCTTTCTCCTCCTTTCACCATATGCTGTTCTGACATGCTGATATATCATGGAGCAAGGTTGTCAGATTCTCTCTCTAGAGTATTTTTCACTAAATACCACCCAAAAAAGCCACAACTCCACAACAATTGCACTGTTCCACCTATCTTATAAACAGATAAATATTAAATATTACATCCAAGATAGAAAGCTTCCTGTGAAAACCTTGAAGACATTCTCATTGAGTGTTATGGTGAGCTGGGTTATTAACAGTACTCATTTCAAGGCTGATGTAAGGTCAGTTCAAATTTTGGCCTGACAGAGATGTAGTAAAACATCTGCAGGAAGCACATTTCTGCTGCACTGTGCTAGAAGTGGGAATTAATGGGTGCAATTCTCTGGCCTGTGTTACGCAGGAGATCAGAAAAGATGATCACAGTGCTGCCATCTGGCCTTAAAAAAATCTATGAATCTACATTTAAATTCTCACTTGAACTTACGTAACCTCTCTCGATGCCCATCTGCATGTTGAATATTCCCTTTAGAAGGCAGATGCTATAGCAAGCCAAATGTGTTACACCAGCCTCAATCAGTTTTACTTTACATAGCCAGCAATGCTGAATATTGGTAATTAAAAAAAAAAAAAAGGAAAAAAAATAACAAAAAGAGGGGAAAAAAAAAAAACAAGCAATAAAAACAACGAACAACAGCAACAACAAAAAAAAAAAACAACACACACACAAATGCAAATAAATTCAAACAACATAAAAATAATAAATAACTGCACCATGTTTGGAACAAACACCCAGTGCAGAGCAACCTCTGGCACCAAGCTCTGAAGAGCAACCTGAATGACCATGTTGTTAATGATAAATGAAATGATAATGAAAATGGTAATGATAATGAAAGCACAGAGGAACATACAGGGATGCAAATATCGCTCTCAACCTTCAAGTTAATTAGACTTTTCTTTCCATTTCTTCCCAACAGTGTTCCACTGAAAGCTAAACTGTCATAAAAGCAGGACTTAAAGAGAGAATTGAACGGGGATTTCAAAGTTTCTTGAGTTTTCAAAAGAGTCTTTGTTCTGTGTGCTATTCTTAATAAACGTGTTTTAGATATCCTCGAAATTGTGTGTATACACTGAAGTATAACAGGATACCCAGGGCAATGATCACATTTCTGTGTGGAGCCAGGAGCTGGATACTACAATCCTTATGGTCCCTTCCAACTCAGGATAACCTGATCCTATTTATGCACTTGTGTGAAGTCACTCTTGTATACACTGACTGCTTCAAAGATGGTAGAAGGCCCACGTAGCTCTTCTTGGGTCTCAGAGCAGTTTCAAGATGCATTGTGCAGACATGGTAGGGTCAGATCCCACTGCCTTGCTACAGAATGCCCTCACTACTGACTTGGAAGGCCTTAATGGGATCTCCTTGCTGGAAAGCTAGAATGACCCCGTGAAATTTTCAACAGAGATGTTCTTGAGGGTTGTATAGGAATCTGTAAGAGCCCAATCCAAAATAAACTGAAGTAATATTTCTTGCCTTGCATTTAAAAGTCACCAGTAGAGGAAGAGAAAAAGGGTAGAAGTAGGATATCAACAGAAACATTTATTCTAGAGTTGGATTTGGGATGGGAGTGGGTATATTTACAGTATTTTTTCTGTTTACTTGTTTTCGTCTCTCATACTGTGGAACTAAGGTTTTTCACAGTTGGATTATGGTTCCTATGAAAACATGTTTGTATGATCAAACGTGGATTATTTCAGGTGAGGTTACTTGGGGAAATATATTCATGAAGACACTGCATCCTGCTGATGCAAAAGAAAAAACAAAAACCAACCAACACGCAAATAAGAGAAGCCAGGAAGGAGATATGAAGAGAAGTAATAAAAGGAACATTTTAGGCACAATCTGTTATTTTTCCTTATTATATTATGTCCATACTTATTCTCAGCACTGTCCAGTTTAATTGTCCCCTGAAGAAACAGTTCTGTAGGTGCATCCACGGGGAGCAAAATCTCAGCCAGTGACAACCAAATTAATTTCTCTGTTGGAAGAAAAAATGTGACTTAAAATCCCTGAACAATGTATTTTTAGGACTTTGGACTGTCTCTCTTTTTGGTTAGTTTTGCCCTCAGTGCTCTGAAGATGAAGAGCACCAGTAGCACAACACCTATTTGCAAATACACCAGTAACAGCAGGGGTGACTGCAGCCCGACTAACTTTGCCTCTCTTCTGTTGAATTAGTAGAGTGATTAGTGTTCTCCTAACAGATAATGAGGCTTTGCCTTAAGATGTAGCAAGATATCTATAATGTATATATATCTAAGTAAGGAATCAGTTCCAGATTCAGATTGAAATGTGCTTTGCCTCAAAGTCCAGCACAGCCAGAATCAACCCATCACTCTTCAGTGCAAACTGGAGAACAAAGCCTGAGCTTTATGTGGGAGAAAAGCTGTATTTTCTTTTATATCTGTGACTATGGCAACAAAACCTATATGAGATTCTACATGCGCCCATGCCTAAAAACATCTGTGGAGAACACAGCAATGTCAAAATATACCTTATTACTGCTGAGGGAGTCCCTTCACATTTTTATGCTTCTCCCTCACACTAAGTATTCTTTTTTCTTTTCAAAAAAACAGATTTTTTTATATCTACATATGATTCATAAGAGGTAAGAGAAAGAATATGGACTTATTGTTATAAGTACATCTCTGCTGGCCTTTCAAACATTAAATGCTTCCCCCCCTTGCTGCCATACCCAACACTGCCACACAACAGAAGAACCAAGAGCCCACCTAGAAGTTCATGTTGTGAAAATGGGTACATTTTCAGGTACAGCTTTAGACTCCAGGAATGAAGGTATTTTGCAGAGAAATTTGATTTATTGATCCACACCACTAACACTAGACTGACTTCAACTTCAGAGAGGCTGCGAGCAGCATTTTCATGCTATCTGCATGAGAACATAACATAAAGCACTTTAAATCATATCAGACAAATGCTTCTGTGGTGGCATAACACAGCATTGCAAGTGAGGAAATTTCTGATTTAGGACTGCTTGCTCAATTCATTGCATCCCTTTCTGCAAGGGCATGGTGAGGAAAGCTCCGCAGCGGAAGGTTCGCAGAGGGCTATTAGACCCAGCAATGTAGCTGCCACTTCCAGGTCAGTAAGCCCTTAAACGGTGGATTATTGGAAGCCAGGAGAGGATATTTTACTGCATCTCAGTGTTTGACCGGTTCTTATAATACAGCCCTAGGTTCCTGCTTCCAGCCACCATCAGAGGCAAGATACAATGGGACAATGGCCTGACTGCTATTCCCAAACCACATTCCCTGTCACAGGCTGTTGCACCAGGTGAGAGAGGTCTCACTGCTCTTCTGACTCATTTTGAATTAAGAGCTTGGATTACTCTGTGAAAAACTACCAGGGCACAGGAGAGCACACTGTGCCTGTACACAGCATCTTTTTTTTTTTTCTTTTCTTTTTTTTTCTCCCCCCTTTTGCTTACCATTCCACAAAATTGAAGTGGAAACAACCTAAAAATTCATCCCCTACGTTGTATACACATTCCCCCATATTATACATAAATATCTTTTGAGCCAAAACTGCTTTCTGCACAATTCTGCCCCAGTCCCAACTGCAAGTAAATGCAGAAGAAAATCCAAGGGTCAGAGAAGCTTCCACTTCTATCCCACTGCCCCCAAATTAAGGTGTCCTTCTTAAAGAAAACAGCTTTTTTAAAACTTCTGCCTTCTGCAGAAAAAACTCTGGGCAAGATCTGCCACAGCCATTTTGACAAAAGTCACCATTCAGAAACATGAGTTACCCAGCTGCTGAGCACCCCATGCATTAACATGCCTTCCCGTGACCTGGCAAGCCTCAAGACCTGCAAAAACTAAACTATTTATCAGCAGGAAGCACTAGGAAAAGATGCATCCTTAGTGGAACCTGATGCTGTGTTCATATTTTAAACCTTCCTTCTCCACGTATGAATGCACATAAATTTGTATGTTAACATCCTTTCCTTTGAAATTGAAAGCGTAGCAAGAGAAACCTCGTCATTCTGGAGACTGGACATTTCTGTATATTTCTGAATTATCAAACCTTCATATTTTGTCCAGTACATGTATATGTCATGGATATATGTGACTTGTAACACTCAGTGCCATTTCAGATGGCATCAAATTCATTCCCAACAGGCTACACATTTAAACTGCTTGCTTTTCATAGCTCTATCTTGTGCTATTTCCTCGCATTTACTCTACTCTAAACTGTTACTCTACAAAAATATTATTCCTCACAAAAGTAAAGGAAGTATAATCCTTTATACACTCAGCCTTTGTTGAATTGTCCAGTGCAATTTGTGAAGTCAAACATCAAAATTTAGCTGCACCTGCCACCTCTACTTCAAAAACAGTTCTTATGCTTAAAACAATATCAGAGAGTTCAGGGCACTCAGTAAAATCCCAATTTATGACAAAAATTCTGTTCAGTTGGCACAAACCTATTAACTCAGCTGAAAAGAGTGACAGTAATTGCAGCTGGCTAAGGGTTGATAAGAAAACACTATCTACTAATTTGAAAGGAAATTTACAGGCTGGCAAAGCCATGTCAAACAAGAGAACCAGAAGATAGCTGCACTTGGTGTTTTTTAATTCAAGGAGAAGGAAAAAAATGAAAGAAGTCCTAATACTTGCACCACAATAAGAGAGACCTTTTCAAAGTGATAAGGTTGAAGCCCTTTGTATCTTATTCAGTCAACGTCTACTTGCAGAAAATGAACTTTGTCACAGACCAAAACTGACCCTTACTGCTCATTTAAAAAATAAACAGAAATAAAGGACGTAGGATCTGACCCAATAACACTGGCATTGATTTTGTACTATAGGAACTGAAATTTAGGTTTTTAAGATAATTGAGATTTATAGTTTTTAAAAATACGAGTTTAACTACCCAAATGAGAAATACACATCTCTCACTGTGCCTTCCAGCCAGCCAGCAGCAGAGGCACCAAGTGCCCCCCTGTACCCACAGCAGAGCTGACATTGCATCACTGCCCAAATTTGCATCCCAAGAGAATGAGTAGCAAGCCAAGGTTTTATGATGAGTCTTTACAGTATCCAGTTTGGAATTTAAGCATTTTAAATGAAATAAAAATAAAAAACCAATCATGTCCCTTTTCTACGTACTGACAGGTTGGCCCAGACAGCTCAAGGTGCCACTATCACCAGCTCGGTGTGGGTGAGCAAGTCTGTGTAGTGTGATGCTGAGAAGTCCCCTGGAGAACCTCTGTTTTATAGGATTGAATTAAAGCATCTATCACTACTCTACAATAGAATTATCATTATTCTTTTATCTGAGTTTCAAAGAAGTTCGGTAGACTGACCTTTCCTCAAGTATTTTTCTCAGATTCTTTCTGATCTGAATTTTCCACAGAGGAAGAGCTGAAAGAGAAAGAAATATGCTTTGCTTTACTCTTTGTACTGTGAGGACATTGCAAGGTGTATCTGTTTTCTTTGGCTTTTGGAAAGGTCTGAGAGTTTTGCATTACCTAGAATAAAAATAATTTTATCAAAGATACAAAGCCTTGTGCTTCAGGACAGAGGTCAGCTATTAACTGATCAGGGAAAGAAGAAAACTTTTCCCAGTGAGAAATTCATTCCCCAGTTGTTCATGATGGGTTTCTCACACCTTCCTGAGAAGCCACTGCACTTCCATCCTGGCTCAGCATGGCAATTCCTGTGTATGTATCAGGGAATCTTGCTTTTTTTTCCCCTCCAGCAGTGCTACAGTTGTTAAATAGATTTGAATATATGAGGTTGCTGAGATTTATGTGTATGTGGAGGTATTAAGTGGGAAATAATTCTTGTTTTAGTGAATTGACTTTTAAATCCTTAGAAATAGAGCTACATCCTTATGTCACATAAGAGTAAGCTATGAAACCCTAATTCACGCTTATGGCATTTTGCTCTATAAGAATATCTACAAGAAGTTGTGAAGAATTTGTTATTAAGAATGAGTAAAGGTAACAAAATCTGGCTTCAGCCACAGTAGCACATTTACAGCATCACGCTTCTTCCATTAGCTTTGGTTTACATTTGCACGAGTCAGAAAACCCTTGGGACTGCCTCCCCTTCCTTACTTGGGCAAAAGGTTACAAAGATGCTACATACATTCAATTCATCCTTTTTTAATTCAGCTTTCTTGAATTTTTGACTTGGTTTTGTGTCACAGCACACAGCCTGCCTTCTCATGTGGATTTAGTGCTTTTCCCCTGAGCACAGGCATTCAGGTCCAGCAACTTCTGCTTGTACTGGGAATTTCCAGGTTTACTCAGTACTATGATTTCCAGCGAGAATTTGTTCTCTCAAGCATAAAATGTCAGGTCAAAGACAGGGTGGGCTCATTTAGATTTGGAACCCAACTAATATCTTAATCCAACACCTTAGAGGGTATTAGAATATATAAATGAAGAAAACCTGTGTGTAAACCCTTCAAATGACATACGTATCTCTTGAAAAAGATGAAGTACCCAACAGATATAGATGTGAACTTTTAGATATTAACTAGCAGCAGGAACAGAAGAAAAATAAAGGAGTGAAATTTCTAACAGACGTTTAAAATTCTAAAGTGATATTCGTGGATCAACAAGAAAAGAACAGAAAAGACCCTTACCAAAAGGGAGTAATTGTTCCCATTTGATAACAATTTTCACAAATACAACTCAGATGACAGAAAGGGAGCTTAAGGGATTTGAATGCAATCACTCATTTTGGTGAGCACTCTGGAAAATGAAATAAAACACAAATCAGAAGCAGCCTGAAGTTGCCTGTCTGGCTTCTGAGGCACTCTGGGACTGCAGAGCGAAGCCCCATAGCTGCAGCAGCCCAGCATGACCTGCACCCCATTGCAGCCCAGCATTGCAGCTCCATTCTACCCCACCACTGAGGAGAGGCCCAGTGCAAATAGTTACTGGAGTGTGGAAATTGTTTGGTCATCTCACCATAACTCATGTCTTAACTAGCCTGTAATTCACATTGGAGCTGGGTTTAGCAGAGCAAGAACTGGGTGGGAGCTCTGGGACTCGTTTCCCGTACTCTGGGCACATCCAGAACAAATAACTCAAAAAATAAACCCTCCAGCACAGCAGTTCCACTCCTGCATTTCACCTCAGCTCACAGATCACAGCCTGAACGAGGGAAGGTGATCTCCAGCACAAAGGATGGCTGCAGGTTTGCCAGAAGACACTTTCAGATCTCCAAGCTGGGCCTAACCCCAGAGAGGACCCCAGAGAGGATGGGGAGCACCACCAGCTTGGGGCCATGCAGTGCCACATATAAACCAGTTTGGAATTGTAAGCGTGTAACAACCACAAACAGCCAGCATTCATTTATTCTAAAACTATCAGCAGCAGTGGCCCATTTCAGTAATGAACCCAACCTCAACCTGATTAGAGAACCTCATGCCTGCAGAAGGAGTTGAGGGGTCCACACTTAACCAAGATAGAGGGAAGAGGGTGAACCAAAGTAATTTCAAACAAGTGATGCAAAGCAATAAAAAACTCTGTGAAAAAAACCAATGCTCCATACCCATACTAATGCAGGACCTCAGAGGTGCTCACGGCACAAAATACCAATTACTCACATAAAATCTTCTGGAAATTTCTAAGTACTATATCTTACTTACATGAATATGAAAGAGACCCAACCTACCCTTGACAAGGCACGATACTGAATTTTAATCGCTCAATAAGAGTTTGATGGCTCGCAGAGAGGAGAGTTTTTGTCACAAGGTTTGATAAAACATCACCCCTGGGACAGCCTGTACATAAACACCTCACAACAGTTATGCAACTCCAGGAAACAGCTTTCATGACAACAAATCTATCCGGCATCAGCTGCACAACCCAGCACTTAGGAAGGTTATAACTCTGCATAGCAATGATCTGTTCCTCAAAGCAATGTTCTTAGTGAGGTATGCAAAGGGAAGCAGAGATGTGTTCCTCCCTCCCCTAAATTTTGACTAAAATTATGGTTTTTTTAGGAAGAGGACTGAGCGTAAGATTTTTTGGCAGCAGTAAGAAACGCTTTGCTTCCACAATAATTACCTCCCCCAAATGACAGCTCAGTGTCATTTCATATTTTTATGATGCCATCTGACAGCCTGGGTTTCTAAGGAAACACCAATATTGGGGCAGCTAGAGGGAAAGGAAGAGAAGGACAGAACCTAAAAATAAGAGTCACACGCCTCTATCACACAGTAAACCCGCCTGATAAAAAACTGTAAACATCTCCTCCTTGAATGGTAACATTTAATAAGAGGCCTATAAGACTCATCACTTTGCTCTACACAATATTTCACTGAGAGTTAGATTTAGGAAACTGTACACTTTTAAAGGAAAAGAAAACCTACGTTTGGAAAAAACACGCTGACTTGGTTATTTCTTAAATTAGTCCCAAATAAATGGAATCATTACCTTCTTGCAACTCTCAAGGGAACTTCAAGTTTCACATGGAACGTGAACAGACAGAGAGGCTTCACTATTTCGAGAGTTGATGGTTTTCATCCTGGAGATGTATGACTTCATTTATTAACTGAAACGGATGTGGGCAAAGTAAACAATACTAAATGTGCCCAGAGAAATGCCATCACAGCACAGCTGAGTAAGAGCTTTTTAGGTCAAGCTACTGTTGAGTTAGGATGAAGCAAAAATATAGTGAGTGATTTTGAAACATTCAAAACCTCTAATTTTTCACCATGCCATTCTTTGCCCAATAGGGCTAAGAAAACAAACAAACCCTAACACAGATTAAACGTAGTGGCTCATCCATGGGCAAATTGGCAGTGCTCTAAAAAGGGACTCAGCCTGGTCTGCCACAGCACAGCGCAGAACACCAAAGACAAATTTAGTACAGAATAGCTCTGAGATAAAGACGACTTGAAGCACTTAAGTATTTCACCATCTCCCCTAATTATGTAGTCAACCACAACCAGTGCACAGTTAAGCAGATGATTTCACTGAATCTGACTACTGGGCTTGAGGCTGCACATAAATATTCAGAATTTTACTCCCAGTCAGTCACTAATATACTCCATGTACAGATCAGGAGGGAAATACTTGTGGAATTGAAGTCAGAACGTTTCAATGTGTTTTTAAAAACAGCACTGTTGTTTGGGCTGTAACTCGTTTGTTCTGTGCTGTTAACCTTCAGACAGGGATCCAGAGGACAACAACTGAGCAGCACATGCACATCCCTAGGAGAGTACATGAGAACTCCCTCTGCACCAGGGTTGAAATAGTTCTTATGCTACGTGTATGAGAGCAACAGCCTATAAATAGCAGCTGTAAAACATAAATACATACAGAAATTGTTGTTTCCAAGCATTGTTACTTAAAGGAACTTTAGTCACTAGCTTGTAATCACATAGGAATCACCAGAAGTTACTGGCAAATGAGCATCTGGACCCCATACCTGGATGCTGAGCAGCTGAGAAGTCATCTTCTGCACAACCCTGAGGCTGAAGGAATAGGAGTGCCCAAGGCTTTCCAATTTGCTTTAATCACTGCCTTCACCTCTTTCAATGCACTGAAAGAGCATTCCAGCATACAGAAATTCATTTTAATTGTTCCCATGGACCACATGCTATAAAACACTTCATCTAGTATTGAGGTAGGTTAAACATTTCCAAATTCAAACAGACATTACATTAGCTGCCATGCTGCAGGCACTTTTCTCCGTTTGTAATGCCACCAGCTGCAGCCCAGGGGATGGGCTTTAATTAGCAGCTAACACACACTCGAAATATAAAGCAGGAAACTCAAGGCATCTCTTACCTTTTTTCAGTGTTTTGTTAGTTGTTTTTTTTTTTTCTTCTTGTTACAGCTATGGCCATATAGATTGATTTGTGCTCCTCCTTCCAAGTTTGATTCGTGACAAGAAAACAACAAAAGCAACACATGGTGACTGATTGGGCAGGTCTTCCCAACCACTCTAACCTTTCCAAATGCTTTGTTTTCATCAGTGGCCGTTCCCTTCCTGGCAGGGTGCTGAGGCTGCACGAGGAGGAGCAACAATTGCCAGTTAATCTAATTGCGGAGCACTGTAAAGGTTGCAGAGATGGAATAGCTTGCCATTTGATATACGATTAGGGCAGAATTAAACTCTTCGTTCATGTGACAAAATTTTAATAAGGGCAGCAAATGACTCTGAGAAACAATGCGAAATGTCTGCGTTTGTTTAAGGATTCCTGGCAAATAAAATGGAAATGAGGGAACGTGGAAGATTTCCTTTCTTTCATTCGAGTTATAAAGCCCTTACTGAATTCACAAACATTTTTTCATGACACTCCTAGTTATGCTGTAGGAATTTACTATAAGAGAACTAACACCTGCCAAAGAGAAAAGTTTTAAGGGTAAAGTGTCCCTGTGGTGGAACAGCAGTGCAGCTGAGACCCTGAGCATGTTCCTGCAGCTTGGGTCTAACCCTACCCAGGAGACACTTTTTGCTAGGATGTTGGCTTAAGAGAAAATGCTGACAGCAAACAGAGCAGATGAATAATTTCTAGCTTTAAAAACAAGTTGCTTTAAAATTGGCCAGGCACCTTGGAAAGCCCACAGAAGCTCTGCCTTAAGATGCTGGGAAGCACTGCCTGATGCAACAGGTCCTAGGGGGACTTCTAAGGGATTTTAAATCCTCAACGTGTTCCAAGGTATCTTTCCAAAGAGAGAATCTGCTCCTTCGGTCACTACAACAGTGTACAGATATGGGCCTGCTTTACATCAGATTGTTCTATGAACAACAAATGTGATCTAGATTACACCTTCCAACCAGTCAGCCTGACAGAGGTAGAAGGAGGACAGCAGTAAATAAGAAATACTTGTAGAGTGCGATATCTGTGGATTTTGGAGTTTATATTAAGAATTCACTTTCTCTTTCAAAGTAAAATGCAGAGGAGCAATGTACAAAACACCACGTTCAATTCCTAAATACTCTTTTTAGAGTAATTAGAAAAACACTTTTTTTTAATTTATGCATTTCATTTTAAATTCTAAAAATAATAATATCAATAATGATTTCAGAATATTACTTGGAATGTTTTAGAACAAAAGTACATGTGATCCCTTTGCATTCACATATTTCACTTCCCACTTTCCTAGAAAATGTATTTCTCCTGGTCTCTAAAAATCCCTTCTTCACACAAATAAAGGACTATGATTCCCACTGTCATGTGGCACATTTCCCATTGGAACTGTTTCATCTCAGTCTCAGCTGGCTGTCCACAATGGCTGCAAATTGATTTCTTGTAATGGTCAAACACCGTCATTGAAATGCCAGGAAATATTTTCATTCAATCTTTGCAAGTCCTTTAACATTGTCTCTTTTTCTGCTTTAACTACTGTTGAAATGCTAGAGACAATCTTTTATTTATTTCTGAGGGTCAAAATCAAAGTATTACATAAGGAGAAACCTGCATCCTTCACCTAAGGTAGCAAATGTACAAGTCAATATTTTTATCTGAGAATTTTTCAACCCAGATTGAAGACTGACATTCTGGGTAATATTTTGAGTCCGCCTAGGAGAAAAGTGGCAGTGGCATAAGCTGAGATTTAAAAATTGTCTAAAATTAATTAGGAAAAAAAGTTATAACAATTTCACATAAGTATTGTTAAGAGTAGTAAACACCACTCATTCATCCACATTCATTTGGGTTTGTGTTCAAACTCTCACATCAAAATGAGACAGAATACCAAGCTCATAAAGACATTCTTAGTTAAGGCTATGAGATATAATCATTCAAATATGAGCACAAGGGTGTTTGGGTAATTTTAGATGTACGTATGTTATAGGGACATGGTTAGTGGGCATGGCGGTGATGGCTCAACAGTTGACATTGGTGATCTTAGTGGTCCTTTCCAACCTTAATGATTCTGCGATTGTATGAATACTTTAAGATATGTTGAATCCTTCAAGTTAGCACTAATAAAAACTTTGGTTAAGTCAGACAGATATTTTGAAAGAGGCAGAATGTCAGTGTTTATGTCTTGTCCCAGTTTGACAAGTTCTTTTTATGCCACTCTGCAGTATTGCACTTGGGGTGGGATGTGGGTATTTATGCGTGAATTAGGTCACCATTCACACTACAGATTTCAAAACTGAAGAGAGATGGACATAGATGGCCCACACAGGCCTAACAAAATTTCTCCTTTTAGCTGTAAAATGTTGCTAACCGTTTGTTCATGTTTTATGTAAAACACTAACTCGTCTTTCACTTTTTTTTTTATTCCCAGTTCTCATCATTTATGTATGCTTAATGTTCTACTCTCAACTTGTGGCTTCATTTCTTACGCTGAAAAGCATATTCAGCAAAATCTGTTTTTCCTGAAGCTCTGTCATTATTTACTGTAATTTAAGTTCACTAACCAGCTTCTCTCCTTCTGCAGTGACTTTTAGATCTCAAGTTCAATTCTATCATTCCCCTTCCTTTTACTGCTGAGTGTCTGTTTTTATTGTTTTTTGTTTATGCTCCTGTCATGGAGGAACTGTATTTTACCAAGATTTTAGGCAGCAGTTTTGCAAGGGAATGGATTTATCTCTCAAAGATGAGTGTTTTCAAACCCACTGCAACAGCGAGTGCACCCTTGGCTTCTGTGGTAGCCTATTGCCACATGCATCAAGGTCCTATATTTTGCTAGGGGGATTTTAGGCTAAAACTGTCGCACTGTTGGGTTTTTTGTTGTTGTTGTTGTTTTGTGGGCTTTTATTTGGATCTTTTGGATCTCAGTAGTTACCCTTCGACATCCAGCAGTGAAAATTTTGGCCTGCACATATCATGTGTGACTCACTGTGGTCCTCTTACGACTTGAGGATGGGATTAAGGGTAAATATCCTGTGGAGAACAGCCTGCTCCCTTCAAAGGAAAATGCCTGCAACCATGCTCTTGTGAAGCATGTTTATGAGTCCCAGTGAGAAGTCACTTGAGCAGAAAGGAGTTAGCAGGAGATTTATTCATATTCAGGAGCATGGAAATCTAAATCTCTCCCATTTTCTCACTGAGCTTGTGGCAGAGTTGAACAGTTGGCCCTTCAGCACTGTTCTGGTAACACATTAATGGAAAGAAGTTCCTTACCATTAGGTGTTGTCTGTAATCCAAGTCTGAAACACCAAATTCAAATTTTGTGGAGAATTTTCTACTTGGCTAGCCTACCCCTTACACTTAAGTCTAAACGTGAATGGAATGAAGAAATAAAAGATATTTGAACGTGTGCATAACATTTGCCACAATATCAGTCTCCCTTCTGTGACAGTCTGTATTGGTTAGTAGTCGAATATGATATAACCAAGCTCAGTGTTCCTCCTTAAGAAGCATATCACAGTAAAAAATAACTTTCTCACTACAGCAGACTTACAGCCACATCATCCAAACCTGCCAGTGGAGAATGACAAATCCATCAGAGAAAATTATAAGGCACCCTATTACAGGCAAATGCAGTCAAAAGATTATCTTTTTAATTTTTCTCTTAGAGGAAAATAGTCTCTAATCCAATGCTGGAGGGTGAAATATGCCTGAAAAAATGTAGGGGAACCAAGAATGGATCCAGACCCAAACACTGAGGCATTGCTTTCTGTCCCAATTAAATCTTTTGCCTTGATGTACGTAGACTTAAGGCAAAGAGTTTCAATATTACTGATGATGATGTTGTGTTTTTTTTTATTACTTGGTATTTCTCCCATAGTGACCTGCATGCTTGACAACTTTTTGCTTTCATTGTATTATTAAATGAATAAATATCAGCAGATAGTTTACTCCCATTACCTCATTAATTATTTACTGGAATATATAAATTAAGCATATCCCTTTGATTTATTTCTTGCCTGGAACAGCTTACCTCAATCTCCTCACCCAGCTCTTGCGGCAGCCTTCCAAGAAATCCAGTGCTCTGCATTGCCTGCCTGAAATGCTCACTACTTTTTTCTTTTTCTACATTATTTCTTTCTGACAGGCTGACTAGCAATTAACATAACATTCTCAGTGAGCATCTAGCCCTCATCAGCAAAACAGCATCTATTCCCTGGGCTGTACTGCACTGCTTATGTTTGTGCACACAAGACTTTGATGACTGATTTGAAAACTGGTGCGCATTGAGCAAGTACTGATTGAAACTCTGCTTCACATCTCAGTAGATTCCACAATATCATCTTCTGAAAGACTTCTACCAAAGGCTTTCTCCGGCCCCCAAAATGTAACTAATAACCTCTTTGGTAATACACCCAACAAGGGTTGTTGGAATAAAATATTTTTGTCAGGAAAGTATTTTGGAGAGACTTTAATATTTTAATATCATACCTCCTCATGTAAATCTCTTATTAAAATCAAACTCATTTCATGAGTAGATAACTCTCAGAGATATCTAGCTCATGATAATTTCTTAGGCAGGAATATTTATTTTACCGTTGTATTTATTTATTCATTTATTTCTTTAATTGGAAGGATGTCTAAAAACATGAGTATAAAGCTTCTGGGGACATACCTGCAGAAAGCAATCTCACTTCTTTTCTCGCATAAGACTGTTTATTCCATGTACTCTCTCTAATTCAGTGTTTCTGAGTTGAAGAATTTAATACATATCATGTACTTATTGTACACAGAGTCCTGGTTAACATACCTGCTATACATGGAGTCTTACTGTCTATGATAGAATATAAATTATTACTTTGGCTTTAATTTACACATATATATATATATATATGAAGTTCAGTAAGTATATATATAATTATTTTTTGAGTTAGAGACATGGCTTAACCTAAGAGCATGTGCTTAGTTTTAATTCATCCAGTAACAAATCTGTGAGTGTAATACACTACAGCCGCCTTAACATTTTTAAGTGTTCCAGTATGAAGATATTTATTAGGGACTTTATAGACCATCCTTCATATAAGACTACTTCACAAAATTCTCCCAACTGACAGAAACAATAAACTTCCCAGATTTCTAACTGACATATGTTAATATTTAAAGATGATTCTACCTTCCCTTCCCCTGATCATTTCAGTAAATTAATATTGAGTTATACAACTTAATGAGGGAAATTAATTTCCTAAAATTACCTTCCGTGAAGGAAACTAGGCATAAGGTGTATAATCAGTGGGATTTTTTTTTCTAGAGGAAAGAGAATCACAGTGAACGGAACAAAGTGGGATGTTGAGATGGAAAAACACTTTATTTTCTTTCCAAAACAATTTTACATAACAATTCTATTTTTACTCTTCCACTGCTTTCAATACATCTTCATTTTGAAGAAGTAAAGCAATTGCACAAATAGAACTCCTTAGCTCTTTAGGTACCTATTTGATAACAATTAACAATAAATTTACAGATCCTATACAGGATTTCTTTCAGAAGCTTTAAATCATCTCAGACACATTCGCTTCAATAGGAGCTTTCACATATATAGCTCAAATGTGATACATTTTCCTCCTCCTGTATTATTAATAACTCCTCAAAAGTGCAGAATTTTCTGGTATCATTCTAGAAGGCACTTCCAAATCCAGGATTAAAGCATTAAAATTGATAGCCAGAATATGACCCTATGGCATTAAATTCCTGAAGCATCTTTCTACAGTCGGGAAAAGCAATTTTACTCCTTTGGAGATAAAGACAAAAGAAGAAGCCAGCCTAATATGTTAAAAAAAAAAAAAAAAAAGCCCCAAACCCAGTTGAACATCTTTACCGCTGGTCAAGTCTCTTTGCCTTCCTTCCTGATGAGGAAAGGGAGAAGAGACCTCCTTGCTCACCGTCAGCATCCGTTCAGCACTACAATGTCCACTGACAGGCAGTGGCACATTCCCCACCTTGTTGCCTTTTGCGGGTAGCCACGTGTTTCAAGTGATCAGGAATTCCAGTCACTTTCCCCTGGAAGGGTACACACCATCTTCCTGCAGCAGGACTTCGGCACGTTCCTGAAACGGCACGGCGACTGCAATAGCACATTGCGTTAGTTTTACCAGTTAATGAAAGACCTAAGGCAATCTAATTCGAGCTCTTTTCTGGGGAAGCATGCCAGCTATATTCCCAGGCCAATTATTGCTTTCACAAAGTGCTCTAAATCTGTCAACAGGCAAAAGTGTGAACTACAGTATAATAACCGAGTTGAGAAGGTGACCCAGTTGTTGCAAGAGGAGCACTGCTTCTTGCCGTGGGAGCGATGAATGTTGGTTCACAGCACCAGTGTGTGATTAAATGTCACACTTACACACACTTACATACTGCAAGCACTCACCAACAAGCTTGTACTCTTAAAAAAAAAAAAAAAAAAAAAAAAAAAAAAAAGCTATACAAGCTATGCAGTTTGATGGTAAATGAATACTTATTCCTAAACATCAATATAACAAACAGTTTGCAAGCCAACATGGGGACACCCAGGAAGGTTCAAATAACATCTTACTGCTGTATGATCAAAGGCACTTAATGGATTTTTAGCTACAGAATTAACAGCATCTTGATATACATGATTTATTTTTCCAAAATAAAACTCAATAAAGGAAGTTACTGAAATGAAATCAATTTCCTAATAATCTAAGGCTTGTGTCTGTCTCAAATATTGAAAATGACTGCTGGGTAGAGAACTTCTGTAAAAAGAAGAAACGAGAAAGCCTTGCAATGTATCCTTTGTTTCAATTTCATAAAGGCCAGCAGTTGAGAACTCACCCACTTGTCCCACCTTCTTGACACAAACGAGATAATTTCTTTTCTCCAGCCGTACGTGCTGTAATTAAAAGGCACATAATGTTGCTTTAGCCCCTTGAGGATTGCTGGCATACACTCAACAAGTGCAAGTGCTTTGGCTGTGCTGAGTTCCTCTGAGAGCCATTGATCTGAGCTAAGCCTGGGCAGCTTCAGATGCTTCTCCAAAAATAGCCATGATCTGCAAGGGCTGAAAGCTATTACAGCTTGTCAGTGTGCCTGAGCTTTGGCTCTAGCAGGATACGGGGCTGGGTGCTGACCCAACATGGCCACAGCTTGGCGATACAGTTGTTGTTCTGAGGATGCTACCAGCAGAGCAGAACAGTGAGGCAAAGCCCCAGCAAGTGAGTCATACTTCATGGGCACAGTTGAGCATGATGCTGAATTGGAGAAGGAGAAAATTTAATAGCCACGTGAACTAAAATGATAGGATTGATGGTGAATGTCAACCTAATTACGAGAATAAATCATGTCTGGCTCTACAGTTATTAGCCAAGCTAATTCATTATTTGCTTAAAAATAACATTAAAACTTAACGAATAAAACCTTTTATCAGTGGCTGGTCTTATTTTATTCCCAGTCTAAATGTTAACACTGTTAAGAATCCTTAAAAGAAAAAAAGTCAGAAAATTATCTTAGGAATAATAAACCATCTTTCATCATTTAAGATATTTCTTCACATTATCCAATATAGATTTAGGTATCATTTACACAATGAAACATTACTACTTCTTACAGTGTCCCAGAGGACTTACAGTTAAATAAAACATTATTTTTCACTAAAAAAAAAATAAAATAAAATAAAATAAAAAAGTGGCTTTAATTAAAGGTGAAAAAATATCTGAAGGCAGTAAGCTTCCCCTTATACTTTCTGTTTACATATCGAAGCTGCTGACTATGCCAGTAATGATTTCTACTCCAGACAGAGTGCCTTGGGTTTGTTTCCCTGCTGATTCTGCCTTCAGGGTTTGGTGATTGCTGAAGGACATGGGAAGAAGTCTGGGGGGCTGAGTCAGACAGAGGGACAGGGCAGGCTGAAGGCAGAAGGAGGAAATGACAGAAGGGAAAGGAAGGAAATGGTTTCAAGCTAAAAGAGGGGAGATTCAGACTGGATATAAAGAAAAAGCTTTTTCAGTAACAGTAGTAAAGTACTGGAACAGGGTGCCCAGGGATCTGGTGGGTGCTCATCCTTGGAGACACCAAAGGGGCTGGATGGGGCTCTGAGCATCTGATTGAGCTGTGGGTGTCCCTGTTCATTGCAGAGTGTTGGACCAGATAGCCTTTAAAGGTCCTTTTCAAACTATTCTATCATTCTATTAAAGCAAATCAAAAGGCAATCAGAAAATTAGACTTTCCTTCCAAACCAGGTCCATACAGATTCTCCATTCAGTGTCGATGATAACAGTGATCACTGCTAAGGAAACAAGTGTTTTGTTGTTTTTTTTTTCCCCGGTTAAACTGGTAAAATAAACCAAAATAGATGGGATAGCAAGGAAAGAAAAAGAAAGATGCATCAAGACTAAAGAGCCACGTTGAGTCGAGTTGCTGGACTGGAGCTTGGAGTAGTAGGGTGGATTTTGATTCAGCTGTCAGTCATCTGTATGATCCCCTTACTTAGAAACGAGCAGAGCTTTTCAATTGCCCACCAGACGATAAATAAGCCGTGCCTCCAAACGAGTTAAAGTCTTAAAACCTGAACTCTTCAGATTTTATTAGTGATTGAATAGCTCCAGGTGTTTCTAAGCAAAAATCAATAAAGAGATTAGCTGCAACAGTCTGCTGAGAGATTACGGGCGAGACTTTGTCAGACAGATAACCAACAGACTGAGGGACAAAGCAATGCCCCTTGTGCTAAATCTTTACAAGGAGGAATCACCTCACCTTTGAACCTGAAGTTTCCACACCACCCAATCCTGAAGGGAATTTTTGTATACTTCCATGGCAAATGCTCATGCTGTTAACACATGAAATCATGGATGGGAAGTCATTGACTGCCATTTAATTTGATTTAAATATTAATGCTTGTCTTTCACTTGTGTGTCATTCAGTGGTTAATAGGAAGTATAACTCATGCAATATTTTCGAGGTATATTACAGGGTTTTTGTTGACTTTTTTTTTTTTTTAATATATTTTCAAGCATTTTACAGTAATACTCCTATTTTCAGACAAAAGGAAATTTTTGAATATTTCTAATGATCTCCCTAATGGATTTTCAGATATCTGTTTTCTCAAGTAGTTTCAGACATTACTAATTGTATTACTTCAGATATTCCCCTTTTATATTGTTTGGTGAAGGCTCCAGAGACTTCCCTTCTAAACAGAGATGATCTGATTCTGAGAAACTGAGAGGTGGCTGTGCTGAAAAGTCTGAATGCAACAGCAAGACAATGAAGATAATTATTTCAAAAAGTGTCTGAACTTATGAAATCAAATTTGAAGCATGCCCACAAAAACACAAGAAAGGATTATTAACATGCACAGATGAAGACTTTGTGCTTTTTTCCTTTTCTGGGATCACCTCTGCTATCTATCTCACTGCTATCCTGGACCTTGATGCTTTCAGCAACCTTTTGCAAGAAACCATCATTCCTCCTCCAGTCATGGCTGCTGGGTCTGCAAGGCTGGCAGCTGGTAGAGGCAGAAATGAGATTAATTGGAGCTGTCAGTCCAGAGGCTGGTGGACAAGCATCCACACAGTAATAGACAATGTCAGGAAGGAAAGCAAGGCAGAGGATGGACTGAAATATTTCCTTAAGTTGGCAAATATTAAAAGGCAAGTTTGAGGCATAACCAAAGCAGTAATGCTGGGGTAGAGTTTTCCAATATCTCATTCAATGTGATTAAATTCAAGTGGACATAAAGTAACAGTCTTACTTCGGGAACTGAAAACATAATTTGTAAACTCTTTCCTTCCAAAAAATGAATTTTTAAAATTTAATATAAGTGAGAAAGTTGTCAATCTGCTCTTTCATTTCTTCTAACTCTTATGCACTTTTAAAATAAAACATAGAACATTTGCTGATAATTTATTCAGACTCATAAAACATTTCTCTACTTGTTAAATGTAACAGAACTGGACCTTTAATTTATCTCTACCAGGAACTACTTGAGGACAAGGAATTTCTAGGAATATTTCCAAAAAAGTCTTTCCATTAGATGAAAAGAAAATTTACATAGCTGTCACTGTTTTTGCCTTAATTGTAAGCCATTTGATTTAGTAGTTACCACTAGAATTACTGTTAAAATTTCAAGGTTAAATTAAATTTGAAATAAAATTTAACATGTGGTCCACACATAAGCATGTGAGACACCTGGATGAGCCTTACAGTCCAGCGAGAAGGGCACTGACTCTGTACACAAACACACTGAGCAAGTCTCAAGAGTTATGTGCATTTACTTACATGTCACCATCATCTTGTTGCTCAGTCTATGGATGGGCTACATATAGCTGAACCACTCTGATTTGAAGCTGTTGTTTGAAAAAGCCTCAGACTTTGCTTTCTTACCTCTTTTTGTTATGATGGGCTCCAAATTTACAAGGAAAAATAAATGTTTTGGGGCTGGCTCATTAAATACTTGAATTCCTCTTCTGTAAGCACTCAGGTTCACTGCTTTTATTATAAATCCTGCATGTGCAATTTTTTTTATAGGAATCCATCACTGTGGATGGTATGCACATGGAAGTGTTTGGGTCCACAACCATATTTTGTAGGAAGCATTTCTGTTCACTGAACAGAGGTTTCACTCACCTCTGGGGATCTGGGAACTCCACAAATTAAGTCTACAAAGCAACGACTCATACCAGGGTTACTTTTTGTTCCCAGCATTTAAAACAGTCTCCTAAGGTTTTATTTGATGGATGAACCCATCAAAGGAAGAAGTTCTTCTGTAGTGTTCTACCTGCTCATTTTATCACCAAACTCCAGAGTTCTGCAGATACCAGAGGCAAGGCAGCTGTGTGCAAAGGTGAATGTGGTCCCGAGGTTAAATGTGCTAATCATGTCAAAGAGCTTTCATCCACTTTATCAGGTGTCTGAAAATGAGGAGAACGTCTTGGATCTTAGTAGGACGAGGTTTTGACAACCAGCACACACCAAGTGATACCAACAATCTTCTCCTGCCCAAGAGTAGCTCATTTGCTCTCTCTTGTCACCCAGGATCAGCAGAGCAGACCAAGGGCTGGTGCCAGCTCATGAGAATGTCCCTCAGCCCTACATGAAACTGACCTGGAGCCTGGCTGCAGAAATGTCCACGCAGCATCTCTATGGGTGACTTTTCAGTCTCCAGAGCTGGGATCTGCTGAACCGTGTTGCTCATGCAAAGGCAGCTTCAAAACCACGGCATGACTCTGCATTCCTCATGCAGCTCCATCCCCAGTGGCTGTGTGGTTGTTTTCTGCTGTACAAGGCCCTTCCTGTGCTGCAGTGACCTACTTTCATGCTCTGGTTAGAGAAAGTTGAAAAAAAAAAAAAGAAGAAAAAAATTAAGCAGACAAAACCCCCAAGCCCCTCAACAACAAAGAAACAAGTAACTACTTTTTAACTCATTCTTTAACATTCTTAAGCTCTTACAGAAAATAACTAAGACTCAAATCCTGTAATTCATCCTTATATACCTGAGGCAATAAAATATGCATTTTTCTATGTTGGATTTTTGGCTCAAATAGCTTTGTAATAGTCTTATCCAAATGATGAACTCCAAATGCTATTTTTCTTCAGCATAAGATACTTTCCACTATTGTAAACAAAGATTTAAGAAACAAAGATTTCATTTTAAGATCTACAGCAAATAGGACTTATATTTGAATATTTACATTTGAATATTAGGGACTTTGAATAATCTGTCTGTGAAAGACAAATAAATCAAAGCTTCAGAACAGTGAGAACATAGTTTTAATCATGTTTTCTGAGAGAAAAAGCATGAACTCTAAAATGTAGGTTGTGACTTTTGTTTTCCAAATTGTCATCACAATTGCAGAGCAAGAAGATGGAGCGGTCTGACAAATACTGGGACATTCAAAGAAAACATTAAAAATATCTGAAGGTATTATAAAATACTAGGATGAATTGAAGGCTTATGGCACAATATACTCCAGAGAATAAAGGAAGATATAATCTTCTAGATGAGTCCGACTGTCACAGGGCATGTCCCCACTGGGCAACATCTACCTTGGCAGAGACCTGAGTCAGCAAGCTCAGATCAGGTAGAAAGAAAATTACAGTAGATAGTACTTGGATTATACTGACTGGAGTACAGAGTCCTGAACTAGTAATAAACTATTGATCAAAAGAGCATTTCTTTGTTTGAATTCAAAACAATCTTGGCCATCCAACAAGACGGTTCATCTACCAAGATACCAGTACTGCTTTGCAAAATGCCCCACGTGCCACAGATCACAGCAATATGGAACTTTATTGGTTATAGAGGCTTTGCAACCACGTAAGAGAACTATCTGATCTAAATAGCAATGCAACGGGGATGCTTTCTATCACACGACATCTGGATTATCACTGCACGGAAGCATTTCATGCTGCTTTAGAATCATAGAATCATTAAGTTGGCAAATACCTCTGAAACCATCAAGAGCAACCCCAACCCATCCCACTACGCCCACTGACTGTGTCCTTCAGTGCCACATCCCCACAGTTCTTGAACTCCTCCAGAGACAATGAGTCCACAAGTTCCTACCATATTAGTGCTGACCAGGTTAGTGGGGATGATTTTCTGAGAGCAAATGGTGCAGTATGTCTACTCTTCAGAATCTGTTCTGTGCTTGGTATTTTTATGGCAGTTCTTATTGCATCACCCAATTACCCAATTATAAAGAAAGAAAATTGTCAATAGCTACAGCCTTGCTATCTAGGCAGTCTTCACATTGTAGACTGAAAATAAAGATATCAGATATCTTACTTCACAGTTTGCTGACAAAACCTCAGGAGTTCAACATGAGGAAATATTTCAGGAAACTAAGGACAAAGAAAGTATGCAAAATTCCAGATATTTCTATTACTGTCAGTCACAATGAGACAAGCAGATGTAAAGACATTGACAAATCTTACCTCAGAGAAATACCATTGTATTCCAGGAGAAAAAATACCCAGCAATCAGAAAATTTGTTTGACATTATTCTGTGAAGAAAAGGACATTTACAAATGGATTCATAGGAATTAGAACAGAAATCCAAAAATCAAATAGGATTTGATGATGAGGCTCCCATGTATAACTTACAAAATGCTCCCCCAGTTTAAGTATATTAGAATGCATTAGATAAGGACATATGACAGATTATCTATAATCTGTTTAAATACAAAGCCACAAGCTCTGTTCATGGACTACAGACATGAGGAATTAGGCGTCGTGCAAGCAAAGTTCCTCAGCCCAGAAACAGGCTGCCTAAGTAGAAGGCAACAAACAAGACAGGAGTACACGGAAACAAGAGAAAACAAAGTCAGCAAGATAAGCAAGAGGTTGGAGCACATGAGAACCCTAGATCCTCTTTCACATGTATGCATTATAGGGTTTTTTTGGTTTTTGCTTTTTAAAGAAGCTTTTTAGAGATGTGAAAGTAGATAGTGAAGTGGTTTTTCATGTGAGCACACAACGGCATGACTGATTTCACAGCAGAATACCTATTAGCAGTAGATTAAAGCTGTTGTCCCGGTGTGATCGTGGCAAGAACGAGGCTTGGGAAGTTGAAGGAGAGAAAAATACAGGGGTGTAGATGCTGCTAAGAGCACTGGAAAGGGAGAAATCTATTTCTGAAACAACAGAAAAGGGAAAAGCTAGATTAAGAAAAAATCAGGTGGTGTGCTCCAAGAAGTAAGCTAGGGGAATCACAGGCAGCAAGTTATACTAGAGGATAAGTGAGCAATAAGAGAGCACTTGTCAAGGTTGGAGAAAAAGGATGTGATTAGGACAAAAGATGTGATGTGCATGTCTGCACATCATTACATGTGAAGCTAGGTCTTAGATACCTAATACAGAAACAACGCAATTGAAGCCTGAATATGAGATAGCTTTTGATTATTTTTTTTTTCTCTTTTTATACTGTTTTCATCCTAAGCTTTAATTTCTACCTTAAATTTTTTTGACAGTGGATTCTATCATTCACAGACATTTTGCTCAACTATCTTTTCAGGAAACATCTTCAACCTGAACATGCCCCACTATCGTTTTAATGTATTTCCAACATTCCCTGAAAGCACTGTGAATTGGTCCACTGATTTCAATGGTCTTCAGATAAGACCCGTGGGACTGCTAGATAAATGCATTACATACTCCCAGAAAGAACAGTTAGAAAGATAGTGCTTTAAGATTAATGTATTTGTAACTGTTGTTGCTGAGTCTTCACAAGAAAGTGAATACATAGAGAGAGTTTTGTACCATACATGTGATCATACATGGTCCAAACAAGGGAGCTGATGAGCAGCATTCTCATTAAGTGGCAAGAGCATTTAAAATGCAACTAAAAGCATTGTATAAATATTTTCCGGAAGCAGAGCTACTGCAATAAAACAACACATTCAGAGATCTTAGTGGAGGAACTTATTTTAAGTATTGCTACCTTGCTTCAACCATCAAATCAACCGTGTACCCTATCCAAGTTAATTTCTAATTCTTTAATCTGATTTATGAACATCTTTCTCCCACACAACCCCTGGCTGCTATTATCTGCATGCTTATCAGGTGAAGTCTATATAGTCACCAATCAATGAGAAAACAGCCAGGTCATTATATCTTTCATTTTCATTGCTTGACCAAGAAGTTATAAAATACAGACCCCTGTCCTTATTTACCATACATCTATGTGATCTGTTGAGTAAATATGTTCACACATATTTAAGGATTTGCAGTGATCCAGCCCCCTAAGTTCACTTCTGTTTCCAAACTCAGGATGTTTCAGCAGCTTATTGTCCTCAGACTGCAGCAGCCCACTTCCCTTCAACTAGGTTGAAGAAGGTTCACTGGGGATCCAGTGAGGAGATTTAACTCAGCCAATTACAACGGCACAACTTCAGGATTGTGACAAGTGTGCGGTCCTCAGGGGATTTCTGTCACACCCTCTCACTATTCAGAAACTGAAATTGTGCATTTATTTATTTATCTTTTGTAAGAGAGGAGAGGTAGAAGGATACCCAGCTAATGAGCTGGCAGCAGTGGCATCAACCTCTGCAGAAAAGCCCACGGGCAACCAGGTGCACACATCAGGAGGACATCATTGCTTTCTGCTGCATTTCACTTCTTAGCTGATGCCAACACAAGAGCCAGCTAAAGAAACTGGTCTTTTCTGCATTATTTAAATATTGCCTTCACATACCCTCAGCAACTGCTCACAGATGCCCAAAAGCCTGATCTGCAGTCAAAGCCTTGCCTCCCAAGGTGAAGGTAAAACGTAACTGCTATTCATTACAGCCCTGAGTTTAAATCAAACATTTAACTGTTTGTGCTCAGCCCAGATTTTTAAAAATGTGGAAGCGTAAATCTACATGTGCTCAATGCTCAGATGTTTTATTCAAGGGATAAATGTCTTCAATAAATATTCATGCTCCAGTGTACATTCTGAATTATCCCATCTCAGTCAAATGACTGTAAGCATTAGTTTTATGTTATTGATGCTAATTTTTTAGCCCCAAGTAAAAATCTTAATTGCACTCGTGCAATTTCACTATATTTATTCTGGTTACAGAGCATCAGAAGTGATAAAAATTCAATTACTCTTTCTGATGTGTGACATGTTTTTCCACTGGTTCTTCTCAAAGACACCTCACCATTATTAGCACTTTGATTAGAGGCCTTCATCCTCACATACTATTAAGCATTTGCATTTGGTAGACAAATTGCAGTTCCCTCATCCATCCAGTGTCTGGCAATGCAGGCAGAGTGAGCTGACTGCAGCCCTGCCTTCAGGTGGGGTTTGTGAAAGGATGGATGAACTTATTCTTCACCCACCTACCATCAATGTTTCCCCACTAACCCATGCCCCTTAGCTCAACATCTAAATCCTTCTTGAACACCTCCAGGGACAGTGACTCCACCAACTCCTTGGACAGCCCATTTCAGACCCTGTTGACACCCATCTCAATTAAACAGTCTTAAATTGCCTTACCTGGAAGCACGTGTCTTGCAAGTGGGTCCCTTCAATGCATTTGCCCACACAGGTGAGGTGGGACACAGCCCAAGATGGTACCTTCACAGGGAAAACCAGTCTAGATATTGAAAAGAAAGAAAGAAGTCCTGCTGGACTTTGATCCACTCTCAAGCTTGGTCTGAAAGCTCATGTGCTTTTGCCATGTTTTAAGCACCGTAATTCAAAATAAGTCCATATTTTTCTGTTTTGTGCAAAAAAGCATTGCCATCTTGGGAAACTCCTGTTTGCAGTGGCAATACATCAAGAGTAGCTTTAATGCAGGGATACAACTCTACATGCTGATCACAATTTATGCCAGCCTTCCATCTAGTCATGCCTTTTCACAGCACAACAATGCTTTTGTTCATTTGTCTGCGTAAAGCAGATGCCACAAATCTGCCCACAGCAAGATCAGAAATTTGGAAATGCAAATACCTCATGGATGTAAAACAACAAATCTCTATCTTCCCAGGTGCAATTCTTCCTCTAAGCATGGAGATTGCCTCCAGACAGCCAGACCCTCCTGCTAAGTGCATGCTTTGGATTTATAGCTAGTAATCAAGAAAAGGCAACTTAAAACCAGTGCAGAGCTTGCCCTACTCCTCACTCACACGTATCTAACTGAGGCTGAGCGACACAGGAAGGCATAAGGGAACACAGTTTGTTAATGGCTATCCTAATACAGATGTTTCTGAAGGCCAACAAATTTGACTTTGCAAGGTCTTGAAAGTTTTGACCCAAATTAGCAGCAGATTAAACTTTACTTTTCTCCTACAGCCAGAAGCAAGAATGCATATTATTCATACCTGTGCATCAGGTATTTTCAAGGGACAAGCTTTGCAGCTTGTACAATCAGGCAGTGCAAGATGACTCAGCTGGCAGGTCACAAATAAGGAGCAGAGCACAAAAAGCAAATAGCTATAGAAAATTTGTTCTGATCGATACAAGTTCTTAAATATTTACCCAAGACTATGTGGGGCAGTTGATAGAATAGAAGGAAAGGATGCTGCAGAGGCTACTGCTGCAAATTTAGAGAGCAGTTCTGGCTTTGGTGGCCTCCACAAAGCCCCGACAATATGAAGAAGCTCTTCCTTAAGAATAAAACACGGAGCTTGAATGTCAAAAAAAAAAAAAAAAAAAAAAAGCATATTGATTTTGATTCCTAATGCAAGTATTGCAGTCTCATCTTGTTGCTTTCCAACAAAGCCACTGTTTGTGTACATATGAAAGCTGCGACTTAAATATCCAAGGTGAACAAAAACAAAGTGGAGTATTTACGTTGTTGGAGTAACAGACACAGTCTGATGAAGAATGCTTAAACTTGAAAGAGAATTTCCTAGGAAGAGCTGCAGATTTTTTCTTTTTTTTGGCACTGAACCACACAGAGGATGATAGACATTGCAAGGGAAGAAGGAACAGTATCACAAATAAAACTTGTAGTCAAGAAAAATAACACTAAGTGCTTTGTTTTATATGTGAGTTATTAAGATTAACAAGCCCTTGCATTTTTTTTTCTCCCTATTAGTATGTTATTGCAAAGAAAACATCATCATCCGAGGTGAACAACATCAGCTCCTTTCATGAGGCCAGATAGAAAATGAGTGTTAAGCCCTTCAAGCAAAAGAGCCACAGATTTCCCATGGGTTTCCAGCCCCACTAATCTCCCTGCCATTCCTACCCTTTCATATCTTTCGTATCTTAAACTTGGTGACAACGGAAAGCTTGCAGGGCTCTGAAGTACTGTCTTTAAAATACCAGATTAAAAGGACAAAGCTCAGCATCACCTTGCCCTGAATGGTATCTGATCAGAAGAGCTTCTTAAAAATTCAGGCTTGAGAACTGTACTCCAACACAAGAGAGAAATCTCACTTTTAGTTATTCAGCTTCTTTGGACTTCAAACATATGCAGTTTTTACTTTCAGTGGCTTCTCGCAGTAAAATTTGGGAATCACCACACTGAAAGTCTCCCTGTCTTCAATTATCATGCAACTGGAAAATATCAAAGAAATTATGAATACACACAATTTCACTTATTACCACTGTGCTTTTTATTAATTCTACTTAATATAAGTCTCAACAGTCCTGAAGGAAAGACTCGTATGGACGCTTCTCAGTGAACATCCTCTCTGCATGGCACCCTGTCATCATCCTCTCTTGTTAAATTGTGTAGATATGGATGCTGGTGTCTACAACATATTTCCTACACAAAAAAGAATGATGAAACCTGGCTAATGCCAAGATGCTCTTTTCTTACCAGCTTATTTTCGAAACAGTACCTTTAACAAGAATATCTGAAATGGATCAGTAATGAAGCTAAATGACTGGTTATTACAGAAGCCTTTGGCAACAGTCAGATCTTATTAGTTCATGACATATCGTATAGGATTTAAAGATAAACCATTTGGTGAAGTATGGAGTTGCTGGATGTATGGAAAAGCTCCTTACAGGGTGCTTTTGAAGAAGAATTAAGACAGGAGTAGAACTGAATATTTCTGTATCTCCTCTGGAATAAAATCTATCCTATATGGAGAAAAAAAAGCATATATATAAATAAAAGTATATATGCATATATATATATTCCAAATCACGTTTGGCAAATTGGATCCATAGAACATAGATGTTTCCATGAGAGAAAGTTCTTTAGTAAGAAGTATCTCAAATGAGATTTCAAATACCTTGCATCTCAAAGTTTTTCATGGTTGCTTGTATAATGCACTTACCATATAGAAGAGTTATTCTCTGTACTATATCTGTTGTCATAATCTGGAGATATCTTAGTAGCATATATATCACATTTTCAAAGATATTTTGACTGCAGGTGGTTATTTGGTGCACTTTGGGGACTTCAGATGTGCTATTTGACATGTAAACAGCTATGACAAATGACCAACCTTTAAAACAAGAGATATACACAAGTAATTGCATTTTCTAAAGCACTTGCTGATGGACAGTGGGATACAAGAACTTTTTACAGAATTCACTGGTACTTGAGAAGATGCAGGCACCTTGGTTTACAAAGATGATGACAACACAACTATAAAGGCTTATTATTTTAATTGTTGAAACAGAATACTTCAGGTTTTCCAGCATCCTGAAGATGCTTTGAAAGTATCATAGGACTATGCAGCTGTTGCATTTGATAGGTTTGTACTACAGAAACACTTCCTTTCTTTTTCTTTTGGTTAGTGGTTTGGAAAGCATCACATAAAACATAAAACAATCTGGGGGAAGTATTAATTTGGGCAAGAAATTAATAATGCACTGGAACAGGCTGCCCATGGAAGCGGTGAAATCACTGTCCATGGAGGTTTACAAAAAAAAAAAAAGTAGATATGGCACTTAGGTACATTTGTGTACATGTCTAAGTGGGCATGGTGAGGATGGATTGACAGTTGGACTAGATGATCTTAGAGTTCTTTTCCAACCTTAATGATTCTTGATTCTGTGAAACTGCAGTGAAGTAAATGAGCCCCACAGACATGAAATGCAGCCTGAGAAAAAACAAAATAATAACATATTTAGGGACAAGTTTCTTTCCCTCATCCTACTGCCATAAAGGGCAAGAACTAAGCAAGTTGATGGCATGCTATCTGTACCTGCAGTGCTCCTTCACTTACCAAAGATAAGGATCTGCACTGGAATCAAAACTGCAACCCCAGTCTTTGGTAGCTTGGGTACAATATGTGACATAAGAGGGAGGAGAAAGCTCCAACAATTCTGGAGCTCATTCAGAGGACCTGTAATGATGCATGCTCAACAGTGTCCCATTATCTTGCAAGCAACTGGCATTTATCTGTGATCTGTCAGTCCCCGTGGTACGGGATCAGCACTAGGAATACATTCAGGCAGAGGAATTATGGCTCCTGCCTGTGGGACCTACCAGTGTGCCAGGGTGTTATTTTATTCTGGGGGGCACAGGGAAAGGCTGCAGACAGCCTTCTCATTACTGCTAATGAAGGAGCAGGCACGCTCATTGGGCCATTGGATTGCATTGCACTCCAGAGCCGAATTCACAAAAGAAAGAGAAGGTCAGAGGTAAGTATTCTGTATGGCAACAGCTGCATTAAATGACCTGGGAAATTCTCCCTTACCGTGGAGCGCTCATCCTGAAGGAGGTTGGCAGCACTTTCATTCGCTCCGTTCCAGCTCTTGCTCCTCATTCCTTCGCATAAATGACGCTACTGTTATGTGCTGTTATGTTAAATTCAATTTACTGGGGAAGGCAGATAAGGTCAGCTGCAGTTACATCGTTAACTACCAACAAATTAGCATCCTGTGTCCATAAAGAGCTGGCAATGGAGGAAAGGACTAAATGCCTTCAGCTTTTTTCTGAAAACAAAGCGTAAGTTTCCATTTCAATATCAACTAATAGAAGAATGAATATCCTTTGATGTTTGCATCAAAAAACTTTCTCCACTGATATCTTCGGCTGCAATGCATGTTTGCTGAAAGCCAATCAATGGGCTTTATTAAAATGATTTCACATCAATTGGAGGCAAGGAAGATAACAGAGTAAAAGGCTGGCAACCTAGCTCTGCTGCCTTGTGCTGATGTACCGGGATGTATTGGGAGCAACTTCTTGAGCCATCAAGTAATGTTTTATAGCTCCCAAGATTATATTCCTTCTGCTTGTCAGTCACAAGTACAGGAAAAAATGAGAGCACTAGTGAATAGAGATAACAGATTTATAAGCACACACAGTGAAGATGTGAACGGGGAATGAATACAATACTGTATATGTGTATACCAGTGTTTCAGAAAAGATTTTTAAAGATTTTAATGGTGTTGCTAAGTATTATTTAGTAGCCTGCCCCTGAGTTTTCTGCTCATCTTTTTTGTTTGTTTGTTTGTTTTTTAAACATCTCTTTGACTTAAAAAGTAGAATTTTCAAAAGTCCTCACCCTGTGGGATTTTCAATGCTCCTTTACTTTGAGACATCTCTTTAAATACCTTCCAGAAGAAAAGCTCTACAAGGAACACAAACATACTGTCAATAGGTTTTGAAACTCCCCAAAAAGCAGCCTGCGGATGCCCAGGGAATAACTAGTCTATTTTTGAAAATGTTTAATTCTTTTCCAAGTATAACAGGAATTTATAGTCCTAAAAACCATCAGTATATTGCTTCCAAATAGCATTTAACACAAATTAATACTATTTCACTGATTATTGCACAAAGTTTTCTTGTGGAGAAAAAAAAACAATCCAGTGAATCATAGTGCTACGAAATTTTTGTGTGCCAGAAGACAAAAGGACTAAAAGAGAGACTTTCCATTTGCCCCCTCTAAAGCAGGAATTATCCCTAAGAGGAAACAAACATATTTTAAAATTTCTGATGCACCTATATTTGAGCAGAGTTGCTTCTGAATCAAAGCTTGCTGCTTCAAGTTGTGCCCCCCCCTGCTTCATTTAAAATCACTTTGTATCTGCACCACAACCTCCTTTGCTTTCTCCCTGAGAGGTGGGATGCAAGCTAGTAGAAAAATCCTCTATTCAGCTATAGGAGAATTTGTCTGATCTTGCACTATGGCTTGATCTCCTTCTAAAAACATTGGGTCATTAAAAGCTGATGCTGGTTCTCATTTACTGAGACAATGCTATACGTGATAATAGCATTTCAACATATTATTTATATTGCAACAACTGCTACAGTTTCAACCCCACCACATGGATATAATGTAAGATTACTCATTTTGTTGCGAATGCTTAATGGAGCCCAAATTTGGGTGCATTTCCCACAGGGGCCACGCGCTGTCACAGACAAACAAATGAAACAGAATCAGAGCCGTTACGGTTGGAAAAGACCTCTAAGGTCACCAAGTCCAACCCCAACCCATTCCCACTGACCATGTTACTCTCCTTAACAATCTTTGAGTCGTACACTGCATGTGAAGAGCTGAAAATGCCTCTGCTGTGAATCAGTGCCTCTCAGGCACAAAAGGATATATTGTCACAGGATAAAATCTTTTTTTCTTTTTCTTTTAATACTGTCAAAGCAAACGCTTTGCTTGAAAATAATTCTTGCAATATTTTGGATTCCCACTTGTTTGACAAATAAGAACAAGTCAAAATTAAAGGGATTTGTCATCATAAAATCAACCCCAGAAGCTTGTACGCGAGCCGTGTCTGACAGGAGCACTTTGTGTGCCAGAGAACCATTTTCTAGTCAGGGAAAAATTGCCCATTTGGGGATGCTACAGGTGACACATTAGACATAAGCATTCAGATTGGGTATAATAACAGCATCCCTGCTAAGTGTGAAAACATTCTCTGCTTATGAAAGTGGAGAGGAATCAATATCCAGAAACATCATGACTACAGTTTCCTTTCCTAGTGTAGCACGAGTGCCCTCCTACATACCCCATGCTGCCCCTGGCAGAAGCAAGCCCATTTCCAACACAGAGCTGGGAGAGGGGATTTATAGGGTCTGCTTCTTCCACCACATTTTCCCTCCCTGCATATATATATTAAGTGCCAGATTATCAGGTATCCCTGCACCAGATCTATTTGAAAGGGTGATTTTGGAACAAAACCATTCTGCCACCTTGGGGTCTAGTCTGGCACATCCAAGGACAGCCTCCCATAAGGGAAGACTTCTGGCCTTTTGTGATTAATCAACTTATCAGGGGAAAAAAAAAAAAAAAGAAAAGAAAAAGAAAAAGCTGAGGATGCGTGTCTCACTGTTCAAAAGGTTTAAGTGTGAGTGACAACAAGGGATAAAAGCAGGAAGTATAAGCAAATGGAAAAATTGAGACTTGCACAAGAAGTTATGTTGCCGTAAGAAATCTAAGTAATAAGAGAGCTGCTGAGTGCTTAAAATGGTAATTCTGTGCATAACCAAGCTGCAAAGTAAAGAAAATGCTTAACTAAATTTGCCTACACAGGGTCATTTAAAAAAATTGTATTAAAATAGACTAATCATAACAGAAACCAAAGTCTGTAATTTTGGAAGATGATTACTAACAGCACTAATTAAGTGGCTTTAATTGACTCCATCGAAGTCAAGAGACAATTTATATGTATATTCTGCAAGACCCAGTAATCATAATTTCTGCAGCGTAACTTTTAAATGAGTTATCCTGCAGCTTTTATTAGTTAGATAGCTGCTTTCAATCCACAATTTGCAGATCCCCAGAGGGCCACGGATTACCACTAAGGCACTGGAGGTAACGAAGAAAAGCATGTTTACTGTCAATGCGTTGCCCTGGAAGCTTTGAAGGATCTAAAAATTGAGAAAGATAAAGAAGAGAAAGGGGGAGAGAGGGAATTTGTTTTTTCTGCTTTATTCCCGCTCCCTAACTTTCTGAGCATTTTCAGAACACAGAAAGTTATCTCCCTGCTTTCCCCTGAAGAACTGCCTTTTTTTTTTTTTTTTGGTCTTTCTTAATTAAACAGAAAGTATATCAAACATTAATTTGAAGGCATGAATCCAGCACATTTTAACATGTGTAACCACTGCTGCTAAAAAAATGGTTCCTTTCTCCTCTAACTTTTTACCCACTCATTACTGAAAATGGGCTATTTCAACTAAAACTTGCTTTTTAAATAGCCTGAGCCACACAAGCCTATCATAAAATAATTTAATGCATGGTGTAACTATGCAGCAAAGCTCTTAATAACCAAAATCTCAGTCTGACAGCAGGTAGCATCAGTGCCTCTTGTTGGCATCGCCCCATTTCGACGAACCTCAACGTGTCATTTCAGCAGCTCCTTCCCATGAAGCCCAGCTCTCCACCTGCTTTGCTCAAACCTGGCATTTGGGAAGGGTATGGCATCAGAATTTTGTTTTGTGTTCTCTCTTTTAGCCCCAGAACACCTTCGTTTAACCTTGGAGACTGATGAGAGCAATTAGTCCCTCTTCTCCCCGTGAAATCACTTTATGGATTTGCAGCCCATTGGTTTTTTGTCATTCCTTTTCCCTAAATTGAATATGTTCAGCTTTCCTGCAGTCTGACATTAAAAACCCTTCACTCCTTTAATTTCTCTCTTCCAAACTCTTTTATTTACCTTTCTTTTTCAGAAATACCATGCTCAAAAGCTTTATGTTGCATTTTAAATGTTGCCTACCCAGTTCAGAATTGAAAGGGCTCTATTTTTTCATTTATAGCTGATGTTTTACAGGCGATCAAAACCTCAAAAGTTGGAGAACTGATCTAAAGATGCATGAAAGCCTTTGTAACTAGAGAAAATACTTTAAGATTATTTCAACTCAGAAATAAGAAAAAGCTGAATTAAAAGTACGTGCATATAAAAGTAGCTCAGCTGTCTCGGAATCTTTGAATCAATTTTCCATGACGACCTTAGGATTTAACATATTTATATTTATTTCTTCTGTGGTCACCCCTAAGCGAATAGAGGGAAAGCCAAGGATTTATTTTTTTCTTTTTTTTTTTCCTTTTTTTTTTAATTTAAATAAAATATAGCTACTGTTTGTTCTCACCTTTTGAAAGTTTGGCAGTGGTTTGTTCATTTATTTAGAAGGTGCAAGAAAACAGTTTCTTGCCCACATCCTACGGCCAGTTTTATTTGTTGGTTTCCAAATAAAAGAAGGAAATAATTTATTACGAAGCCTGTTCCCTTCCCACACCTTTTCTCTTTGCTCATTCTTTCTGTGGAGAATAGAAAAATCCAGACAACAAATGACACAAAATCACATTTGCATCAGTTCTTACTTCAACATTAGCAGATTCTAATTCTTACCTTGGGTATCAACATGCATAATCATTGGTGAAATTAAAATACTAGATAATAACCGTTGCACTGCATACTTATATTTTCATGGAGCTACCCAAGCACACGACGCTCAACCTTATGAGTTGTGTTTTAGGCTAGGCTGATGAGTTGTGGTGCTGGCTGCCCTTGCACCCGCTGCTGTTCCCAGCTAAGTGCAAGGGAGAGTGTTCTCCCTGAAGCATTGGCCCCATCACAAGCCCTGAACGTGAGCTTAAAGGTCAGCAACTCCTTTGTTTGCTTTTTTTCTTTAGACACAGAGAGAAAATTTACATGGATCAGGAGTGACAACACTGCCAACGTTTTCTCATTTTTATTTACTGATTCTGTCAAGCGAAGATATTACTTACAGACTTGGCAACATAGCTGCTGCTGTGGGGGAAAAAGAAACAAACATCATCACCACCAACAAGCAACAGAGCTACCAAATGTGAGGGATCAAAAATGGGGAGGAAAACAGCACCCTGAGACCCAGCAAAGAGGCAATCTTTGCGCTAACTCCCCTTGCTGGGTAAATTAAGATATTTTGCCTCCAAAACTGAGATTTCCAGCTTCTTTCTACAAGATATTTTTTGGAGAAATATTAAAACTGCTGTATGCCCGAAGAAGTAATTGATTTTAAAGAAGGACTAACTGACAGAATTTTATTCCCTTCATCCTGAGAGGACCAGGCCTGGCTTCCTGCGCACGTCCTGCTCCAGGCACGTTATTATTCATGCACCACTTCACTGAAAGATTAAAAGCTAACAATTAAGATATGCAGGATTCCAGAGAAATATCATCTTGATTTTCCTAATGAAACAATAGACTTCTAAATCTGAGAACTATACTCCCTTCACCAAAGAGCCCCACTTGGTCCCACCAGCTAGAAGACACAGATCACTTCAGCAGGTTGCACTGCTCAGCACAGCACTGCATGCAGCTTACATGCTGATGAAGTCAATAAGAAAGATTTCCTCTAATAGGTTCTGAATAGGCTGGAGCACAGCAACCAGGCTGCCATGCTCTAAGTTCAGAAAGGTCAGTTGGATCTGGCATCAACAGCACATTTTAATCACTAGAAAATAAGAAAGCAATGCAGAATGCACGCATTTCTCTTTCTATCTGCAGCAAAAGGAATGCAAATACATTAATACAAAGGTGTGCAAAAGCTCACTTATTACCAATCACTTTTTTGTGCTTGGCCCACTCTCTCAGCAAATAGCTCCGTTGCTCAGTATCATCCATAGGTCCATGAGTGCGAACAGAGATACATCTATACAAACACGTGTGCTTCATTCTGTTAATAACACAACTTCCTCCAGTTTCATCACTCAGCAATATGCTGTAGTATGGGACATTCCTCTGTCTAGCTGGGAGCAGCTGTCCTGGCTGTGCCCCCACCACCCCTGTCTGGCAGGGCAGCATGAAGACTTGAAGCATCCTTGGCTCTGTGCAGCACAGCTTAACATCACTATGCTGTCAACATTATTCTCATCTTAACACACCAGCCACTAGGAAGAAAATTAACTCTATCCCAGCCAACCACAGACCAGCCTTACTTCTCTGCCTCTTCAATAACCCAAAAGCAAAGAAGGAAATAAGCCTTTGCTAAGCCACAGTATTCTGTCTCACTGTCTTTTTTGCTATTTTTCAGCTGGGTGTCACTTCTTATTACAAAGTCACAATGTCCAAATCAAGATATAAGCCCTGCAGACCAATTTTTCTAATTATTTAATGCTCTTGAATTCACTGACATCACATAAGGTATAAATAAGTACCTATATTACTTATTATAAGGTATATATAAGTACCTAAATATTGCCCTAATAAATTTAGGGTAATATCAATCTGAAAAAAATGTCTTTTTTTTTTTTTTTTCTCCTGCAAAAGCAATCAAATCATATTCTGAGCTAAAACAAACCTTTAGGAAAAATAACCAAAGGCTGGAAGATGGTCTAAATATGCAAAATTTGGCAAAGTAATGAGTTAGAAAGTACACAAAATAAATATAATACTAGATGAATGAGCTTAAGTAGGAAAAAATATGTAGGGTAACCTAAAGGGGTATAGGTTAAAGTGATGTGAAGAAATCTCCCTGACAGTGAGACATATTAGATTGTAGAAGAGTCTCTCAAGGGAAGAAGTGTCAGCCCTATAATTTAGATAACTTAATATATGATTGGATAAAACACCAGAAAGCTGCAATGTGTAGCAAATTCCAGGATTTCAGGGGATAATCGAGAAGATGAATGCTGGCAAGAGTCATATCTCTGCTTTCAACCTGCAGGTTTTTTTTAACTCTTGCCAAATGAGCACAAGGCAGAGCTTTTCTATTCACACAGGAGACCAAAGGTGATGCAGAGGACCCTGTCATCAGGACACCCATAGGGACATCAAGCAGTGCAGAAGGTGCATGAGGACCACATCATGTCAGGGCATGAAGACACACCACAAGAGCTTGTTTCAAAAGTAAACACTGCTTGGTCTCCCCGTTGTTTACAACCAGTTTGCTGTGATTATTTGCAGTTTCTCTGCTCAGTTATAGAGTTTGATGGGCTCCAATCTCATATTTCACTTCCAAGATGCTCCTCAGCACGAAAATGGTCACATAGATCCCAAATTCCAAAAGTTTGATTATGACAGCTCTTTTTTCATTAGTCTTACATAACTGGCTTTTTCTTAGGATAAATATCTGTAGTCATCTGAGCAAAAGCACTTACACGTATTGAGGTTCAGCACCACTGTGATTAAATATGTTAGCTATGTTAGCTATTCAAACACAAAAAAACATCAGTTTTGTCACTGATAGTAAATCAGTCATCCCACAAAATGCATAGTTAATGTCTGGGTGTTTTTTCGTAAACAGTTCATCAAACTCTTGTGAATAATGAATGCATAACTTCGGATCGGACACGATATGTAAATTTAAGGCTCAATCCATCTAATAATTTATTTATCAAGAACAATTTGAGTAGTACTATCTAAAAGCACCAAGATTAATGCTGTACTGTTATAGCTGAACTTTCTGACTTTGTGCATAGGCGTGAGCAGAACAGACATGCACACACAGTCCTGCTGCCTTGCAGTCACCTCCTGCAGCCTCCTGCAGGGAAATTACAGGGCTCCTCACCTCACATTGCCATTCTGAATTATCACAGAATCACAAAATGACCTGGGTTGAAAAGAACCCCAGTGGTCATCTAGTTTCAAGCCCCTGCTATGTGTAGGGTCACCAGCCAGCAGCCCAGGCTGCCCAGAGCCACATCCAGCCTGGCCTCGAATGCCTCCAGGAATGGGGCATCCACAACCTCCTTGGGCAACCTGTTCCAGTGCCTCACCACCCTCTGAGTAAAATCAGTCGCACCCCCTCCTGTTTATATGCTCTCTTCAAGTACTGGAAGGCCACAATAAGCCCTCTCTTCTCTAAGCTAAACAAACCCAGTTCCCTCAGCCTTTCTTCAAAGGAAAAGTAATATGGGAACAATCACATTCCTGCCAGTGGAAGTGAAATAGTACATTTTCCATACCTTTTATGACTGTGCTCAGTACACACACATTGTTTCCTTAAGGTACAATCCATCGAACTGCATTGGTACCTCGACATCCAGTATTGCTTGAGCGTAGTTAAGGTTCAGTTATCATTTTCATTAGGAACATTTGCAGCGGGTTGGAATAACTTGTTGCATTGCATATCAAGCTGTCTGCTTGTACACATTAAATTTTTCCTCCCTGCAATCGATTTAAATCCTATAAAACAGTTTGGTAGAGTAGTTAAGAACAAAAAATGCATCATTCTCAAAAACTGTTTCAGAAGCAAAACCCAAAAACTTTTACATAAACGGTGACATTAAAACTGGCAATTCTCACAAAAGCAATGCAAAACAAACAAAGAAAAGAATTAGCTATGTAAGTGTTATCAGCAAAACTTGTCAGGTATTGCAGATGATGATAGAGACTCACAATGGATTTAAGTGTAGTAGACCAAAGCGCTTCACTTAAAAGTGAACAGGAAAAGGGACAGACCACAACCACACAGATTTCACTCGTTTGGGGTTTCTGTCTAAACAGTTTGAATTTGTTCAGATGGTCTGCACTGCTTGTGTAATTTCAGTAATTAATATCTTGTCTGTCCCTCAAAAAAAAAAAAATGAACAATTAACATGATCCAGTTAAGTCACATATTGCACATGTAAAATGATTTTCATTCATTTAGATGGATAGTGGTAGGAAAAGGGGGAATGGTTTCAAACTGAGACAAGGGAAATTTAGGTTAGATATTCGGAGGAAGTTTTTCACCCAGAGGGTGGTGATGCACAGGAACAGGTTGCCCAAGGAGGCTGTGGATGCCCCATCCCTGCAGGCATTCAAGGCCAGGCCGGATGTGGCTCTGGGCAGCCTGGGCTGCTGGTTGCACACAGCAGGGCTTGAAACGGGATGACTACTGGGGTCCTTTTCAACCCAGGCCATTCTAGGATTCCATGACAGTAGCATTCTAAAACTTTACATTTATATTTCAGAAGAAAAAGCTGAAATCAAGAGCACTTCCACAAATCAAACGTCTTGGTTAAAAATGCCAGTGTGTATTAAATGAAGCATTTTTTCCTGGGACCTGACAAGTTTAAGTAAGATTTTTTTTTTTTTTATCTCTGTTGGGTCGTATTTGAAACCAAAATTCATTTTGGACTAGAAAACCAGATTATATTTCCTTGTAAAATGTCAGAGCATTGCTTTTTTTTTTTTTTTTTCAACAGCGCTGCCAAGTAGAAGAGAAAAAACAGAGGGAAAAAAAAAAGAAAAAGCAGAAAAGAAGTTGCAGACTGTGGTGCAAAGAGGCTGTAGTTCTGAACTGTTAATGAAGAGAGGAGCGACTGTTTGATGTGTTTCACCTGACTACATAGTTTTACATTTAAATACTCAGCAAAGTGCCTCCTGGGCTCTTGTGGAGTCCTCCCAGGTCCCCAGCTCAAACAGTCACCTCTCCACACTATATGACCTGCGTTCAAAGTCCAACATGTAGCTCCATCAAGTGAGAAGGAGCAGTGCCAGCAGCTGCTGCAGGCAGCACTGCCTTTGTCTTCTCCGGGAGAGCAAAGGAAGAAGAGCTGCTTTGGAGTTAATGTTGCTGTAATTAATTTTCTGCGTGTGCACTTTACTCACGCAGTCAATTTGTCATTGAAGGGTATAATTTACTCTTCTCTCCACAGACTCTCAAACAGCAAAGACTTGGGCTACTGCAAAGTGTGCAATACTGATGATAAGGCAGAAAAACGAGAACTCTGGCAAACCCTCCCATCACTTTGCGTCCTTTCTTCCAGCCAGGCTCCAAAGGAACTTTCCATCAAAGCCAGAACAAAACTATATACAATTTCAAACCTTTACCTGACCTCTTGTTTCAAAGGGTTATGCCTGAAACCTCTGGGTCCTTACAGCTTTCTTCCTTCCTGTTAGAACTTTGCTTTCAGATGTCCCTGTGCCCCGCGCGGTGGCTTTCCTGTAAGCCACCTCCTGCTCTGCTGGGAGCCCAGCAGCTCGCTGACCTTGCCTTCAAACGCAAAAGACAAAAGGGAAGGGATGAAACCAGCTGAAGCGAGAGAAAGGGTTGTACAAGAAGGCAAAGGAGAGGGAAAGACTGCAAGGACCAAGTATCGGAGGAAACTGCAAGTTGCAGCAAAATGTGCTGCACAAAAAGCATTTTAACCCTATCTCTGCAGTGCAAGCAGAGTTTTCTCCTTGTTGTAAGTTAGAAAGATTTCTTATGCTCAAGTATTACAAAGTCCAAGCAAAACTGGGATGAAATAAAGATGTTAGCTCCACAAGGAAAAAAACACAGTCACAAATCGCTGGTCTGTTAAGAGAGGCTTCACAAAGTTTGCTTCTCTAAACACAGGGCAAACCAACCTTGAAAGCAGTAGAATCAAGGGAGATTGCTTAAAAAAATCATATCTGTAGCATCAACCAGACTAATTTCTATTACAGCTTTTAGCCATTTTGTCAAAGAAACAGAGATTCTCAGGAAGATGATGAACTACAAATACCAATATTACAACTGATACCATATTTAAAGCAGAAATATCTCTGCCATATCTCAGAAGCCAGAACAACAAAAAAATCTTATGAATAAAGGTCTTGATGGTATTTAACCATAATAAGAAGATAGAAGATAAATGATTAAGAAGACCCAGCATATCGTTGTGGGCATAAACCCATCTTAGTGTTTTCTAACAACAAATCCATCTCTAAGAGCACAGAGTTATGGATACGTTTAGAAATTGCATCTAAATTGGAACACTGGATAAGTTCAGATATGAGCATAATAATGCAGCCCATAACAATGCACTCTCTGAGCTGTTGACTGTCTTTTCATTTTACAGCTGGAGTTAAGCACCGTTTTTTGGTTCTCAATGCCAGTCGATGTTTTCTCTGCAGAGTGTTTTCGCAGTTATAATCCAAGCTTTTCATTTGTAACATCAGCCCATTGCTGATTATGCTCCCACTAGGGAATATAATAAAAAACAAGCTGTGCGGAGGTGCGTTTTAGCTTTCAGTTTACTTGATTTAAATTTCTCAGAAATTCATCTTGAGAGAACGCTTTTGAGGGTGAATCTATTTTCCCAACTTACTGCACTTCTGAGTGGAGTTACTCTGAGACCTGCTTTATTTTCCCCTTCCTTTGAGCCATCACGCTCACTTTCTGATTTCCAGAATCATTCTGCCTTGTTTTAACCTCGTATGACTTGGACTTGCAGATGTTGTGCAGCACAGCTTCCAATGAGCACTGCTGGAGGAGCAAACACTGGGATTGTGAGGAGCCCCAGGAGGGGTGAAAAGGGCTTTGCAGAGCTGTGGGCAGAAGCACCATTGGTTAAGAGCACAAATTCATCTGGAAAAGTTCACAGGCTACATACATGCACACAGGCTTGTATGTGCACATGCATGCAAGAATATATCTGCTTACTACAGTCTCATCTTAAGCATGCAAACCTTTTTTTTCGTGTATTGAACATATAGGTTGGCTGCTTATCCAAAACTCTTGGACGTCTTGTTTCAAACTAATATTTGCATTTTAAATGAAATGCTGTCCTTGCAGGCCTTTTACTGAAAATTAAGAGACACCGTTCATAGAGTTTCAGAACACTTAAATAAATTCACCGAAAACAGAGGTGAATGAAGTTGTAGAATATTGGAGTATTCAAAGTTCTCTAACCTTCTTGAACGCTGACCTTTGAAATTACATGTAACCATCTGCTCACGAAATCTATGTATTTCTCAAGATGAGGGAGCAGGAACTCAGAGCATGAATTTCCTAAGGGCTAGAATCTTTGGGGAAGCATTACCAGGGAAGCATGACCAATAATTTCCCAGCTTGAAAATCTCTGGATTTTCAGCAATGATAGTGAAGAGAAGCTTTATGATGAGGAGGGCAGAGCTGATTAGGAAACCCACTTTAAATGGATGCTAGAACAGAGAGAAGGATCTTGGCTGGCACTCAACATTTAAATAGAGCATAAAAAGCCATTACTTTGTTATTTCATGAGGACCTTAAGGAAAGTAATCAAGAATACTTGTGTACAACTTATTGTAGTAAAGAAAAATAGAGGGACCACAATTCACATTTTGGAATCCAGCAATTTTATGAACTAAGGCAGCAATAAATCCAAAAACAACAAAATGAAACTGAATTTACAAAACTACTTAAAAACAATTTGAATTATTGACTATATTACCGAGTGCTGGAGAAGGAAGATCTGTGTATTTTTTACACTGTTACAGTTCTTGGTTGGGCATAAACAATGGGATTAAACAAGAATGAATAACTCCTGGAAATCACAATTACTGCATCTTATAATGGCATTTGCATTTACAGTACTCGTTGTTCAAAGATGAAATCATTGCAGCTCTGTAACTTTGTCACTTCTGCACCTGTTTACTATAACACACATTTCCCAAAGGCTTATACCCAATCCCTGGTAAAGGATTCACACGCAAATGGTCCCAGTATTTTGCTCAAGAATCAAAATTTTTCTCTACGTACAATGATATAATTTGCTATTCTCTGCTTCCATAGTGCTGCAAGTTATGCTCCAAGGGAAGCATTTATACAGGATTTGTTATTACTCATAATTTATGCTGAACTGCAGACAGACATCAAGAGCTCTTAGAAACAAGGTCCTTGCAAAGGAGCCTGTGAGCGAGCATCTTTCTACCACACCCTGTGATAGGGTGAAAAGGTGCATCACAACTGTTTTCGAGCTGAGCTTGCATAGTGCCTTTGGTGAATGCTGTATGAGTACTTGACCTCATTCCACGGCAGTGGATTGGAACAGCAACTACTAATTGAGTTGACCAACTTTATGAAAGCACCACATCAAAAACAAGGAGCGCATCCCCAGCTGCACTTTTTTGCTCTCATGTTTTAATTAGAAAGCTCTCAAGATAAATATACCAGCAGATAGGTGGTTGCACCTCTGTTGTTTTTCCAGCGTGCAGAGGGAAGGTGTAAGGCTTCAAACAAAGCTTTCCTCTAATGGTGGTGGTGGCAGTCCACACCTCATCTGACATGTGTAATTAGTATCTCAAGGTGCAAGGTAGTGAACAAACTTAGCTACAGCCTTTGTAAAGAAGAACAAAAGGCCCGGAGATATGCTTATATTTAGCCTTGATGTGCTTTCATTTTTTAAGGCAAACAGAAGTGTTAAGTAAGTTGCTATGAATAGATTTGGAAAAAAAAGAAAAGAAAAAAAAAAGAAAGAAAAAAAAGTGGTAGACCAACCAGAGCGAACAAATCTGAACCAAAGGACTGAAAAAGATAGACAGACTTTTTTTCCTCACACTTTGATGTCTTATTCCTTCATCTCTCATTCCTTATTAACCTCTTCACCTCACATTTCACCCACATTTCCAGTATATTGTCCATAGACAAGGTTTGGCTTTTCTGCTTCCTGAAAGTGCTCCTGCTCTCCCCTTCTTTTTGGAAAGAAGCTCTGCCCCCTTCTCAGAGGGACTCATCTGAGGTTGTATTCTAGAACTTTATTTTCCAAAAACATCAACAAGATTTGAGCATGATAAGGACCTGTCCCATCTTATACTTGGGATAAAGATCTACTTATCTTACGGATACCAGTGAAAGTGCAAGAATAGTCTAAATTTCTCCTCCACTTCTCATTTTTGTACTGTAACACTACCGTTGTCCCAACTAGAAGAGAAGCACAAATCATCATCACCCACAAACAGAAATTAAGCTCAACAAAACCCATGAAGAAGCCAACATTTGTGCAATTAATTTGTCTCCCATTGCTCAGCTTAGATTAAGGGCCAACAGGATCATAAGTTTACAGTTCTAGCAGTCTTCGTTTCATATCTAGGAAGAAATTTGTTTTGTCTTAAGATTTAGAAATGAAACTTTTCAAACTTAATACTAACTACATGAGACTTTCACAACTAGTTATCTTCTGTCCAGTAAATCTTATTTTCTGTATTATTGGCATTTGATTCTTTACTTTCGAGCTTCAGGAAAGTGGAAATAGGGTGAGAATTTAAAAAAAAAAAAAATTAGGCTGAAAAGCAGCAGAAAAATCTCTTAACAGACAGCTACAATAAAATTTGATATAACACAGTGGTCAAAACACTGGAAATAAGGTATAGAGAACAACTTCTGCACTGACAGAAGATGAACTTGTAAGTGAATAGCTTTCATCCATCTCTAACTTCTGTTCATACCAATAGAACATGGAGAGGGTGTGGATATCAAAGAAAATTGCTTTGGGAATTTAGTCTCACTATTAGCTCTTTATCCCTGGGGATGTGGTTATAAAATGAAAAACACCTCCTACAGCTGCCGTAATGATAAAATGAAAAAAAAAAATTCCTATTTGGAAGAAAATGTATGTCAGATATTTCTGAGATACGAGTAGACAATAACATAAGAAAGTCAGATTTGAGCAGATAGAAATGGCTCTTGTGTAACTGGAGACCAGCAGGAACTTATGACAAGCAAGATATCTTTGTTTAAGGATTAATTGCCACCTTTCAGCAACACAGGGCTCCCATCAGCAGGAGGCTTGAAGAGAGAGATTTCTGAAAGGGAGTATTATCCCTGTGATGTCCCAGTGGTTTCAGGAAGGTAATTGAGCCTTCTCAAAAGAAAAGGAGCTTCTGCGAGTGGCACTGCACTGCCAGTAGCAGCCTTTCATGCACCAGCAGTTCATTTCCGTTGAAGTGTTGTGCCATTAGCATATAGGGATATTTATTATGTAGAGAATATCAAAACAAGGCAACTTCTAAGAGTTCTACTTGGAAAAAAGGAGCTCAGTTTGTCTGGAGGGGAAAAGCAGTGTTGGCTTATGTATGAAAGTGCATACTAAAGTATAAAGGAGTTTGCAGAAAGGCAGAAAATTGCTGAGATGTTCCTGAACATCTCTGGGGTATTCTATTTTCTTTCCTATCACCACCTGGGGACAGGCCAACGTAGGGCCTGACACAAATTGTCCCAGGTTGCCACTGTGACTGTACAGTAAACAGGGTGACAACTCCAGAGGCTTTACAATGATAGAGTCCAGTTCCCTTGCAGAGATATGTAGCATACTGCCCTATCCATGTCCGTGGCACACAATGGAAGCAGAGCCTGAAAAGCTGCAGGAGTGCAGAAATACACTCATGCAAAAAGGAGAAGCCAACCAAAATCTTTCTTGTTCTCAAAATCTCTCATATTTTTAAGAAATAGACCTCCCATAAGGGTGGTGAAGAAGACCAGACAGCAGAGAATACCTCAAGCATAGTTAATTTACCCAAGGCAAAGCCATAAATCTTGATATTAAAGAAGGAACTGGAAAGGAAATATATTTTTAGCATCTCACAGTTTGGTGCTTTAGTTTAAAAGAATATTGCTTTCTAATATGCCTGAGATTTCTCCAGCTAAGAAGTGAAGTCACTCAGGCACCCAGGGAATTTTACATCAGCAAAAGACTTCACCTCTCTCCTGCAACTTTTATGATGAGAGACATCTCCTTTTTCACCTTCTTTTTATTCCTTTCTGCTCCTTCAGTGACCTCATCTTTGTACTCACGTAAGAGGGGTGTAGAAGCATGAAGACTACAGAGGTCTGGAATCTACCAACTCCTCCTCCATTCTCCCACTGCCCCCAACATGCTTCCTGCTATGAATGTCAGTGTAAGAGTGCTTTTAGATGAAATCTAAATGTCAGCTCTCAGCTTCCTACACCTTGAAAATGCCCCATGCGTACTGGGGTGAGATTAGTCGCTCCACTTGACTCCCCAGGGAAGGCAATTTAAACCACACATCACAGCAGATGCGTATCAGATCTGTTGCTGGTCACGCCAGCTTCCTATGTAAGCACCTTAATTCATTTTCCATACATATTCCTCTTTGCTGAAATGAAGAACAAGACAAAATGCACAGATAGGGCACGTGGTTTAGTGACCCAGGCTCCCATCAAGAGCTAAGAACTGGACCAAGACCATAAATGCATTTAAACACAAGCAACTGAACAGTAGTCATATTATAATGAGTTTCACAGCTGCTGAGAGCCTCAGCCTTCAGATGGTATACTGAATTTAATATTCCCTCATGCAGATATGTAATCAATTTTTAAGCTTGAAACTTTAATATCTCCCCACGCTGGAGTAAATTTCCTGTGTTGTGAAGACTGCATGGATGAAATTTGCAGCCTGTGTTCCAAGCACTCATTCTGTGGCCCACTTTATTGAGTTTTACTTAGACCCAAATTGAACCAAAATCTAAAACCTAGTGACTTTTAGTACTCCATTGACTGCGAAGCAGAATTTTTCATTAGCTTAATCTGAAATGGAAATCCCATAATTACCAGTTGATCTATATTTATACAAATAGTAAAATATTAACAGCAAATTTTATAACTACTCAAAATCATGCTATTACGAGTGAACAGGCAATCAGTTTGTCATTCCACAAAAAAGCTAATGTGCACTAATATCACTCATCTCCCAGAAGAGAAACACATATTAAATTCTTCAGCTTTCCTATGGAAAAACAAAAAAAACCTTTTTGGACACATTCATGACGGTTCCTAGCACAGGAACCAAGCATTGTTCACCATTTTGAGAAATATCAAGCTGTTACCTTCCTACTTTTAGTTCTTACACTTGCCTTCAAAGTAGGAATTTGGAGTGAAAGAGTTAACACAGGTCCAGTGGAAAAAGAGTTATCAGAAATATGTTGTGGAAAACTGAAGCATATACTATAAAAAAAAATAATCAAGCTATGAAATATTGGACTGCATCTTTAGAACATGGAGGAATGAAGCAGTAATTTAGAATTAAATACCACATTTAGCATGTTGTGTATTCAGAGTAACAACTCAATAATATAAGGCAATAATAACTCAATAATATAATATCCAATACATTTCTCAGTAATGACTGTTAATAAGTAGCTTGCTTATTAATGGCTGAAAATGAAACCATTATAAACTTTGGCTGTGCTAGTCAGCAGTGATGCATTACTCATATTATTTCCCATAAAGAAAGTTAATTGTTATTGTGCATTGTACCTGAAGTCCTCAGTGGTACACTTTTGTCCTCAATATTTTGCTTGAGTTGAAAGTTGGGGGGGGGGGGGGGGAGGGTGAAGGAAAAGGAAAGTAAACTCCAAAACCTTTGCTGTATTTTGAATTCACAAGGCAGCACTGTTTTGTTTTGGAAATAAGTTCTTTCCAAAACTGCTCATCACTCACATGGGAACAAACAGCTTAAGAAGCTTCCTGGCTCTTTTTCTCCTGCCGCTCCCTTTAAACCCTCACGTATCCAGATTTAGGATTAAATTTGCAAAAGTTCTTCTTAGAAATCATTTTATTAAAATGCTTCAATATTTTCATGTTTTATATCCTCATCACCGGAGCACCCGAGAGAGATTTTACCAATGCCTAACATCTGCCTAGTTCCATTATTTCAGCCTCTTATCTTCTTAATTGCAAAATCCCCTTACGCATCATGTAGAGGTTGTTGTTTCTGTGGTCGACCACATACCCGTTGTATGTGGTAATCTTTGTGAATTGGCCTAAAATTTATTTTTTTCATCTAAGAGGAGCATCTGTTAAGTTTTGCAGACATTTCCCAGCCCTTTTTCTCACTGTGTATGCTTTAGTAACTAGTCTACATCATACCACATTGACAGTGAGTCCTCCTGCCCCTACCCACCCTTATGTTTTGTGAACACACTGACTCATTTCAAACCAACTGATTACTGAGAAAGCCAAAAAATAATCCTGATGAGGTAAAAAAAAATGGAAATGTGAAATAAATAATTCTTAGAGTATAAGCCCATAGGATTTCATACATGGTCATGTGTATTTAGCAATTAAGAACTCCAGCACAGCTTCTGTTTGAAGCACCCTGGTTGACCCTCAGTCTCCTGGTATGGGTGTGCTCTTCCCAGTCACTATGAAATGAAGTCCAAATTTGGACACTCTTGTAGTTTTGGAGCTATTTTCCCACTAGGGTTTGTGATTACAGTGAGCTATTACATCAGAAGAACTGACACCTTTATTCCCGTACCTTGTCTACATCCAGTCGTAGCCAACAACATATCATGAAGTAGTTTGAACTTTACAGCCTGCATATTTTGGAATAGAGCAGATCTAAAGTACTAATTTCTTAAGTTCTCCCTACCTAGTTTTCTGCAAATCAGTCTGGCTTTTCAGTTGAGATACGAGAAAATCAGGCAAAAACTATGAAGTCACATTTCCTCAAGATCCTGATAATTAAAACATCCCCTATTACATATCTTTTAAGTTCTGTGTAGAAGAACTTGCTCTATAGATTAATATATTGCCTCAAAAACTAACAGCTGTAAGCTAGAGCTAATGTGGAAAATAGCTGTACTATCAAAAGTACGATTTTTCTTCAGTGGGAGAGTCTATTTACAAAGTGCTGGAAATGTAGTAAACCCAAAACTAAACTGAGTACAAAGATATTAACTTCAAGGAAAGCTGCAGTTAAGAACTTTTCTCCCACAACTGTTTCCTCTTGACAGGCATATGAAGTGCATACAGAAATAAAAAGAAACAAGGAAATCCAACTTAAAATACACAGTCTGTCAATAGACTGCTTTACTTCTCTCCATCCAAAATGTAATGTGAAGATCTGATTGAAAAAGTCAAACACATTTCACTATTTCTGTGATTAGAAGTGAGATTCTCACCTTTGCTCTCAGAGCTTCTCCCAGCACCCAAATCCTCTCCACTATTATTTTCTTCAAAAGGCAGGCAATAGAGGGTTTGAGAGATGTCAAATCCCAGAGCCAGGTCAATCCACTTGTATGGCAGAGGGTTTTCAGGATGAAATCTGCCCAAAACAATGGAATATAAATATGGGGATGGTCACAATCATGCACACAGCATAAGAGAATATCAGTCTTCCAAGAAATCTTAGTTGGAGTGGTCAGAGTGAGCTCCACCACTCTTCATCTACTATCACTCTTTTGCCATCCCAAAAAAGAGAAGTCTGCCATTGTTATGGAGCACAAAGGAGACAAAAGGACCCTTTATGGTAATTGAGAGCTCTTCTGCTTTGTTGCCTTGAAGCCATTCTTGTCCCTTTCTGAAGAATGGCTCATAATGTAGACTAAAAGACAGCAAAAATTTGCAATGAATGTCCTGAAAAGAGAGCTTCATGCATTTTAACAAAAACTTCTTCAAGCTCTAATGATCACCCTTTCAACAAGGGAATGGCTTACCTACAAGACTTCTTCCATTGGCTATCCATGAGAACAGGGGAGCATAACATGGGTTAAGAAACATCTTTCTTTCTTCTGCCAGTAGGAGTGGCACTCAGGTAGCCAGGAGCACCGCATCAGCCTTCTCTCCCTGGAAATGGGACATAGCATTGTTTCATGGCTCGAAGAACCATACTGTAAAATCTTTTTTTTTTTTTTTTTTTTTCCTGGCGTTTCTGCAATAGAAATCCTTATTTCTGTGAGCCTACTCAGTTTTTTCTAAGATTGTATTTGAACAAAGCCCTTACATGATTCCACTGCAGTAGTCTTACACTTCTCATTTAATCCCTTGCCTTCCTTCTGACTGCTGCAACAGGAGAAAGTACTTGGAATTCAATCTTGAAGTTTTTATTTCCACAAACTGTTTGTTGGGCTTTTTTTTTTGATTTTTTTTTTTTTTTCTGAGCATGTCATTCCATTGCTTCCAACTCACTGTGTTATTTCTGCAATAGTTGGCAATATTCATGTTTTTCAATAAGGGTATGGCCTCTGTACAAATAACTAAGCAGAGCTCCCATGATAATGATGCTTTGCTCTTGCCATTGCCCACTTAGAATGAAGGTGAGCATGTAAACCACCTGCCTTCTGGCAAAAGCAAACTTGTGGCCAAGCAAAAGTTACTTCAGTGTATCTCAGCTCAGCTAAAAGAAGATCCTGATCCTGCATGATTTATAGCAGCAGATCCAGAACAACAAACAGAACATTATATAAGAAAACAGGCAATCATTAATTTAATATTGTTATGTATGAATACCTATGCAATGTCACAACAGTTTCTCCATCCATTCAAAACAATAGCTCTAATTATTGTAACTGCTTGATATTTTTATTTTTTAAATTCAGACACACACTGCAATTCAATCTGGTTTTGTGATTCAAGTAGGTGGGAGGAAAAAAACAGCTAAACAGCTATTTTTCATGTGCTATATATGCAAATATATTACTCTAACCAATAGACAAACTGTTTACAGACAATACCTTATTCTTGCAAGTAAAAATTCTAATTTATGCTCGCTGTTTATCTCATCTGCAAGTCCTATAAAAGCATCAATTCTTCAGAACAGCTCAATGAAACAAATTAAATGCACTGTTTCTGCACTGTTCTGATCTGTGGTAAAATATATAAAATCTTTTTACATGGGACTATGTAGCGAACACGCAGAAGCACGAGGAAAAACACTGCCTTTAAAGGATTGTTGTAATCTCTTTCTCTGTGCTTGGGGATCAGAAAAGGAAAGGATGAAAATACTCTTGGTGCTCCCTTTCACACTGAGAAAAGTATGGAAACATCATCGCGAATGACAGCAAACCCAGCACAGGCCCTTGAGGCACCATTCTGTGGTTGACCAATGGTTTTCCTCCTCATTTCTTTCCAGCACACTGCTGTCTCTTGCAAGGCCATTTGTAGGATTTGATTACATTCTTCCGGACATTTTAAAGAATGGAAAAGGTTTTTTCGGCAGTAATAGAAAATTAAACTGCTGTTCGGAAGAGTTTATAATCTCAGGTCTTCATCACATGAGGGTAAATGCACATAAATAACTCACACACTTTTGTACTGTACATCCCTTGAAATCCACAGACAAGAAATGAGTTTGTAGATTGCACGTTTTGAGAAAATGTGGCAGATTCATACACTGAAAGTGAACATCTGAGCAGGGACATTATGGCTGGTGGCAGCCATCCAACACGTTCAGGAGAAGTGAAGGAACTAAAGCAGCAGTCGGCCTTCAAGCAGGAGTTCTGACTGTCATCATCTACCTACAAAATGACTGCCTGGGGAATCTTTTCACTGAAAACTGCACCAAAAATAATGTGTAAGCAAAAAAAAAAAAAAAAAAAAAAAAAAAATCATCAAGCTGGTCTTGAAAGAAATATGTGATAATAGTAATGAGTAATGCACACAATTTAAAAGCAATAACAAATAACATTTGTAATATTTAGAAAAAAACAACCACTCCATCCCTACCAGTAGATGTAATCCAATGACTAAAGAACCTGAGAAGTTTTAAATGAGTTTCTCAAGAACTATGAGGAGTCTCACGTGATAAACCTTTCTTAATCAAAATTCTTCTTCTGAGTCTTCTGTGATGTAGGAAATGCAAACATCATTTGTTGATGTTGCCAGAGGACAGTCGAGGATGTCATTTATTCCCCCTTCATCCCCATTACAGAAATTGCACCAGTACCCCCAGCTAAAATTTGTCCATCTTGATCTCTTCTGCCAATTGAAGAGGCTTCTGCAACCTGCCTGAGAGGATTAAAAAAAACCTTATCTAATTCAGATGATGTATTCTTATACTCAGAAAGGTCAAATTCCTGAAACATCAAAACCACCAAGGAGAAATGGCCTCAAAGGGCAAACACAGTTACACAGACCAGGACACAAACTTTTTGAACAATTTTAGAAAATAATCAGAGGAGCAGCTTTCAAAAGGGAACCTTGGTGGAGTTAGAGAAAAATAACAGTAGTAAAAATGATTAATTTCTGTCTATGGTTCTAATTTTGTCCCCAAATCTAGCTATTCAAAGTACCTTTATTCTTTTAAGGTTTCAGGACAGCATTGCCCACAGGAGGCAAGAAGCACACCTTTACAGATGAGAATGTCAAGATACAGGGCTGAATGTCCAGAGGGCTATTTTCCCCCACATTTCCCAGATTGAATGTGTTTTTTGCGTCTAGAGAAGAACTAGGACTGCAGAGTTTAGCAGATATTCCAAAATACTTAACCTTCTCTGATTTCAGATTTTATACAAATTAGTCAAAGCACAGTTCCTCCAATAACAGAACACAGCCGACTCTGAGGATTTCCATTCTGTCTTCTACTCCATAAACATGGACTGCAGCCTTCCTTTTATGCCCCCTGTGAAAGGCACAAGTAACTGAGTCAATGTACATTCCATCAGGCGAGACTTGGCAGCTGCAACAACAGGGGGTTATTTAGGAGCATCTGAAATTAACCTCATGGAACAACAGAACTCAGTATTTTGTCAGGTGTGCTGCTGTACTGTAGACAGGATGAATGACTGACACATGGAGGGGTCAAAAACACTTATTTTTATGCAGCTGCATATTTGCCTTCATCCTTTAGGTTCATCTCCGACTGGTGACAGTCCAGATCTAAATGACAGTCACTTGTAGACTCTGTTTTTCTGTCTTTTTGAAAATTACAAAGATAGAATGGATAATCCACATTTTTAAATAAGTTTTTTGTTTGGTTGGTTTTATTTGTTTGTTTTTTTTTTTAAACAACATGTGTATGACTGCAAAATACGTGTAAAAGCTTTATACTTTCTTCTGGTTATATCGTGTTGTGTATAATTATATTTATAGAAACTTTCAAGAGATTATGAAGACAGAATGTACTGTACAAAAGAAAAAAAAAATTGCACTCAAGGCATTTCTGTTCATCATTACTGAGCACTGTTGAAAGCCCAAACAAATTTGTTTTACCAGCTCAGAAGCATGGCATTCTGCTAAACATATGTGGTGAGTTGATTTAGCTGCTGCTACTACTACTTCTACTACTAATAATAACAATAATTGTGGGCAAGAGATACTAGATAAAATTCATTCTACAATTCTACAGTCTTCCTGAAACACAGGATGTCTTTGAACAGGGGAAAAGACTCAACGAAACAAATCAAATGCCTTTTGAAAGATAACCCAAGGGGAAGGAGCATCAGTTCTTTATTACGTGCATTCACGCGCCTCTGAAAGTTAGGATGATCAAGGGGCCGTGAAAGTTGATTAACTCTTTCATTATTTCTCTTAAAAAGCTTCAATTATGAAGGAAGACTTAGATGTGATAAAACAATGAGATCCAAACTCCATGGTTCAATCCCCATATTCATAATCATACCTGCTGACTCACATTCCAAAGAGATCTGCCAGAATATTTTGATGTAAAATAATAGATTAACATAAAGATGTTTAAATTTGGTTGGTAAAAATTGGCATGACAAGATGCAAAGGGGGAAAATAAGCAGTGGCAGAAGTTTCAGCATGCAGCTGTTTTTCCCTTTACGAAGTTCTAAACGAAGTTAATTCTGCAAGAACAATAAATATATATTTTTTAAAAAGCAACTAACACTAGCTTGTCCAAGTAACATTCAGATATTTATGATAACTGGCCCTTTAGGAATGGTGCCAGAAAGCGTATGAAGCCATACAGAACTTTTTCCGAAACTAAAGAATATCCACTCAACCCAGTCAAAATTAATAGCAAAGGTAAGAAATGATCAAGATCTGTGAATGAAAATGGCATCCCAAGTGTATCAAACGTAGTTTGTTCTGTTCGTGACAGATTAACTCTTTGGTTTGAAGGATTCTTCTACCTCATAAAGTATATACTGGAATTTTCTCTATTTGCTTTACAAATCTCTTTGAATGTTCTAGGGTGAATCCTAAAGTCTTTGAGAGGAGTCTAAAAATTGCAGCTGAATATACTAGGAGATCTCAAGTTGCAGGACATCAGGAAAACATTTTTCAGATGGAATTTAAACCTGATTTCTTTCAAGGGCTGATCTCAAGTAGCCATGTTCACCTCAACCATTCAATACACGACTTAAAAAAAAATAATTAAATGCTCACAGTAGCAGATAATCTCATATCTTCATAGAGAAGATGAAGAAACTAGCATCTTCTTTGTCTAGATTCCAGAAGGACCTTTGTGCAGGTGGAAGAAACATGCTCAAGGATGGAGGTCATGACAACACCTGGAAGAGATGGCAGAGGCTACAAAAGTGAAAGAACCTTTCATTGACCATCTGTGATGTTGCACACGCTCCTGAGATTGATTGTCTGTCCTAGATTTGAGAGTAGTTTCAGACAGTAGGATTATGAATCTGTCTCTGACCTAAATCTGTTACATTTCCCACTGTCATAGCACAAATATATCCTTTAGCTGATCTTACTCTCTCTTGCTGCTGTTTAGATTGGGTCTCCCATGACTCCTGAATTATAAAACATAGCAAGTATGAGAAATTTCTATTCTTCTTTAGCACAAATACCACCAAAATATGAGTATCACCTCTTTTATTTTTTTCTGATTTGAAAGTGATCCGCCATTGATTCACAAGCTATAATAATTGAGGTACTATTTCCTTTCTATGAACTGTCTAAACATTGTTAACACTTCTAAGCAGCATTAAAATAGACAAAAAATCCTTACTTTATTGTGCATCCAGCACTGCCAGGCCATTTTTCCACTCAAAATTCATTAAGCATATGATAACCTTGTTAAAGTAACTGTGTGTTTCAAATCTTTTCTTCCAATGTATAAGAACTTGTTACTAGCAGCACTTATTTTCTCTTTTATCCTCCTACCATTTCATCCAGCTCTTCTATCTCTCTCCAACATCTTTTTCCCATTTACTAGATAAACATGATTAATCTATAAAACGTGTTTATTTTTACTTCTACTGTTAGCCACACTCCCTCAGTTTATTAAAAACATCTTTAAACCCAAATACCCTAGAAAAAAACTAGATGCTCTCTCTGAGGCCTTCATCACACAGAAAAATAATCAGTGAATTCCTAAGATCTTCTGTATTTCAGCACTCTCTTAATTAATATATTTTTAGACATATTTGATATGATAAAGTGAACACCTGGAAGCTTGGCTGAATACTACAAACAAATGCAAGAAAGGAAAAAAAGATTGCATAAGTTCTTTTTGCTTTGTTCTTCTTACCTGGTTGATTTACCTCTAAGACTAATCAAAACACTGTCTCAAAAAAAAAGCTTCAAAACAGATGTCATGGCTTAGGGTGAATTTCAGAAATATATTGAAAACTTTTGTATGATATGAGTAACAGGTAATTCTAGAATTTCCAAAGTGTATGGTTTTCAATACAGTGTCTTTCTTTTCTGAGACAGCAAAGTCCTGAAGAAATAAGCTTGATCAAGAAGCTTAATTGAAAAACTGCCTTTGCAAAAATGAATGCCTTCTTCCCACAGCACAAACATTTTAAAAGACCTGCAGATGGCAAATTGAAAAACAGGTTGGAGCAAGTGCAACATTCTATTTTTGACTTAATATTCATATTTATTTTTTTTTAATCCACACACATCTCTCTTATAAAGGCAAGAGCAATTCCCGCCTTCCTAGTAAAATAAGAAACATTACAACTAAACCAAAAAAAAGTATAAAACAGCATAGATGAGTGCAAAAATAAGGTGAACACACAAAAATCAAAGTTGGATTAAGAGAAATTCTTTCAAGAACATTATGGAGCGAACACTTATGCTCCACAGATAGAGAGCTGTAAATCAATAACACATCACACAAAGATACAAATGGGAAAAATGGATATCTATGGGCTGTAGGTTGGAAGAAACTTTTAGGCTGCTTTAGACATTCTCTGCGCATCATCACACACTGCACTTCTCACTGATGCGAAGACCAAATTCACACATAACACTGACTGATACATAAAATATTTTTATGGGAGAGAAGTAGCCAGCCTTTCCTGCTCATGAAAACAGAGGGGAAGAGAAAGTAAGGAAGATACAGCAAACTGCAGGAGATACAAGTACATCAATAAAGGAAGGCAGCAGTACACTTATGTCTGACACATACAAGATACATATGCTACTACAAGCTCAGCACCAGGAAATTCTAAAATATAAAGTGGATAGTTGCTATCTTATGGAATATGTTAAAGTTAACACTGGCAAAACTTGAAAGTTGTAGAAATAATCAACAAGGAAAGGAATAGTGAAACCACGTATTATAGGAATTGCTGATAACTATGATGATAGGGGCAAGAGAGACAGCATTGGCATTGCTATGCTGATAAAGTAGAAAAATATATCAAATCCAGCATCAGGTGTCTTGTATGCTGTATCATATGTCTTTTCAGAAGTAGCATGCAGAATCAGAACACCTGTCTGCAAGGCACCAGCGTAGATATGCACACCAAGAAATAGGTGAGGAAGGAAAATAGAGAATCAGTTACAGAGAAGTCATGCAGCAGAAAGTCACTTTACAGTAAGAACTTTTTAGTTCCACTGCACCATTTTCAGTCTCTTCTGATTAGTTAGGATAAGCCTCTACATCCGTCCTTCAGACAAATCCTCAGGAGAGCTCTGCTACGAATTAGATCTCACCTTTTAGAGTAAATATTATCTCTGTTTACAGAAAAACCACGTAATATCCCACAGTTATTAAAGTCAATTGCATACATCATGCACATTGAAATACAAACTTGTGCAGAAAAGCAATGTTATCAGTGCAAAGAGGCTCATGTTATTTTCATCAGAGTAGTTAACACGTGCTTGTGCCTTATTTCAGCCCTTGTGCTATGCTTGTTCTTCAAGAGATTCAAAAGCATACGCTCAGTTGCATGTTATAAATTGAAATGAGAATTGGAGGTGTTCCAAAACACATCTGACCAAGTTATCTGAGGGAAAAAGTCAGTGCTGATGAAGCAACAAAAATAATTAAGTCTTGGGAAGACTGCACAGACTAGAGCAGAGTTATTTCTGAGTGTCCTGAAGCTCACCCAAGTCTAACACAAATGCATTCACTTCAGGAAGGCAATCCTGACTTCTCTGAAACCAAGGACAAAAATTTCATCAGTCTCAACAGAGTGAGAATTTCCTCAGTAGTTGTTGGGATGTTCGTAATTGTAGAGTCCAAGGATGTTTTGTGCAGGTATGGAATTGACAGTGATGTATGCTATGTATGTATGTATGTATGTATGTATGTATTTCCATCCCTCTCTACTTACTGTTGGTGCAGCCTCCTCCTCTTGAATATTGTGTGCCATTCCGGTCTCCACAACATAAGAAAGCATTTTAAGGTCCATGAAAGCATCCAGAGGAATGCTACGTATGTATTTTTAGGCACCTAAATCTGATCTTGCAAACTAAAATTTATTTCTCTCGAATTTTCTATTACATCACTGTCAATTCCATACCTGCACAAAACATCCTTGCCTGTCCCCTCTAAGAATACTAAATACTTCAGAAAACAGAATAGAAAGCTTCAGTTGGAAGGGACAAAGGGACCTTCAAAGATCATCCATCCCAACTTCATGACTTCCTCAGGGCTAATCAAAGCTTAAAGTATTTCAGTGAGAGCATTATCCAAATGCTAGACAACCCAAGCATCCTCAGCCTCTCCTGATAGCATATAACTTCCAGTTCTTTAAACAGCACTATTGCCTTCCTCTGGATGCTTTCATGGACCTTAAAATGCTTTCTTATGTTGTGGAGACCAGAATGGCACACAATATTCAAGAGGAGAAGGCTGCACCAACAATAAGTAGAGAGGGATGGAAATGTTGTCTTCTGTTTTTTTTTAAGCATTCATTAATTTATTAACTCCTTGTGGCTAAAAAGCAGTCAGTAAAATTGTTGCAAAATTATTGGGTTTGGGTTTAACTTGGGTTTTTTCTTTTTTTGTTGTGACCTCAAGCCTCATCCAGTGAGACCAATTTACTGTTTGTACTTACTTGCTGCTATTAGTCAGAAAGATGCACTTTATCCTGAGAATTGCAATTCTGTGCTCCTCGTGCACTGCAGCTTCTTCCTTCTCCATCTGCAGGAACATTCTGCTCATTTTGATGAATTTCAAAAGCTGGCATAAACAGCGATACCATTTACCGTCCTGGCAAAATTAGATTTCATGGTCCAGTTGTCAAAGGAGTAACGGGAATCCATTTGTCGCATGCAAAGACCTGTCAGTGTGAGAATTACCTGTGACTGTCACAGATGACAAGTGTTAATTAATGGATTTTTCTGAAGGAGCAATCATTCTGATGGGACCTTCTACCTGTCGGCTTTACGAGAAAACCCTTTTCATTGCTGACAGGTCACTCCCAGACTTCAGCTTCAACTTGGTCTGAAGGAGTCCTCAAAGGCTACAGCTTCAGAGACAAATTAAAAAACAAGGAAATAATTCAGTGCACCTTTATAAATCACATTGGCAGCAAAACAGAATTGAAATGAGACGTGCAAGAGTTCAAGGGACAAAGTACAGCGCAATTATATTTTAAAGTATTTGCTGAACATCCTGTGCAAAAACACTGACCAAACACCTCTGCAGCCCATATGACTCTGGGTCAAGCTGAGGGAGGTGACTGAAGGATGAAAACATTTCCCATCTTTCCATGGCAGCTCTCTCATCAGCCCACTGATCAACTGGGGATCCCAATTCGCTCTCATTGCTCATCTTGCCAGAGGTGTTGGCAGCACATCTCCAGCCCTTCAAAAGTCACCTTGGCCACCCCAACACATCCAACTGAGGATACAGCCCTGTGGTATAGAGCGATCATTCCTTCTCAGACAGATGTGTGGCTCATTCAGGGAGCTACTTGAGAATAATTCCCACATCACGAAATTGCTGTTCTCTCACACATCACACATTGATCCTGAAATATGACAGGCTGTCCTTCAGGGAATGAGCCTAACTCCTTACAAAGCCCAACATGACTGTACTGAGGCCTGGAGGAACAGGGTCCTGTTGGTACATACACCAAGTAGCAGAGCTGCAGAATGGGTAGAGAGCAAAGAGCTGCTAAAACCAGCAGTACTAAGCGAAAAGAGGAAAACTTTGGTCACAAAACCAGTGACAGTATTCCCATAAGTTTCATAAATGCTGAAGTTTCACCTAACATTAATAAAGCCTTAAAAGTTCTTGTGTGAGTAAGGGCTTTAGTTTCAGAGCTACTGAGATATGAGATCGGTTACGAGATTCCAGAAGAATTTTGGCATCTTTTAGACGTGAGCTTCAACTTCTGCAATAAAAATCTCAGTATTCTGATGCTGCTTCGTGCCAGGCCCCGCTCAGTACTCACTGCTCCAATAGATACGTATGCATTGCATCTGCTGGCTAAAATAAATTATTGTGAACTATATCCAACACAATCAGAGGCAGTTGAAAACCATTTTTTTTTTTCCTTTGGAGCCAGAGATGAAGATGCACAGGCTCATTTTCACTGCCAGAACGAACCATTTCACATGGCATTGGGCATGATCATATGAACTTCCAGTAAAGTTAAGTTCAACTGTAGTTCACTGTGCAACTCAAAGAATGCTTTTTTTTCCTCCAACAGTGCCTTTAGAAGCACTGTTTATTAAAGCCCTCTTTGCATGATTATTCCCTGTAATTTTGTTTGCAGTTCCTGATTTATCAAAATACTTAAGTGCTTAGATTTACATTAGTAAGAAGAGACACACAAAAAAAATCATTAAAGGGAGAGATACAATCAATCTAGTATTGAAGTTGTTTTAAAGTAAGGACTTTGTAAGTGTCCAATAATTAAATAGTCGTGCATTATGTGCATATCATATTTATCAATAAAAATAAAGTATATAAATGGATATTCATGGTAGCTGAGTCATGAAAGATCCTTAAAAACTACACAGTTGTATTCAGACAAGAAAAGCCAATCATGAAGTCTTCACTGGATATTCATTAACAAATTACAAAAATGGAGATTAATACAAAATGTGTCAGGACAGATCCTTAGCAAATCAGTAGCATAAGTGTCATAGCTTGATTGAGCTTGAGTATTTTATCCACTATACACAAGATTAAGTGAGAAGTGAATAATTGCATACCAAAAACAAAAACCACAACCATTCAATGCACTGCTTAATTTATAAATAAGGAGTTTCATAATTTTGAATGAATGGTTTAACCTCATTTACACTGCCCTTTTCATCACTCCCAGCAAAGCAAAAGAATGGGGCCTAAGGTCTTTCACAATACAGCACTAGATTTAATTGCCTCTTTGAAAGTAACAAGAAGTAAGAATTGAAAAGAAGAAAGAAAAACAGTTAAGAACAGAGAATGGTCATAGAATAGAAAATTAAGAAAAAGAATCATTTAAGAACAAAAAGGAAAGTGGAAAGTTTTCAGCTTCAAGAGACAGCAGGATAAGTTTTGGAGTGAAACTTCAAGAAAGTGTTTAGACTTCTGCTTAAAATTTGAGTAGATAGCTGTTGTTAGCATGCATGATGATGTAAATACCTACTGAAGGCTGACAGCGTTTTGGCCATGTGACAGTCACACTCCTCTACTTTATGCACAAGAGCATTTTCAGCACCTGTATGACCAAAATTTCTGCAGCAGATAATTCAAAGACATACACTTCAAATGAAAAATCAGAGAGAGATGTTATGCGTTACCACAAGTCGGCTTGCATATCCCTTACGAGTTACAGCTTGCAGAGGATGATACAATATGCATGAACAAACCCAGCAGAGGAGTCTTAAGCCCACTCAGGACATGCAGCAACAAAGATAACGAGATGCTCTTCCTGTTAACAAGACACCATTAAATAAAAAGATTTGCCATGGTAATAAAAAAGTATAAGCAAGAGTAGACACAGCTTCAAAATTGTACCCAAAATGAGCAATTCTTCTCAAGAAAAGGAGATAAAGGCAGGCTTGTAAGTGAAGATACATATAAGAGCAAGTATAAATAGAAAAGACAGTGACAAAACAAAGAGAAAGAAAAAGAAAACAAAGAGATTAGCTTAGGAAAACAACAGACAAGAAAATAAAACCAGATATAACATCTCTCCTGAGAAAAAGAATATGAAGTTGGAACAGAAAGGAAATGCCTTACCAAGGACAAACAAAAGAAGAGGAATGGATGCAAGAAAATAGAAGAGGAAATAAAAAGACTCCAAATGGGGAAATATTAGGCAGTTACAAACAGCCACCCAGTCAAAGTAGTTTTAGAAGGTACTCAAAAAGTAAACATTATTTTGCAAGGGTATGCACAGGAACAAACTGTGTCCCTCTCCTCTAGAAGTAGTCAGCCAGTTCCTGTGTCCTCTACCCAACTTTTCTAAGGGGATTTGAATGCACAGCTTTATTTTTCCAGACGCTATTGTTTGATCATGGTTCCCATCAATATCATTATCCACAATGCTTTTGTAGTTTCCCCTGCAATGGCATTTTGTGAGTCAGCCAATGCGGCAGCCCAGGGCTAATTGACAGGCGTCACTCAGAAATAGCAAAGCAGACCACAGAGATGAGTACTTGGGCAGGCAGACATTATGTTCCATCCTCTAATAATATTAGAAGCAAATTGACTTAATATTTAAGAACAGGTCATTTCTTTTTGTCTGAAAGAATTACAGAAGCTGGTTTCCCAATGTGAAATCCGAAGGGCCTAGAACTAACATCTGTTGAAATCAATGGGAAAAAAAATAAAGGGGCATTTCGTGTTGATTTCAGAGAGCTGTGAATCAGTTTCCAACACATTAATCACAAAGCACAAGAAGAAATGAGACTCCTCTTTTTGTATTGCTACTTTTCTTTCTTTACAGCGGTTGTACAAAAGCCAAATAGCAGGCTCAGCAGCAGCATAAAGTTAACCTTCCAGAAAAATACCTTTCTCCTTTGTCCCTACCAGATATGTTTAAAAAGATGGCTCAGAGTATTAGACCTGACCACAAATTGTCTACACGCCGTGCCAATCCTCATTGCTCAAGCAAAATTCAGTTTTATTCAGTGCTACGTCTAAAACATTTTCATGGAAGAATCATGTATCCACGCACCTAGTTTTAAAGAAAATAACAGTTAGCAGTTCAGGAAAGCGTGTTTTTCTGATTGCTTAAATGGAACAAGACAGAAAAAAAAAAAAAAAAAAGGAGGCTCAGTTTTAGCAGAAATGGCTGAGCTTCCTTTATGGGATGCACAAACATGCTCAGCCAGAGCTGCACAGGGAAAGGGGCTGCTGCAAAGATGGGCAGAGAAATCACAGCCCCTCCCTGGGGATAGCTGGGTTCATTCTGCTTCCTGCAGCCCTTCTCTGAGCAGATATTTGGAATCTGTGTCTCTTTTCTTTTTTTGCTGGCAAAAAAAAATTGAAGTATTCAAAACTTCAAGCACTCTCATGAATTGAATAGAAATTGCAAAAGCAAAAACATTAGTAGAATTATAAGAGTAGATAATAACCTTTCTTGACTTTCTCTATAGATCTCCACAGTAGACATATAGTTTCTTCAATCTTTTGTCAAAAAGGAAAAAAAAAAAAAAGAAAAGAAAAGAAAGCTGTTTATCCTAGCAGAATATCGACATGAAACACATCTTTATAATGATTTTCCTAAAGTACCTTAAAGAAATCCTTCTGGTATTTATTTTCTGCAGGTTTCTATTGGGTGATGAAATGTTTTTGATTGTTGAAAAGAAATGTGCATTGTCATGAATTAGGCTTCACCCTTTGCAAGCATCAGAAAACGTAGGATCTGTGCCATACCTGGTGAGAATTCTCCAAGCAACTGCAGCCAAACCCAATGGCTCTTCCAGCAACCTGTACCCTTCCACAGCAGCACGGAAACAAACTTCTCTTGGATATATTTCAAGTGACAAATTTCCTTAATAAGCCAAGAATGTACATTTCTTTGAGGCTGCCTACTCCTAGCAGCTGGGCAGTCCTAGAGAGGTTTAAAGGCTTTAATGCCAGCTGCACAGCCTCCTCAGGAGCAGGAGGATGAAGGTCTCCCAGCCCCTCTGCACAACCCTGACATCTGCTACACTGCTTGTGGCCTTGCAGATCCTCTCTCATCACTTTCCAGGTAGCCAATCAACCACCTTCTCCCAAATAGATGCAGACAAGAAACAGGACTGTTCACTTGTGTTCAACCACTTATTTTCCTATGAAAAAATAGCAGAAGCATTTAACAAAAATATAACAAGGAGTCACATGTAAGTCTTCTATTTAAGCACCTTCTGTTCCAATGCAAGATAAACTTATCAAAATACTTTCAATAACAGGCAAGTGAAATCAAACTGTTCCCAGATTTAAAAAAGGAAGTCCTGGAACTAGAACTAGAATCTGAATAATTTATTGATTTGGTTCTCTGCCCAATATGAATTTTTGCAGGTGTTTTTTTGTTTTGGTTTGGGTTTTTTTTTGGTGAACATCCCCACCTCTCGAGTTTTGCTTTCTTTTGCAATAAAATGTGTTGTTCTTATAAGCAGCAGAGCAAGCAAGAACATGGCATTATTTCAAATTACTGCAATGATATGTAGGATCCCAGAAGCCACTGCTGGAGTCTTCCTGGTTTCATTTTCCAAACTTCACGTTGAACTTCACGGTTCAAAGACAACCACAGTCTGCTTTGGAATATTGATTCTTTTATAGAGTAGAGGAAGAAAGATGTATGTTAGGGGAAAGGGACAGCAAACCCTCTATCACCTTTCTGACCTTTTGGAGAAGGAGAGAGCAGAAAGGTGCTCCCAGGGAAACAGCTTGCCATGCTGCTCCATCCTGTGCAAAGTCATAAGCTTTCAAATAATTTCCTCATCCATTCTGAAGGCGGATAATTTTTACTACCAGATTTGATAAATCTGTGTGAAGTGTTCTTAATGACTAGAGCACAAAAAGGCATACAGAAAAGTCACCATTTCTTTCTGGATGATTGATTCCGTACATAGTAGCTGCAGTGCTCCATGTGCATGGGAGGTCTGAAGGGATGGTGACTGTTTGGACTGCAGTTGAAAACATATATAAAGCAACTTTCAGAAGGATTGGCCCTTTAGGTCCCAGTCCTAAAAAAAAAAAAAAAAAAACAAAAACATATCAGGACTAACATCAAGAAAAATATAGGGAGGAGCTGAGTTATCTTTAGACTGTTAACAGCAATGGAAAAACATTATTTGCTGAATTTCAAAGTGTGCATCAGGCATCCTTCACGCACTGGAAAAGCCTCAGGGCTCTCCTAAATATGCTGGGTTTATTCTGTCCCACATTGATCTCTGTATGAGAGCTAAATATAGCCACTGTTTCTTTTTTCATTTTAGTCATTTGGGATCTTTCTCTACCATGGAGATAAAACAATGAGCGTAGAATACCACAATCTTTCCACGTTAGCAACTTTTAGTCTGCTGATAGATGCATCTGTAATGCTACTGCTTACTGGTAGGAGTGCTGTATGGAATAATACAAGAACATTTCCTGGTCCAGAAAACACTCTGCCTGCCTTACACTAGGAGGTCATGGCAAATAGTCCTGTTTTAGTAGTTACCACTGAGACAACCTCAATTCTCTCCTCACTTTTCTGCTTTTCCTCCTTGCCTCAGCCTTCTTCCCTCCAGACTCATCTATTTTTCCACATTTTCCGTGAGAAACAGCTCAATACATCAGATATGTTTTCATTCCTCCAGTTTGTTATTACCTTGCACTCTGCTTCAGACAAGTGTCAAATCTCTCATTATTAATGATAATTTTGTTGATAGCATTCGATTATGCTGCATTCATCCACTATGCAAAGTTACAGCTTCCACCTGCAGCAATTCCCATAAGGATCCTCATTCTCATCCTCTTTTAAAGGTTGCCTAAAACAAATAAATGGAAAACCTGCTGGTTGCCCTAATTGGCTGCTGCTAGGTTGTCACTCAGCTTCACTTCCCATCATCATCATTAGGCTACAGGGCATCATTTCCTGTTATTTTATAGGATCACTTACACTATTTTTCTTTGAGTTTCCTTTCCCTTCATTGCAACAAAGCAAAAACACAGTGACAAATTTAAACATAGATTCTTGTGGCCATGCCATGAGATGACTGTGGCATGGCCACGAAAATCAGCTTCTTTCATTGTATAGCCTCCTCTTCCTCATGGAGATCTGTTCCTCAATATGTGATTTCCTTCATAAGGTTTGCAAGAAACTCAGGGGAGTGGTGTGCACAGAACCTTCTCTGTCACTTCCATCCCAGTGGCCCAAAACACTGATTAGTCATGAAATGAGACAAGCAAGCAAGAAATCAGCCCAATAAAATGAAACCCACCGATAAAGACACACACACAAAGACATATGAACAACAGATCAACAGCAGAAGAAACCCAAAAAACTAACTGCGATAAAAATCTGGTTTGATCTCATGTCGTGATTATGACATCCAGGAGAGCTAAGTTGAGACCTGTGCAAAAAAATGAATTTGGTTTCAATAGTGCTGAGAGAACCTTTAAAATAATACTAGAAACTCTACACAGGGGGATTTCTGCTTTCTGAGGGTTATTGAGCTCTCTTTGTGTTGCATATAGAGACTTCATTTGTCTGCCTTCCTTGATGCCCTCTTACCTCCGCCTTCAACCAAAATCCCAAGAGCCGCTGAGGCAAGCCTAGGAATAAGCTGCAATTAAATCCTGACAATGCACTACTCACACACAGCTCCTCGGGACAGAGAGCAGACTGCCACATTCCATGAACTGTGCTCTTGATCTTAGTTCCTCAGAGGAAATAACTCATCAGTGAATCAGTGAAAGAAAAGACTTATTAATGCTGGAAACAGGTGAAGGGAAGCGTCACAGAAGTTGTTTTATTGGAGAGGCTGCAGAGTGCTGGCAAGAGCATCACAGGCAGTAGGGAAGCAATCGCAGCGTCCGTAACAAAATAGCATCGCAGACCTTCCAAGAAACAGGCTGGAACTCTCTCAATTTGGACCCAACCATTGGAAGAACAGAACCACTTTGCTGTCATTCTCAGGAAGAGAAGGCACCACCACTATGGGCAAGATGCGTTCAGTGACCTGGAACTTTGCGGGAGCAGCAGAAAAAAGGAAAATGAAGAGCAGCCACTATTGGGTGCTGCTGATGATGCACAGGCCACAGCAACATCTAAGTTGGGACAGGGAATGCAGAAGTCAAGTTTCTTTATGTTTTTCTCTGATGTGCTCATGCCTAACTGCAAAAAAAAAAAAAAAAAAAAGCTTGATTTGTTATCTCCTTGTTATGGCTAAGAAATTAATAATGCACACATGCTCTTTCTATAGAAAATAGTAAGAAATAACACATGAACATTATTAGACCATTTTTTGCCTTTCTCAGAAGCCAGCACTTCTCCATCCTTCCGCTCACTTTTTATGCAGTGCCAACCTGTTCTTGAAGATGTACTTTCTGTGTCTCATATTAGTGCACACTTTAAAACAATTTGCTGGTTTTGTTTTCTTTTTTAAACCATATAATCAACTCAAATACTTCATACATCAGAAGCAGACACAGCTGATCACTGTGCTTATGATGTCACATCAGAAACAAAGCTTTGGGTCAAGGGTATATACACATTAATGGCTAACACAGGCTTTAAACCCAGGTGGCTAATGCATGTGAAATGCTGTTCCAGTGCATTTGAAAGGACTGTACTGAGATTGCCTTGAAGATGAGAGAGGGGAGATTTAGGTTATATAAGGAAAAAGATGTATACCAAAGAAGCGGTGAAGCACCAGAGCACATTTCCAGAGGGGTGGGTATCCCATCCCTGCAGTCAGGGGAGAGGCTCTGAGCACTGGTGGAGCTGTGGGTGTCCCTGTGCATTGCAGGGAGTGGAACTGATGGCTTTTAAAGGTCCCTTCCCACTCAAACAATTCTATGACTGCAGGAGGAAAGGCGCACGTGCAGAAGGGTGAGTATGGAACAGGGAATGTTAAAACACACAGTTTGCAACAACTCTAAACTCCTAACACATAAGTAGCTGCAAAAATCAGGAGTGTTGATTTTACTTACATTTTGTTCTGTGAAAAAAAAATCTGTGTCATTAGGAATCCCAACACTATGTAACTGCAAATAGCCTTATCCCCTTATCATCTTACAGTTAATGCCCAAAGCCTTTTTTTTTTTTCCCCCAACATGATATGAGTTTCTCAGGCAGAAAATTATCACTGAGATAGATCCCTTGTTGAACACAGTCACACATACTTGCAGCTGTCATGCTGGGTGTTACTCAGGCCTCATTTGGGCAGTGGTCACACATGCAGATGCCACAGCCATGATGGTTTTGCCTCTTCTCCAGCTGGAGCTGCTGAGTGCTGCCACCTCTTCCAATGAATGATGGCAATGTACAGAGGAGCTGGCTAAGTCAGTTGGAAGAAAAGAGCACCACGGAAATAATTCAATCTGCATAAAGCACCTTTTCAGGAACAGCAATATACCCACTTGAAGTTAATAATGACATCTTCAGCAGTTCCTTCATTGATCTGAAGGAGGGCATGATACATGTGGGGTTCTCAATCAATTGTTCTCCTTTCAGTGCATTTAACTGCTGCCAAAAGCAGCGGTACTTTGTTCAGCTGTTTTGTTGTTCACAGAGAAACGAACACTCCTTGAAAAACACCACAGACTTCCATTTGTTTCAAGTCATTAGACCAAAATCTTCCACACGGACAATACGATTTATAAACTCAGAGAGATACTTTTATGAACCACCTTCTGAATTCTAAACCTTCAATATTTGCCATAGCTCTTTATTCATTTGGTCTCTGAAAGGAAAGAAGAAAGCTCACCAGTGAATAAAGGGGAAAATGATTCTCAGAATTCAAACAGAAAGAACATCAAATTAAAAAATCATTTATTTCAGTTCTTCGCATGCAGCTTAGTCACAGACGCATACGACTGTCTAGCCAGGCTCTCCAGCCCTGCACACAGCAGTTCTGTCTTTGAGGCACAAACTGAATGCAAGCGACTGACACAGAACTGAGAGGAACAGACAGATTCTGAATGGGACTGAAAGAGCGAGCTTCAAGTCCTGCTTCACAGCCCCTGTTCAAAGGTATGCCTGGACAATCTATAAACACTGGCTACCTCAGTCCTGGGTCCAGTCATTTGGGTTAAAAAAGAAAAGCAAAGGAGCCAGAACTGTGTGCATCCAAACAGCTCAATGCCTCTCTAAACTCAGCATCCATCAGAGCAGAAACTTTAAGGGTAGATTCCAGCCACCTAACTGCACTGCCATCCTGCTGAAATACCCTCCTGGTGCACCAGTCCTGAGAGCAGAGAGGTGCCCCCCTGGACTGACAAGCCAGATAAAGCCATGTCTGCTGCTGGGGTGGATAATCCCATGTTGTGAGCATCCAGCAGCTCCGTGGTGGTGCTGCAAGCCCAGGAGGACAGGGGTTCCTGCTGCCATACCACTGCTCATTTCCCTGATGGTAGAGTAATTGAGATGGAAAAGCAGGAAAAAGGAAGGAATATTGAGTGAAAATATATAGCTATAAATATCAGCTCTGCACTCAATGCATTGGCAAACTTTAAAAATGAAATTCCATAGTTGAACAAGGAACTATTTCACAAGTTGATGCTCTTGCCTCAGTGGTCTCTAGGCTCAACCTGACCATGCAGACCTTCTGACATAGCTCCTCCTAGAAATAATTCAGACTTTGAAACCTGTTGAACCACACATTCAACTCCAGTTTCACTCTCATTACATTTCAACAATTATTCTTTGCAATACAGCACATTAGAAAATCAATCAAATCATATTTTGATAGAACGCAAAAACACTGGCAAGCACTGGGCCAACCATTGCTTTTAAAACCAACTGCCATGTGATCATGTTTCCATTTCCATCACAAGTCTGGTACAACAGCTCCAGCATCCTTCACAACTCTTAGCACTTTCCTTTTCCTTCTTTGCCATTTATCCTGTTTCCTATTTCTCCTTTTTCATTTAGCAGGTAACTTGTATTCATCCCTTTTCATTCATCCACAGTCATGACTTTCTGATGCTTTCTATCTAAGCTATTTTAATCTTTCATGGGACTGCTGGCTCAGAATGATAGCTCTCCTTTCAGATCTCATTTATCACATTACCGTACAGCAGTATCATTTGATTACTGGTAAGGATTTAAATTTTCCCTTTATTGTTATAAAAATCTATTATGAATCTCTAGACTCTCCTGTATTGTGCAAAGAAAAATAATTATGAAAAGGACCCGCTCTCTAGTACTAATAATTTGTCATCTACTGAGAATTCTTTCCTTGGTATAACAGTAGTCCAGCTCATTAACTTCATCCTAAATACTGAGATTTTGCTGCCTTCCCACCTAAGACTTCTAATACAAAAGACAGGTAAGATATAATAATTTAAGAAGGTGCACAAATAATTTATTATCATGGCATAACACAAAAGGTTATCTTGAAATCTTTAATTCCAATCTTTCATCTCCAACCATACTTTGAATAATCTCTGATGCTCATCCTGGAACTTTGCTTTGCTTCTCACAATTTATGTTCTAACTGGATCCCAAACTAGTCCTGCCTGGAAAGAAGGAAGGAGATCTATGCTAGGAACACATTTGTGTCTCACAGACTGAAGAAGCACGTTGCAATGTGGAAATAGGTTAACAGCCTTGCTGCAATCACAGGGGGTACCTGGATAAAAATTGTGCTCATCATTTGCACAAGAGCAGTTGTATTTCAGATGCTTAAAAAACACATGGAGCTGTTTGTTCACATGGAGATGGGGACTGGGACATGGATAGGGCTCTCTGGAAGTGGTCATCTTCAGCTCAGTCAGGAACAGCTGCATTAATTTCTATGCAAAGCAGGAAAGTCTGCAAATGCCTTGACAGCTCTTTCTACTTTAAAGTAAAATAAAGAAAATTGTATTAGTGCATTGTGATTAGACTTCCAGAAATGGTCTTAAATCTTACAAATACACCCCCACAAAATTAAAACCTTCAGGAGCAAGTCACCACAGACTAAAACTCTGAGCAGTATTTGTCCTCAGTAAGTCTCCCACACACATTATCAACAGTTTAGGAAGAGGAGGACAATTGCACAATATTCAGAAGTTATTCTAGACTTTACTCAGTGCTCAACGGGGATGATGGCTCTATTTACAGCACTATTGATCCTTATAAGGTTGAAAAACTCTCTAGTATATTTTGCACCTGAAGTAAAACAAAAAGGGCATTAATAAGTGCTGACGATGAGCACTAATCTTAGCCTTCAGCCTCAGGATCACTGGAAGCTTTCCTCCTGCCTAAGAGCCAGATGTTTAGAATAGATCTAATTTTTCCATCTTTTATTTAGGTAGGTAGGGACAGTTTATTCAAGCCAATTATCTCAGCAAGATTCATCATCACGATGCTCTAAAATAAAAGCAATCACGCTAGATTGGTTGCAATTAAGAATGTATTTTTACTTTTAGGAAAAAAAAGAATATCACCTGTTGAACTGAGAACTTTCCTCCAAGAAAGAACAAATCAGGATCCACGGTGAACGAGTATGCTGTAATCTTAGCTCTCCCTGAAGCTCAGATGCACACTGCTCCCTCTGCATTTTACCTTGATATTTGTAAGATGATGTGAAAAGCTCTGTGCCATCCACTCAGCAAGTATAAATTTTTATTGACTCTTTTTAATCAATAAAACAGCACCGATTGTGTAGCATCACAAAGGAGCGGGTTCAACAACTCATAAATCGCTCCACTGAAGAAAAAAGGAATGAGCTTTTCCTGAGAGGTTTTTCCCAGAGCCTTTCTCCTTCATGCACTTCCAACTGCGAATTAAATACTGCCTAACGGATGCACTCAGATTGGATCATGTTTACAGGTGGAGCACTGACATGTACTTTCCTATTTCTGTGTATGACACCATGGAGATCCCTCTTTCCCATCTCTCTGCCCCTTGCCCTGTGCTCTCCTCGCTGCATTTTCTCTGCTTGACTTCACCCTTAACCATACATTTAATGGTTATCCTGCAACCCTTCAGGAAAGCTCCTGCTTTGAGGAAATAATCTAAATCTTACCAAAATCATCTGAAGACATAATTAATTTCCACCAACCTCAAATCAGTGCATAAGGAAATAGCAAGGAGGAGTAAGTAACTATGGCAATTACAAATTAGGCTACTTTTAGAGCCTAGAGTACACCTCTTCTTTATTTTTAGTGATGGGAGCAGGAATATATATGTAAATACATACGTGCACACATCTATATACGTGCACATATTGTTGGCAGCTCCCTGTGGCTACAGACAAGCACTTCTGCATTCTTCATGGGAAAGACATTGCAAGTGTGACATCCAGAAAGGGCCACAAACCTCAGGGCTGTAAACAGAATCAGAAAAATCGCTGCTCAGATTTCACTTTGATTTACAGGGAGAGCAATTTGTAGAGGCACTGGGCAGAAGGAAATGCAGATGCCCGTCCGTACAAACTGAAAAGCAAGCAGCAGTGTGCAGTCTATTGCTACTGAGCAATTCAAACAGCAGCTTATGGGAAATTGTTGGAGTGGGAAACATCTTTATAGTTTGGACAAAATGCTTCAAACAGGAGCTGATGTTTTGGTTACAAAGAAATGAGACTGTCTCCAAACAGAACTACAGCTGCATCATCTTTAAATACCTGAAATGTTCCGGTACCTGATGGCTTTTTTAAGTGTCTATCAGACTTTGATCTTTGTGGAATATGAAACTCATTATCATTCCCACGGTTGCTCCTTCACTCTTTTCATTTCTTCTTTAAAAGACCTGTTTTCTAGCAGAGCCAAAATAACTTCTAAGAGAGGATAAAAAGCCAGTTTCACAGACTGCAGTGTCTGCACAAAGCAGGATTCTGCATCAGGGCTGCCACCATGCTGGCCTCACACAGCTTTTTTTTCTGAATAAAATATATATTTATTTACTGGTTCTTCTTTTAACCACTCTGGTGGCAGACACGGATTCAGGACTTCCCCACATGGCAGCATGTACCTGTTGCCTATGTCAATCTCATACACCAAAGCCCCAAGAGAACCCATACAGGAGAACTCGGCATGGTCAGCTTGGATACGGAGCTCTTAAGGCCACACAAAAGCAATGAACAGGCTCAACCCTTACCTTTGCAAGCTGCTTGCTCCAAGCACAGCACTTACAGTGAGATTTGGGTACCCTGTCCCACGTAGTGAAACACTTCTCTCAGGCTCTGGGCATCAGCAGCCACAACCCATCTCTCCACGGCCAGCTGTCAGGATCCAGACCAATACCAACCAAATAGGTTATTTCAAAATTACAGTTTCATAATAATAAAAAGCCTTCTCTCCTCGAGGCAGTACTAGGATCTGATATAAAAATCAATGTATAATATCCCTGTTTGCTGTTTATACTGCTTACACAAACTGATTTAAATGTGGTCAAAGCAAGAACAAGTCCAGCAAAAATCAGAGCCATAGGTATGGCCTTTAGGCAGCAGCTGAGGCAGAACTCACAGAGGGACATCGGCTTTTCTGACCGGCCACTGTTAGGGGAGGAAGAACATAGGAAAAATCTGAAAAGGTTCAATTTTTCTCTCCTGGATCAAGATCTAACTCACTCTATGCTATGCCAGGTTGAGCTCGGTCAAACTTGGTTGTGATAAAGAGCAAGATGCAAGACTGGAAAATGGGGACTTTTTGCAGCAACGTGCAAGCGAGAGCCCTGCTGCCCGGCTCAGCCAGAGCCCCAACCTCAGCACTGTGTATGTTCCTCACGCCCAGTGTAGGAGAAGAATGCATAAAAATACACAGGAAAAGCATTGTTTCTTGACTGAGCTCCTTGGATTCATCCCTTTCTGTTCCTCATCAAGCTGGACAAGAAAAGAGAAAGATTAAATATTAATGCTCTTGTTTCTCCTCACCCGCTCCCCAACTCTGGATTCTGTGGAGCTGAGAAGAAAACAAAGCTATTTTATTATTTACCAACTCTCTAAATTTTTTATAATAGTCAAAGTGAGATACACCAAATTAAAGGGTACTAACTTGCTTTATCTTAACAGCGAAGTTAATTGCAGGAACATTGCAGTGTGTCAGATCTGCATGTAAGCATATGGACACACTCAGGTCTGTGAGATGGAGCTTCTGCTGCAGCAAAGGCTGAGCTTGTCAAATGAACTCCTAAGGCAGCAACACAAATTACACACAACTATCAGAAGGAAACTTTCTGTATTGTTTTCCTCAAAGCTTCTAGGACAAAAGTAGAAGCAGCTGCAGAAATTGTACCTCCTAAGAAGGAAGCACCGATGCTCTCTCTCATCCAGTCTCACAAGCAGCAAGAGGCAGGTGGAAGAGGAAAGCACAGTTCAAGGCTACAATAATGAAACAACAATCAAGCAGCATTATGCAAAAGGACCAGCACGCACTGATGCTGGGTATCTCACTGTGCCAAGCTCAGTTATAGCCCTGAGTTTGTTCTTTCAGGGAATTATTTCAACCAAATGCAATGCTTGAGCAGTGATGGCCAGCCAGCCCCTGCTCCAGCATTACCAGTGCTTGCAGAGAAAGCTGAGCTCACCAGGACCTGTGAAGCTTGCTAAGACAGATATGCAAACAATCTTCCGTCCCAAGGGAGTCTGCAGTGTCTGAACCTGCAAATGAAGTAAGAAGAAGGTCACTGTCTCTGCTTTAACGTTAGCCCTGGGCTTTTGAGATTCATCATTACTGACTACCGCTTTAAAACCAAGTGATGGCAATCTGTTAATAAAAAGGCACTTCAAAACATAAGATTAAAGACAGCGTGTCTTATTATTCTTATTCTGGAATGCACAATTCCTTAGAGCTGCTTGCAGTAGCAGGACGGAGCTGCTTGCTTACAGAGTTGCTATAGTCATTGCAAAATCAGTATTATGGACTTCAGTTCTTGAAAGTAATTCCACAATCTAGTTATAACAGGAATTTATTTATTTGTCCTATGTATGTCACTTGGGCCAACTGTATAATTTACAGATATTTCCTGATTCCATTAACAAATCCCCCAATGTTTTGAAGAATTCCATCCACGTGAGCTCCTCAGAACTGCCTTCAGAGTCTCACTTCCTGCTCCAGCCTTAGAAATACTCTCTGAATTCATTTATTTCATCCCATGAAGGCTCACATCTTTCTCATACCACATCGTACACATTTTGCTCCGTATCCTACGGGCCAGGCTTTTTCCCCACACATCTGCAAGAACAGAATCCATCACCTAGCAAAGACATTTGATCCTGGTCCCATCCAGGCTAAGCAAAATCATTGCAGAGAACATTAAAAAAATCACATGTAAACTAGAATCCATAGCTGTTTCAAATATCTATTTTAAATGCATATTATTATTTTGAATAAGAAACAACTTTTTCAAGGAGAACAATGTACATTCAAACAGATATTTGGGGTCTTTTGTCAGCACACACCTAGAATTTCAGTCCCTAGGAGGAATTCAAGGGAGCTGCTCAGCAATCTCCTACTTTTTTAACTGGATTTCCTTTTGGTCTTCAAACAAGGTTACCTCTCCTGCTTTCTTCAGGAAAGTGGAGCTGAGACAAACAGGGTCATAAGCATTTTTAACAAGGGATCCCAAAGCATTTTTGGCACCCCCTTGATGAGTTCCTTGGAGATGGCTGCATCCATTTCACAGATGCAGAAATTCACTGGTCGTGGGCTTTCATTGGGAATGAAAGTCAAGTGCCCTAATGAGCTGCACAGTCCACTAATCACTTGACTGTCTTCCTGTCCTGAAGCCAAAACCATTTAATTTTAAGTTTTGGGAGTTGTGCACAGCAGGGTATTCACTTGAATCAGGATACATAGTTAAAAAGGATGCGCATTTGTTTCCTTAGGAAAGAGTTTCATTTTGAATTCATTTTGAAAGTGAAGCAAATAATGAAAAAAACAAAAACACACAAAAAAAACCACATTTAAGTAACAGTAGTACACTGCTGATGTACCTACATACATTTTTGACAGCCTGAATTATGGAGGTACTTTGGCACTCAAAAGGGAGAAAAGTCAATTTGCTACTGGGGCTTAAGCTGTTGAAGAGCTTCAGAGCGCGGGTATTTAAATCACATGGCATTACTCCTAAAGGATATATTATTGACAGCAGTATGCAAATGTTTGGTATGTTGTTTGGCACAAATTGAGAACATATGGTATTTAATGTAAGCAAACTAAACAGCTCTTTGGTACAGTCAACTGGAGATGCAGTGCAACATAGCAACCCCAAATTGCATAAATGATTTCCCACCAGATTTGCACCTACACAAAACTGGTTGGACACATTCATGGTTCAACCAAGTATGCGTTGTTAAATTTCACCCAGGCTTTTCAAATGCATACTAATGATGGATTGTATGTAAAAATTGTGGTAAAGTATTTCCACCAGTAACTCAGCACTTCTCCATTCCTGCTCTTGTACTCAAGTGGCCGATCCGTGATCTCAGATTGGCGTTTTGCATATGCAAACTGTCTCCTCTTCCCTCCTCAGAAACTTTGTTCATTCCTTATTTAATCACAGTTGAATCCATTTTAAATGATTCTCATCATTAAAATGCACCTGCAACTGTGCGCAGAGCAAAACTACCCCAAGCCTTGAGTTGCCAAATACAGAAGTTTAGATGAGCCTATCTGACCACAGCCTCTTGTATCCTGGTTGTACCTTTTGATGGCATCACCGTGCTGCAGGGTTCATTTCATCCCCTACTGATTCAGAGACATTCTTTATCCCATATTTTTTACTTTATGGATTACCTTCTGCTTGCCATTCCAACTCCACCTTGCTAAAAAACTACCATGAAATGCAAATAGCCCAAACTAAATTTCCTGTGTAATGATATTATAATCACTGAATCTTCAGTTTCACCTCCGTTCATCAGATTTGGCTCCTTTTTTAGGATGAAGCCCAAAAAATCTCTCTGTTCTCATCGGCTGCTCACTAGACTGTTCAGGGAGATAATTTTGTTTCACCTCTAGAAATACCTTAAGCTATACTGAAAATATTCCTGCAGCCAGTGCCAATAACACAAACCAACCGAAATCAATGTTTCTCACTTCTTCCACAAAACTCAAATGTCTCTATTAACTAACATTTTCTCTCCCCTCGTCCGACCCCTCAGATCTATAATTTGTGGAAATTTTCATCAAAATTTCCATTTTAACACAACTCTGTTGTAAGAAGCTAAGTTACATACAGCCATTTATAGACAAGTGAGTTTGTTATTATTCTGCTAATTTTGCTTACCTTTACACGTTTTGTTGCACCATTTGAAAAGAAGGATTTATTTCTATACTTTAGCATTGCTGAGGGTAACAGGAGTAAAATAAGATGTTATGAACTGTAGCCTCAGAATCAATGTCAAAATGTTTCAGCTATTTTTATGCTAAACATCATCTCTATGGAAACACTGCAGTTATATTTAATATGAATTACCATAGATTTTTCTAGTAATACAGACTAGAATTAAAGTGTCTGGACTAGTTTTTAAGGGAACAAAGCAGGAATTTAAGTAGTCGGACTGACTGACCTTATTTCTCATTATCTTTTGCATTACCTTTCACTCCTGCAACAAGAATCCCTGATCCAAACAGCTCTCGATGGCTCTGGTTGAGCTAGCAGCACAGGTTTTTGGGATCTCCACCAAAAAAAAAGTAATGATCTCAAGCATTATTAATAGAGCCCATTGACAACCTTTTGAATAATGAATTAACTGCTCCTACAAGTGCTTTCATCTTTAATTCTGAAGTACTTCTCATAATTGCAAATATTATTATTTCTAGCTTTTCACATCTAAAAAGAAATATTCATAATATACAGCTATGCAGAGAGTTCAGAAACCACAGACAAAAGGATGGGTTTATTACTTTCACTTGAAACAGGACGATGTGAAACAAGAAATTTTTGATGCAATTTGAACCTGAAACCTCAACAAAGCAGTTTTCCCAGTCCAAATTCTGTGGAAACTGATAGATTTCCATTTTCAGGTTCATGTTGGATGCAGCTTAAGTTGCAGATGTGGAATAGTGCAGTAGGGTGCAGTTCAGCCTGCAAAGTTTTGGTCCAGTTTAATGCATTACCTGACTTTTTCTATTTTTTAACAAGTAGAAACTTGAATTCTTTAAGTGACCCCAGTAATGTTTTTCATTTTCATCCTACTTTAAACAGACAAGATATGAAAAGGCAGCCTATCACGTTACTAAAGTTTCTCACCCACACATAACAAATGCTATACATTTACAAAGGTATCTGCAAGGGCTCAGAACCAGGGTACCTGAAATCACGTACATTAAAGAGAGAAACTGTGATTACATAGGGAAATCTGAAAATACATTCATTTCAAATTACGGAAATCTGAAATTCAAATTAAGCAGTTAATAACATTATTTACATTATTCTTATACAGATGTAGACGTCCACCAATGACAAAAGGCAGCTTTCACCTCTTCGCATTAAGAGAAAGATGATTACTTTGTGATTAGCTTCTGAACTCAAGAAACTTCAGAGCAGACAGGAGTCTGAATGGGTAAAGGCAAATATCAGGAATGGGTTTTAATCTTTGTCTCAGAAAATATATATATACTTGAAAAGAACATTAGAAAATGGAGAGAATAATAGACATTGATTTGAGTGCACCTCTCACGGAGTTCAAAAGAAAAATACTTTTAAGGAAGGCATTCAGAAGGAACAGACTTGTTATTAAATGAATGCAGAACAATAATTCATCCACTTGAAATACTTGAAAGAAATACTTACTGGAATTCCCTTACATTTTATTCAAAATAGGAAAATCAGCACCAGCTTCTGCATGGCAGTTTGCAGCCCAAACTGCCGTCATGGCCATGAGCACAATCCCCTTCAATGCCTTTCCATCCACTGTCCCAAATCCTGAAAATGCCTTATTTTGAAAAAAATTAAGCACAAAAAAAGTTTTATTTTCAGAATTAGATGAGTATGAATGGCCTCACAGAGAAAGAAAAAAAATACATACATCTATATATTCATGTACGGATAGTGAAGAGTTTTACACAAGGGGCAGGGCTGCCAAAATAAACTCCAGCTGCTCGCTCCATTTACAGATTGTTTCTCCTAGAACAATCCCTCAGAGCATCCTGAACATCACTGACAGTGAGCGTGAGGGAACAGCTTATTTGAGCATCTCATGGACCTTCCATGCTTTTTCCCCAGGTTCCCTTTCTGTTGTTTTTTTTTTTTTTTTTAAACTATCTTGACTTACACATCTTTATAGGCATTAAAACAAACTAAGGTTCCCAATCACATCAGAGAAGCAAGATTTGAGATTTGGAGCAGCTACAACACAGGAAAACTGAGCAATTGGGGCCTCATGTGCTCCCCCAATTGGCTTTGGATATGCTCCAATATGTTTGGAATTGTTTAACTGAGCAGAAGCAGAAAGGTGGGTGCAACTTCACCCAGTTTATACCACTGGGAAAAAAATCATTGGCCACCAAAAGACAATGCCTACATGTTTGACCTTCCCGAGTACTAAAGAGGGTCCCATCTCTTGGGCTTCCCAACAAATTTTTGAGCTAGTGACAAATAACCTGCTGAGTGGTCACAACAGATCATGCCAAGACATGCCTTATGTTGCTTTAAGAAGTTAATAGACAGCTGCACCCAGAAAATGAAGTTGCTCTCAGCATGTTATTGCAGCAGTAGGATGAAGAGCAAAAGCTGGAAAATACAGCGAAACATCCTTAAAAATACTGACATTCTAATGAATATAGGAAAAGAAAGAAAATAGGTGGATGGTTGGACTGGATGATCTTGAAGGTGTTTTCCAACCTTGGAGATTCTGTGATTCTGTGAAAAGCCAGACAGTTTGCATTTCAGAATTCTGTTATATTCAGCTCCATGGAGCTGGGGATGTACACACCATCCTGAAAACACTGCTACGTGGTGGAGGAGGGGAAGGCTTCAGGACAGGAGGACACACCTTGGAGTGCAAAGAATTCACATCAATAATGACGGTAAAAGATTTGGAGAAAAATCAGGCATGCTACAACATGAGCTGCTCCTCAGTTACTGAAGAGCAGTTCCAGTAATTTGAGTTCAAATTTTTCAAATTAACACGTGAGTGATGAAATAAAATCGTCAGATTAATGGCATTCTGTTAGCACCTGCTATTTAAATAGAGCAATAGCTCTCCTTACTGATATCATCAGATAACACTAAGTGGACCTTCAGACTAAAAAATAAAAGCTTAGTACCAAAATAGCTTTAACATGTGCTTGGTTGGGTTTTTTTTCCTCTAATAAGCAATGATAAGTTCTACAGAAACACTTTTTTTCATCCATAAATCGAATCAATAGATATTGTACAAGTACCCCTATTCCTTACCTGTCATTTTTCTACACTGATGTTTCTCTTCACTCAACAGTTATCATATTTATGTTGGTATCATCAATTGAAAAAGAAAAAAAATTGAAAAAGAAAAAAAAAAAAATGTATGTAAAAGAAATTAAAATCCGGTCTGTGAGAACCAGTTCAGCTCTGCAGAATGGCATCACCTGGACCAAAGCAGCAATGGGGAAGAGGCATCATTTGTTCAAGTGAGCTGTCTGTGGACCTTGAAGTTACTTAGGGTCAGATTTTACCCACCTTTCCCTGATGTGAAGGATTTTGGTAGCAGTTCACAGGGCTAACATCAGTACTGTTTGATAGATACCATCAATTAATTATTGAAAGTATCTTCGTTCCTTAGGAACATGCCAACACATGCTGGAAGGGACCTCAAGTATCTGAGCAGCAAAGCATCACCTTCTGCCGATGGCATTAACCAGAAGGCATGGGGAGCACACTGCATTCCCCCCCTTAAAACCAGTATTATACATTTTGCTACGGCTATTAAAAAAAATATATATATATACAGTTTGGCAGTAAGATATAGTGTTTTCAAATCTTGTACTTTCATAAAACTAGATGCTGTTGCAAATATTTTTACACAGTTTAGGATTTTCACTTTATAAAAATTATATCTCCTCCCCCCAGGACTATTTGTTGCATGTGTTATTTTTAAAGCAACTGTTACTGTTCACCTAATAGGAGTCCTACACATCCAGCTAATGCAAGAAGCCTGGTGACATAAGATTACAGTATTAGCATACAAGGCTTCTCATGTATAATTTATAGGTACAGGGCTTTAGCTATTTTTCCCCTCCTTGGACGCTAGGCATAGTGTGCAATTCCAGCTAATCCTTTCATCTTTTTCAATCTAGATCGTGAAGGTCAAACCGAATGCAATATTCTTTATAAAACTCAAACCAAGGTCAGCCTTTGATTTTTATGATCAAAATTTCCCTCAGGAGGATGAACTAGGAGGTAGCAATCAACTCACCTCCTGAAACTAACCCTAGCTAATTACCAAACCCTTTCACACCAAAGTGTTTGGGTTAAGAAAGAGAATAACACTTGTACCTATTTTTTTTTAATTATTATTTTTTAAGAGGCTCAGGGGCAAAGCTAAAGGAACTGCGTAGAGCACACAGTGGGTGCTTCCCTTGACACTGTGTACTGTATGATTTGAAGCAGTGGATCCATATGACATAATGCTAGACTTTCTGTCTTTATGTGACTGGCTTTTCCCTAAGGATAGACAGATACATTTATGGGCCATGCATGCACAGCAGTGCTGGCAACAGTGCTTTGTAGACAGCTCTAACATTACATCTTCTTCCAGAAACAGTAATCTCACTCCTTCAATAACTATTTATCCACATCAATTCTTGAAATTAATGATCATTCCAAAAGTTCGTCATCACAGATCTTCCTCTTGTGATTGGAAAGTCAGACAGGATACAACTTAAAGAGAAGAAGAGGTGAGCTATCAGCTCCATTCTGCTTTATGGAATATTCAGCACCACGACTGGTCAACTCCATAAAACCTCTGCAGAAGGGTCCATCATGCTGGCGAGCACAGGATGCAGCAAGGACCAATATCTGCCCTCAGTGCCCAGAAGTATGGGCAGTAAATAGGAACAGAAACATTGCAGACCCATGCTGTGCTCACCCTGGGAAGCCAGGAAGCCATGTGGCAGGTACCAGCACAAATAGTGCAGCCTAGTTGCCAAGCAACCCTCTCATCTGCCAAAATTCACATTCAAGCAGCTATAAAATCAGTTGTTCAAAGATACGGAAACAAAAACAAGTTTCATCTGCAGCATCCTTTTTTGCTAAGCAAAGTGCTGGAGAACTAACGTCTAAAACCCAGGCTAGGCTTTCTAAACGTAAACAAATGGAAATCACATTAGCATGAACCTGCTTTTTCCCTCAGCACATAAACCAGTGAGTGCCATCAGGACAAGGGCTCTCCACAACGCAATTTAGGAGCAGCACCATTCACACAGTGGCACCCAGTTGACCCACCTCCTCTACAGAGGACTAGGCTGTCCCTACACACTGCCAACAGGAAAAGAAGGGGAGAAAAAGGAAAAGAGAAAAAAAGAAATAAAAGAAACACCAGAGAGATTTTTATTTAAAACTAATTAAAAACAAAACCCAACATTTTCATGTTAGTAAGACTTCTAATCAAAACCAAAATTTACTGGAGATACTGGAGGCAGCACGAGGAGCACCAGAGCTTCAGAGAATGTGTGAGTTACTGTGTAATATTTTTCAACTGTTCTGACTGAAGGGTTGGCAGTCTTTTTCCCCCCTTTTTTAAGGACAGAATCTTTTCAGCTATAATCAGTCTTTGTCACTGTGCTGGTCCATAATACTGTGTCTTTCACTAATCTTATTTACCTGCCTCCCTTTTTCACCTTGCTTTTGAAAATGTTCTCCAGGACAATGACGATACATCTTCCGAGGACCTTCTAACTCTCTTTTTCAAATATATAGTTTATAGCAACGTTCTGGTATGGAAAATTAATTGCACGAGAGCACACTGGATGTGAAAGAGTTGCATAGCAGGGAAGTGAGGCTGTTGGACACGCCACGCTCCCACACCCATGCCATCACTGCATGGGGCATCCAGTGTTTATCAGGAAGGCTTTTTCCTTAAGGTCAAGGGTTCCCCGCAGACAGCATGAGTACACAGAGGCTGAGCTCATTTTTAATTTTGCACACTGTCCAAACTTTTGGGTGGACTTTCTTTTTGGTGACACCATTCCAAAAGGTGGCTAAATCTCCATGTTTGAGCCACAGACATGAAACCACTTGGCTCGGTCACGAGGGCCGCATACATTACCACTTGTATTTGGTGCAAAGACACACCAGTGCCACTTTTGCCATTTTGTGCCATTCATGGCATACAATCAAACAATTTACCTGATTATTAATTGCTAGTAAGATTTTGAGCGAGGATCTATGGATAGGGCTGTTCACAAGGAGGCATGTTCTTTACACCTGCATAAATCCTTCTGCTTTATGTGTTTATATAAGAGATAATGTACTCATATATATACAGGTATCATATGAATAAAGACATATCTCTTCATTTCCAGGAAGACTGAAGCCTTTCGTGTTTTCTATTCTTAAGCTTTCCCCCTTTTAGAGTTGTCAGAAAATCAGGTCACAACAGCACGTATTTTCTCTCTTCCGTTTCCCTGCACTTGGGCTGTAAACCAAGATCCTCTCCAGCCCAAAATAATCAATAGTGTCACGCTGGTTTTAATTACCTCTGCACTTCTGTACATGCAATCCCTTCAGGAATTGTATAGCCACTCACTTTCTCACACTTCTGCAATACTTTTTAGAAACACACAGGGCAGCTAGAGGTTTAAGTGTTCTTTTACCTGTACAAAATTTTTTTTTTTTCCCCCAACTAATTCCTTTTGTGCTTAGATTAGGTTTGTTTTCTGCCATTTCAACAGCTTTCGGGGAGATTTGCTGGCCTTCAGGAGGTCTGGGTCAGATCTTGTCTGCTCTCCTTCTCCATCAAAGCCCAGTTTTCAGAATCAATTCTTTTGCCTACTTTTGTTCAGTATCTTTTGTTCATTTCTACATGTGGTTTACTGGAAAAAGTGCTTCAAGAAAGAAACCCTAACTGTGCCAGAATCTTTCATTTCATTTTAAATGTGATGAATTTTTCCACGAAAAGTAATTACCAAGGAATTAGACATTCACTGGACAAGGCCAATGAATTTGAAGTCCGATATATATACTCATCCTTTTAAGAGTCCCTTCTTCTGCCCCAACTTAGTTTAATTTGTTTCATTCAAAATACTCTTCCTGGCAAATTCTCTTCCCAGCAGTGGGAAAAGCACAAGAGGCTGTGAGAGGTACTTCTCCCACTCACTTCTGAAAGCACTGCACCACCACAAAACTGCACTGTGGATTACATTTAAAAATACATTCTTCAAAGTAATGAAATAATCTAAACAGATTATTAGGCCCAGATCTCCTCCAGCCAAAAAAGCTGCATTCCTTGTAGCACTAGGAGCAGCCAGCTACTGCTGGAGGACAAAACACAGGGAACTGCCACACATAACTCAGTTTAAGCACACTATTACTCTGCAGCACTTCTCATAAGGTGCCTGTGTGCATTCTCATTATGTATTTACTTGTTATTCTCCTTAATAAAATAAGTAATTTTAAAACGGCAGCATGGTAAGCGAGACAGAGGGAAACCTCATTTACAGTATTTCTATGTTCCTTTCAAGCACGATTGTCATTAATGATCTATTGTATTATTAATAAAATCAATTTAGTTACAGTGTTCTGTCAGGGTTCTTAGTGCTCACATAAATATTATCAGTGCTGAGATTATTTTTATGAGCCCAGAACATTACAAAGCAAGATCACTCCGTCAGACAGCATCGTCCATTATTAACGTACTACGATAGTATCTACCTCACACCAGGTTTTCAAATACTAATTTTCCAAGGCAATATACACCCAGAGCTCACTTAGACAAAGCTGGAAAACACAATTTGTCATTTTCGCAATAAACGTGGATGGGGATATATTATTCTTATATTGAAAGTGTGTAGTGCTCCATTATGCAGGACTTGGAGAGGAGAGAATCACAAGCAATCATTACTCCTCAATGTTTTAACGAGCAGCTTTTCCATGGGGAAAAATATGGTTGTAGCTATTTCTGTAGATGTGTATTATCCCTCTAATACTGGTACGATGATACCATGAATACACATATGGTAGATATACTTGGCATTAACCTGCATTTGCTTTATGGCAGAAGTTACAGCATACTCACTGCTACCATATGCTTAAAGTTAAACTGGAAAAAAAAAAGAAGGATTTAAAAATCACAAGTTTTGCAACAACACTGAAACCATATGGCACAATTATTTTGTTACCAACAATTCACTACATGTGTGTCTGATGAGCAGCCTTGGAACCACAGAGCAAAGCATATGTTGTAGCACAGGAGCAGGAAAACGTGTGACGTTTGCATCACAAGAAGTTATGACAAAAGATTGCTCTTAGAGGGTAAAATGCATCAAAGCCTCACTGGATTCTGTGCTAGCAACAAACAAACAAACAAATAAAACCACTACAAATCATATTAAATAAAAAAAAAAAAAATCAATGGAAAGTTGGTGCAGCAATATTCATGATTGAAAAATCTGTTTTATGGATATGCAAACATGTCCAATGAATATTCCTCAGTAGTTTCACAGTAGTTGACAGCCAGAAAACAGAGTAAAAGATTTGTTGGTACTTTCAGGGGCACCTAAGAACAATAGCACTACTTCTGCTTGTTTGAACAATCTGAACCTTTCTGTGCCATCACATAGCTTTACAAATCAACCACAGGCACACAATAGTTCCTCAAACACTATTCTACCATTAGGGATAACAAAGACCCTCAGCGAAAGGCAAAACCATTACCCAGCAAAGCACTGGACCTTTATAGGTCATTTTTTAAAAGCAAAGACCACCTTAAAGAACTACAGAAAGAAAGCCTCCTTTGAGTTGGACAAAATCTCTCCTATTTAGGTGATTTGGAGTCAGTTAGGTCCAGATCCAAACCTGGGCACTGCAAGTAGAGCAAGATATTCCTTCAAATGTTGTCCCAAGAATTGAAGAGTTTCACTCCAGATAAGCAGAGCAACCTGGGCAAGTACATCAGCCTGAAGCCTTTTCAACCAGGGAAGAAAGCACAGACCAATTTCTCCTGCATTTACTCCAGTGCCTGTAGGACCAGCAGCAAGCTACACCTCTGCCTGATTTATGAGTGAGTAAATAAATGCTTTGACAATAATACCCACATGAGATCATTAAAGAAGATTTCTTACCACTAGGAAACAATGTGTAGAGATATCAGGGTTTAGATGAGTCCACTGAGCCTTTTATCAGCTGTTTCGTAAAACCAAGCACTGGCCAGCAGTTCTTTCTGCAGTCACACACATGGAGCAGGATGCCCAGCGTTCCTGATATCCAATCATCCAGCTTCTAAGGAGCATAAATATCTTGATAGCATGCTACAGGGTAAAGGTAATATAGGGGTGGGTTTTCTGTCTACTGACACTGACTTTTTATCCTTACTGCAAGGCCGTGAGACATGGATGCTGGGATCACATGGGAAAATCCTCATGAGAATTTTTAGGCTGACAAGGAAAGAAGGAAACATAAGCTCTCCAGAAAAACAAATAAATAAACAGATTTAAAAAACAATAACAACATAAAATACAAAAAATTAAGTAAACACTTTGTGCTCCTCACTTCTCTGATTTTTTCATTCTCCATGGTTGCATCAAATGTTAGCCTTGACGTCACCTGGTCAAACTGAACTGAACCAAGACCTGAAACAAATTAAATGTCAATTCCTTTGATTTAGCAAGAACAACAGATGTGTCACTAAGTAGAAACACCACATATGTTCCACAGCCAGATATAAAACCACATAAACACCATAAAGACAATTTTACACTTATTCCACACAGCAAAGCCTATAGGGGCATAAGGAACCACATAACCTGAGGCTGCTCATTAGCACGTGAACAAATTAGCTGCTGAAGCCATTCTGCATGGCTCTGGTGTTTTATCCTGTATGAAGGAGGTGCAGTGCTTGCTGGGAATCACATCTCAGCATCGTTCAGGTTATTTGCTGACTGAGGCACAGTGTCCATGTGTGCTGCCAACTCTGCAGTGAGGGATTTCTGGTTCCCATAGCTCAGTAAAATGGGAACACTGACTCTGGCTGATTCTGATTCAAGAAATCCACACAGAATATAAGGGAATACAAAGTTATTTTAGGAAGTTATGGGGAAAAAATAGTGATCTCTGTATAGCAGCGCAGTGAGGTTGAATTATACACCATGGGCATTACTTAGATGAACATTGCTTGGAAAATTGTTAGATTTGCTCTAAGGAAAAAGGAAGTGTCTGAAAAGCTCAGAAAAACAGGCAGACAGCTTTTGAGCTACAAGCCACCTACAGAGCTGACTTCTGGCACTGCCTTGTGCCTACCAGTTGTGTGATAGTCCATCACACTGCCCACGGAGCTCAGCCTCTCCCACCATGAGTCTGCTGCCTCTCAGTAAAGCATATGCTGCAGTTAGGCATGCTGAATTGTTTGGGTAACAAATTATTGAGGCCTGTATATACTCCCTGTGATCAAGGTGAGATCGTGGCCATATTCTCCATCAGTGGGGATGAGAGTCTGGTATCGGAGGTCAACCACACACAGAATGGGGACGTAAGGGAATGGTGTATGAATATCAAGTGAATCAAGAGACCCATTTGATGCTTCACCATCATGATAAAAGAGGATTTGCAAGCTTATTCACACTCTCTTAGGAGGAAAGGGGTCAGAAGTGTTTAGTGACCAAATTATTGTTTCAAATTATTACATTAAGTGCAGCAGGCCAAGATGCAGTGCTGCAGCAAAAGCTGCCAAAATGTCACAGCAGAACAGGTTGGTAGTGGTGACAAAAAGCCAAAAGGGATGGTTTGGGCACTCATGCAATCATCAGGTACTAAGATGCTGCAGCTTGGTACCAATAAATGAGAGCCTTTACATATATATTCAGGGAGGAAGCAATGAAACAAGAACAAATGAGGGACTGGGGAGCTGAACGTCCCCTGCTGTCCCCTGTTGGAGGGCTCGCACTAAGTGCAGTCCCGCTGGAACCCTGACTGCAGGCAGATGCTGTCTCAGGCATCATGCTAAGTATTGCTTTTAGTCAGCTCTGCTGAGTGGAAAAGGTCACCTTTGGTTTTCTTTTAAACAATTGTTAAGTTGTAAGCAAGTAGTTGTGACTGCACTGAATTCCCTGGAAGGAGAAAAACAGAGCTCTCACCATGGGGAAGCATTGGAGCTAAAAGCTGCTGCAAGCTTCCTCACTGAGACTTGTTTTATTTTTTTTCCCCAGTCAAAAGCAAGCTCTTCTGGGGAGAAAAATTATAATAAATAATAGCAACAGCATACTACCACAGGTGGTGTGCAAGAGCCACTGACACCTCATTTCCTGCAGTGCTTTCTATACCCCTTTGTTGATTTTGTGCTTCTGAGGCTTCTGTGCTCCAAATGCAACCACAGAAGAGGACTCCAAAAGGAAAAGTTTCTGTTTCCAAAGCCATAGCAAGCTGATTTTCATGTGAGGAATGAATTAACTTCAAAGACAAGGAAAAGCCAAAGGGGACACAGAACTAGCTGAAGGTTTTCAACTCTAAAGGATTGAAAAAGGATTCAGAAAAGAAGAAAAAAGCCCAAATCCTACAACAGCTCATACAACCATTGTAAGTTATGCAAGCCCATGATTCCTGCCAAAAATCAACGCAGTGTGTGTGAAATATCACTCAAGAAGTTGTTTTATACCTGTGCTCTGATCATGCCACAAGTTTACTGCCATTAAAGTGATACTGTTGTCTGAATGCACTGCTTCCCTCCAGCTGCTGTTGCTGGTACAGGTTTGGTATGGAAGCAAGAAGAGGATCTAAAGATTAATAACATCCAGATAAGATAAACAGATAATTCATCTGTGACCACAATTATAAAAGCACCCATAGGAGCAGTTTTAGCAACTTTGACATTAATCATTTTAATGAAAATTCATGATGTGGACTGCAGCTCTGAGAAAAGAAAATTAAGCAGCTTTGCAACCTGAGTTCTATTAATAGTTATACTATGTATATTCATTATAGGATTGAACTGGAGTTGAAACCCACCGGTAGACTAAGAAGTTCTCTTTCAAGAACCTAAGAAATATTTATATACGGGGGAAAAAAAAGGAATTTAGGCAGGAAATACACGCTGGCATTTTTGTAGCTGGACCAAAATCAAGCCACTTTATCTGTGACGCGGAAGTGCCACCTTGTGATTGAACATTGCAATTCAGGAAGCATTTGGGGGCACGAAGCTCAAGCTGTGTCTCCCTTCAAAAGCACATTCAGCCCTTGGAGAAGAAGTTTGAAGGTAAAGGAGTGATTCTTTTCCACAGACCTTCTCAAACTGGTGGCACAGGTTCCCAAACCACATCAAGAAACCCATAAATATTTTTGGTCCTGAGGGGTTCTTGTGTTTAATCAAACTTCTGAATTAGGGCTACATCTTCTACTCACTACTCAGTTATTTAGCAACTAACTATGAATTACCTTTACTACATTACAAAAAATAATTCAGAATACTCCTTTTCATATCACCCCTGAACATTGCATGGTTATGAGTGGGAAGGAATAGTCCTACTTCAGAAAAAGAATACTAAGAGGACGATGATGTGGACAAATTAAGAACTTAAAGGTTGTATTGCTGGCACACACTATCAGACATTTTACAAAAAGCTCAAGAAAGGTCCTTGTGTCCATCCATTTTGCTGGAAATTCCTTTCCATCTGATGACCATGAAATCCCAAAGAAGTGTTATGTTCTTGTGAAGGAAATCCTACAGAACTTCTCACTCCAGCAGCCTTGGCATTAAGCTTACAGGAGAACATGCACAGCACATCTGTATCTTACACTTTTCTTAAATACATAAGTCAACAGTTCTGCTGCCCAACTTCAAGTAACTGCAAGAATGAATTGATACAAAAAATAGTCACAATAATTGAAGAGTATGACAGGAAAAGGGAAATAAGAAGAGTTCAAAAGTGATTACAAAGAAATAAGATTTTTATGTCTTTACTTTCTTTTGAATATAACTTCTCTTCCTCATACAACAAGTATTTCATTATTAAGATGTTTTTTTGTTTGTTTGTTTATTTTGCATATCAGAAGGTGGCCAAATATGAAGGAGAAGTAGAATGAATTGGCATTAATAAAAAAACAAGAGAGAATTTAATTCAGAGTTAACTTCAGTTAACTTGACTTTGGACATGCAGTCACAATCTAGAATTTCAAATGGGTTGGAGAACACGTAAAATACCAAAGGGTTTGAGTCATCTGAGTGAGATATTTCTGACTAAAAAAAGGTCTCTATATGCAACTCCAGTTTTTCCCCTGCAGACAGTACTCATAAAATGTCCTTGCTACAGATGATGCATCTGTATCACTTATCAAAATAAAAGAAGAAAACAGAATGAGGAGAAAAAACCATCCCCATGCTGGCCACGATGGCTAATGCTTTGAGACAGAAGGAGACTAGCCTTGATCTCTCCACTGCTATTTGCTAGCTCTGGAGCCAAGCTCACCTCGGGAATCCTCTGTCCTTTCCGCTGCAGTGAACCGCAGAGCCAGGACCTCATTCAAGCCCTGCTGTGTACACCAGAAAAGTCCCCTCTCATCTCCCTGGAAATTGAATCACTCTCAAAAGTAGCTTTAAAAGTCAACTTGCATAAGCAAGTAACTGAGTAACCCGGAAGCACAGAGCATAATGACTTCAGTAGGCAACGCATACAGAGTGGCACTAGTGCTATGTTTGATGGATGCTTCCTGACTGTCAGATTTTAAACAGTAGGATATTTGAATTTATTTCTATCAAATGAGTGCTAATTCGATAAGTCTATTTTGTTAAAATCAAACTAAACACCTTTACATGCCCATAAAAATCAAAGTAAAGCAATTCACATTTCTGCCTTAATATAAAGGCATGCTATTTCCATGGCTTTCAAATGTGTCCTTTCACATATTAAAATATACATGCTTAGGTAGCTATATTTCTTTATTTCTTTTTGCTTCTTGTTTTGCACCCAAATCCATGGCCAGTGTGCAATCTATTGTACATCATTATCCTAATGAATTAAGTATTTATTTTATTCTTGAGAGCTCAAAATAGCACCCAAGTGCTTTGTAAACACACATCTGTTTTACAACACAGCTGTGTGATGAGCAGATAGTATAAGAAGAGCCAAAGCAGAGAGACATTAAGGTCACAAGTACCTATGTATTTCGGGTGCCAGATGGAGCCAGATGACACAAACCTGTTTGGATATTTGGTACTTTACATAATCCTTGTCACTGCTTGGATGTCTAGAAGGGTGTTTAATGGCAAAAAAATCCATTGGTATGGACAACAATGTGATCTCCCATCAAAAAAAGAGAATACCAATGCACGTGCAGAAAGAGCCCAACAGAGGTATGTTCTTATTTTTAACTTTGAAATGTGCTGACAGCTCTGAATCATAGCGTTCTGAGTATGACCAGTCAATTTCTTGAGCCAAAAAAAAGCAAGAAAAAGTACATATGCAATTAAATAATTAAGAATCAACAGGAAAATTCAGTGAGGAGTTAAAGGGGCTCAAAGCCTGGAGCTATGATTCAGAAGTTTGAGCTTTGAACAAGTAACATCAGCCATCGCTCGTTGTTGGTTTTGTTGCCAGAAAGGAAAGGAGCAACCAGATACAAATCTGTCTTCTACTCACAGCTCTGTGGTTTACTGGAACAAGGTGTTCTTCTGCTCATTTTCCCTATTTATGTTCCCTGTGCTGGCTGACCTGTCCTCAGTCCCATTCTCCAGTTCCTCTCCTATGGTACTTGCGAGGCCAGCTCCTCCAGCCTTTCACTTCCCCCATTTCACCTCGTGCTCCAAGGCTCTTCAGCAGAGCTGTTAGAATGTGTCCTACCTTTTCCCAAGTTCCCTCATACAGACATTTTCAAATTCACCTTAAATTCCAGTCTTTTTCCAAAGTTTTTTCAAAGGGATGTGCAAAACAGCAGGGATTTTCAAACAAGAGCAGAACAAAATAAAGATAATTTCTTGCTAAATGAAAAAAAAAAAAAATCAACTTCTTTTCCCAGAAGTATGAGAACACAAGAGGTTTTGTTCCATTTGATTTCTACAGAAATTTTGCTTCATAGGGAAAAGCAATGTGTTTTTTCATTGTCATCCTCAGAAAAGGCTGAAGTTTTCCTAAGAGTTTCCAGAAGATTTGAACAACAGCCACTTTTTTCACTCAGTAACCCCAGAGTGCTGAACACAATCAGCCATCTACTCCTCATCTTCAGTGATGAGAGGCCATCTGACAACCAGCTGCATTGTTTTTTTTTGGCAGGAGAACATTGGTTAGCAAATCTACCTTCAAAAAGAGCTGCAGAGGACACCTTTGAAGGAAGCTTTTCAGAGGGACTGAGCAGCAGTTACTGCTGAACTGCGTGGTTCGTGACAATTAAGTTGCACCTGTGTACAAAGCAATTAGGAACTAAAATGCTCCATCAATCAGAGATCAAATACGTCCCTTATTACATCTTCACAAACTTCATAGAAAGAGGTTGAGATACTGACAACACGTTCTTAGTTTCCTCTCTTATGCAGAATTGGAGTCTAAAGCTAAGTCTATTATTGCAGCTTATGCATTCCCCCACCCTTCAGTTCTGTCAACAAGTGCTGATAGCTGGGCCGTTTTCAGAAATCTAAGCTCTTATCTCAGCATGTCTGTGCTGATCTGGAATTTCATCGCTTTCCATTTCATAATGTCTGACAGACAGAAGTAAGATGGCTTTACTTCAAGCACTGGGTGTTTCAGAAAGCTGCAAATACTCACATGTACAGGAACCTGATAAGTTATATTCAAAAGTGGCCAAAAATGACACATTTGTGCTTAAATTTCATTTTGTCACCCCTGCCATAGACAACAAGCAATAGCAGACTTCAGGCTACTTTTAGGAGAGGAGAGAAAATCCCCACTGTAAGTTAAATAAATTCTAGTTACAAGAATACTTTTGTTCAGCGATCCAGAACTGGTGGAGATGAATTTTGCTAGATGTTTTATGTATTCCTTTATCATCACAAAGAAACATCCTGGAGGAGCTGAGCAAAGAAAGCTATTTTAAATACTGGGAGTAGTAAAAATAATTAGTGTTCTGAACAGAAGTAGATTCATCCTTCCTGTACCACACTCATCCAAAACTGCCTCCATAATAAAACATAACGATGGTTGGACTCAATGGCCTCAAAGGTCTTTTCCAACCCAGATGATTCTGTGATAACTTGTATTAATGCAGGTATTTAGCAATACCACTAGGGTCACTTAGGTGAATGACAGAAAGACTGGTTTGTATGATACACAAAGAGATACTCGGTTTTGAATCAAAATCCTAAAGAGCAAAGAGTACATGCTAATTAAGCCAGAGATCACAGTAATACAATTAGAAATGTGGTTTCCGAAAAGCTAGAGATAGTAATTTTAACCTGCCAGTATGGATAAAGCTTAAGTATATAAGAAACTTAGTATTGATGCCACTTCATTTCACAATCTGCAGCAGAGCTGGAACTTTTTGGCAGAAGATGAGAGGAATCTCTCTGTATTGTACAGACATGTAATAAGCAAAACCTACCTGCATGAACCTCTTGTGATTTTTGCCTGTTCTGTGCTTTATGACTCCACACATACAGCACTAAGTTGCTCTATGGAGCACAAGCTCAGTGAAAAATAAAAAAAAAAAAAAAGGAATGATAAATCTGATAAATACAATCAATTTCTATTTTTATACATGTTAAAGTTCAGGCTGCTTCATAACTATATGATCAAAAGGTGTATAAATGAGCAGACTACAGGGAACAAGCTTCCACTCCAATACAGATCAATGTGATACGGACTGCCCAAACATTGCAGTCACCATCAAGCTGGGCTTAAGAATAGATCAGTAACTCTCCTCAACCATCAGTGTCTACTTGCAAAGCTCGCTGGGGTATAACGTAGATAAAGCTGAAGCTGACATAGAACTTGCAGGTAAGTTGAAGAGAGAAAGAATCAGAAGAATAATCGACTCTAAGTATCCAAGTATGGATTTTTCCTTTTTATTTTTTTTTTTTAACTGAGAATTTTTATGGGCACTGCTGAGTTTTAAACATGTAGAAGTGAGAAATATCTCCCCTACCGTTTCTTTAATGAAAATATAAAACCAACATCGTTCAAGAAGTAAATAGAACCAATACCTAGAAGCAATACCATTGGAAGCATTAATACCATACGTGCTTTTTAGATCTTTCCACATAACTTTGGCAGACAGCAGAACGCCCAGCCTTTTAACACTGCTGCTATTTCAGGCTGCAGCTCTCCAGCAGAGACAGCCACTCGTATCAAACGGCGTGGGCAGTCAGAGACAAAGTGATTTTGATGTACAGGCTGCCTGCACAGGTCCGACAGCCACGGTTTTGGAAATTGCTGCTCTTTAGTTCTCGTTACTGATCCAGCACTGCCACTGGATCCATCCGCCACGCTGAATGACTCAAAATAAACAGGCTTCACTATCCCCAGTTTTAAACATCATGATCCCTAGCAGCTCTTACTTTTAAGTAGATCATAAAGTCATTCAGGTTGGAAAAGAGCACTGAAATCACTGAGCCCAACAGTCAACCCATCACCACCACATCCACTGAACTACGTCCCTCAGTACCACAACCCCAGATAGAACCCCAGTGGCTCTAGGTTGTGCTTTTAAACCTAGAAAATCCTCCAACCTCTCAATCTTGTGCAAAGCCAAAAGATTCAAACACAAAGATCTACTCAACACCAATGCAAAGGCAGCACAGGCATAATCCCACAGTGCCTATCACCTTTATGAGTGCCATCAGAAGCAACTTGGAAAAGCCTTCAGAGCTGAAGGAATGGCAGCTCTGAGAGATGTTCAATAAGAGAGCAACAGATAACACAAAGGACAGTGCGTAATAGAAGCGGTCTCTTGTTAACCATGCTTAATTAGCAGTCAGGTTAGCCTACATTTATTCACTCTGATTAGATCATTAGCTGAGTGTTTGTGTAAAGAAATATTGAAATTCCTGCAAGTCAGAGGGCATGGGGAAACTGTTTGCAGGCTTCCCCCTCCCAAAAAAGATGTGAATGATCTCTGACTTCCAATTACACTTTTCTGATACCCAGCACAAGAGCCAAGGGCTTGGGAGAGATGGTGGCTTCACTACAGTTCATTATATATTCCTCTCCAGAATAAACCACAATGGGAAACATAATAAAGCTGTGATATTTGGAATTCAATCATTTTAATGTAGCTGTTATAACTTCAGCAGGTCAACGTGCAGCATAATAAATACAAATGACACAGCCAGCAGAAAACAGGGGTCTGATGTTATCACCATCTCCTTGCTATTATCTCAATTGTATCATTTTGCATATAAAGATTAACAATCCTACAAACAGCAACTCCACAAAGCTCGTTAAAGAAAGAGGAGCCAAGCATCTGGAAACGCTTGTGCCATGGTCTTGAGTGCAGACAGGGCTGTAATCAACACCAAAAGTAGAGAAGATTCTAAATGTTCAGTCATGATAATTATTAGACTCGATCTTTGCTAGATGATGTGGCTTAATGGTAGGCAAACTAGAAGAATGGGTGAATCATGGAATAAGGTGCATAGATTTTGTGGTTTTATTTTTTCAAGAGATAAACACAGACCCCTTCTATATATCTTGGTACAAGGGCCATGCAGAATTACACCCTTCAGGACACAGGTATATTGAATTTTATATATAATACATATATATATAGCTATAGTATAATCTGTATAAATTCAGCAAGCTTTATTAGCTGGAAAAAAGTAATTCTGTTTTCCACACCATTACCGAACAAATTGCTTGTTAGCATATAAGGAATTCATTCAAATTTTTATCTGCATCTCAACTAAATTTCATTACTGCGCTCTCTAAGCTATTATCTGTAATGATGAAAAATCTACACACTGTGGCTACGAGATAACCAAGAGATGTTACAGGAAAAAAAAAAATAAAATACTTTAAGCAGAAATTTAAAGGAAAAAACCTTGAGTCCTGACAGACAGAAAAATGAAGCTTTCTGTGCTTTGGGATCATGGGGCTTTACAAGCTCTTTGCAAAACACAAATGCTGCAAACTATTGGGGTTCAGCCACCGTGTCTTCACTCTTTTTGTTTCCTAGTACTGATTTGCCTATATTAAAGCCAGCCTACAAGTTCTCATCTTTCCTACAGACCCTTACCTGGCAACAGACTACATGTATTAAGCCTGGGGCTGTCAAGAATCCACATTTGCCCAATGACTCCACAAAGCAGTGTTCAGTACAACCTGCTGCTTTCATTATGGAAAGGCAGAAGTTTCAGACGGCCTCCACTAACTCCAATTATTGCCTCTTTGTTTGAAATGGCAATCAGTGGAAACACAGGTGACCTGTCAGCTGCATTGAACCTGGCACTACAAAACAACAGCCCACACGTGCAGCTTCACAGAAAGTGCTTAACCAGCACAATCCTTCTGCTGCACCCTCCCCTTTGGTCATGAGAACCAAGCATCCAGAGGCATCCTGACATGTAACAACCACCCAAGATCACAGGAATCTTTGTTTTCATGATATTAGGCCAAATTCTGTGAAAGACTGGAAATTTTCTGGAGTAACATAGTACTTCATGCACCACAGAAGACATAACTATGGACTGAAGTGACCTAAACATTATCGATTACAGATGTACTCTCAGTCACACCTGATAACCCATCAAGATGAATTTCTCCAAGAGCTTTATAATCAATCAGTCGAGGTCCCATGGGGGTCTCATGAAGGCCCCAGCAGTGGAGATCAATCCCAGCCTATTCCAGAGTTGCAATACACTTGTCAGATCATTCTCTCAGCCAGTACATGACTCCAACTGCACGTTCTGAAGCTACCAAAACAAACTAATAGAGTAATAGGGTCAACTCTGTCTCATTTACACCCTCAGAGAGGAGAGATCTAAACAACTGCTTAGGAAAAAAAGGAAAAAGAAAAAAAAAAAAAAAAAAAAAAATTATTTGATGTACTCATTCTCTGACTTTTGCAGCCTCTCCCAAACACAAATGCATGAATTTCAAAAAGTGCAACATTAAAAGACCAGTAGAGAAGTTCACTGTTGACATCATCCTCACTTCCAAGAGCTCCAAAAACAGCACCACTGGGAGAACTAAATGAGAGCTGAATGATGAAGGACTTAAATGTCCTCCATCATCACATTGCAAAGCCACGAAAGATCTATGCATGAGGGACCTAAAATGGGATGGAGTACTGGTAGGGGTAAGTTAGCATTCAAAATAGTCTGATCTTCAATCTTTCAATATTGAAAAATCATTTAAAAGACAAAACAAAGTAATGCTAGCACAGCAGATCCAAGTTTTTCCTTGGTGTGAAACTAAATCTTTAATATTCTGCACAAGAAATCAGTTGTGACAACCTCTGCTGAGCTCCTGCAGAGCCCTCTCCATGTGGATGATACCAGCAAGGTCACTGCTACTGCTGGCCCAAAGCTTTCAAACAAGATTTGTCCTTTGTTCAGAGGGGGAAGTGACATGGAGTTTTTGCTGCTTTGTTTGCTCCGATTGTCTTTTCTGCTCAGAAAATTAAATTTCATGAAGTTCCTTCTTATAGATTGAACACTTTGTGCTAAACAAATGGTTATAGTCTTTCTGGTGCTTTCAATAAATTAGAACGAGATGTTCAAGCCAATATTGAACTGACACAAATTAGATTTACCCACAAAATTTTCCAGAAATATCATCTTGTTGAACAAGTACTGTATTTTGCACCTGTTAGAAAATGTTTATTGCTTTATTTCATTAGCATGTCCTGTCAAGCTTTAATTTTAAATTGCTTAGCAGAAGAAAAAAAGCATTTTGCTTAAGGAACTGACTTTTAATAAGAAAAATCAGCCCACGTGGAATAAAGGACCAGCGTGTCTTTAGAGTACAATTTTTGTTCGTAGCTTGAAGCACAGATCTTCCAAATGATTCAGATAGCTGAAATAAACAAACCTACCACTGGACTCTATTTTAATACAACTTGTCAAGACTGAATCATTTTCATTAAAATAATAATAATAACCTATTTTAAGCTACATTGATTTTTCAGTTCTTGTCTGCTTTGACAAGAATTTCCTAACACAATGTGTGGCTTTTGATAATGTTCATTTAAAGGAAAGCTAAAAGCAGAAGAATTGAAGTGATTGTTTACACTGCTGCTATATGTCTTTGTTCAAAGGTCCATCTGCCCATAATGTCCCCTAAGAGAAGGGAAATGCATTCCTCCAGAAACTGCAGTTGACTTCAGTAATTTCTGTCAGCTGAAAGTGTGGCCCCTCTGTTTAAATGTGAAAAGGGGGAAAAAAAACAACAACAACAACAACAGCAAATCAAACAAAAGAAACCAAATAACCCTAAAAATCCAAGAGGAAAATTATTTGTACTTAACGAGTGTACTACAGACTGAGGATATTCCCAAGAACCAGTGATGGTCATGGTCAATCACTGAAAAACAAGCCTGTTCCCTATGAATTTTACTGTTGATGAAAATATTATCTAAACCTATCATAAACGCATAAGGTTTTGATTTCATTGACAGCAGCACATCAATTAAGTTTTACTTCTTGCTGTTAATTTTGATAATTACCTTTTTGCATTTCTCTAAAGCACAGCCAGATCTGCCTCTGACACAGCATTCTCCAGGTAGTCCCACATTTGCTAATATTAAAGCTAATTGGCAGTACTTTGAGTAAAAAACCTTAAAAATGCTCCTTACATAAGACCTTTAGATACGTGTTCTTAACAGCACGCAACTAACTCCATGCTAGGCAGCTACCAGATGTTTTAGTATAAATAATATAAACTACATCCCTAACAAGCTGCTCAGACAGGGGAGGTCTCATGTGCAAAAACAAAATTACATTATGTTCTTTCCATGTTTTCCAGCCTTGAATGCACTGAATCTAGTCAAGCTTTTCAAAGATAGTAATGAGAGGTGGAAAAAAAATTAAATAAGAAAATTCCCAAACTAGAGATTTTTGTCATAAAGTGCTTGTTCAGAGATGCTTGGTTCCGTTATTGTCTTTAGAAGTCATTCAAACACCAATGCCTAAAATCAGGACCCCACAGCCATATAGGAGGTGACTTATTTGCTCCTTAACAATTGCTCTTCTATAATTTTCATACTAGGTATTTCAGTGTGCAAAGCAGCACATACTTAAAGGCACACCACTTTTTATGTACTCTAATTTGGAAAGTTTAATCAAGTAACCAGCAAGTAGTGATGTCCAATATAGGAGGAGAGGGAGGAGAGGGAGGAGAGGGAGGAGAGCCTCTTTCCATACCTTAGTTTTAAAAGCCCCATGCTAAGCCTGGTGCCAGCAGCAAAGTTTTAAGTACCACTTAAACAACAGTTTTCATAAATGATCCCTTTCATACCAGGAGAGACAGTGGAAAGAGAGAGCATTTGCAAGAAGTAGTAGCAGTTTCCTATATTTTCTAACCACAGTTTAATCACATCTTGCCTTGACAGGTGGACTGAGGAGTGAGCTTTCTGTAGACCACCATCCAGCCAGCCCAACCCTAGAGCTGATAAAACAACAACTGCAGCCTTCAATCCTTATCTGATATCCATACATACGGCATTTGGCTTTGCAGTGTCCAGACTGATAAGGACCGATAGTAAAACAAGGGCTGTGCCTGGCTGCAGGATATATGAGCTATTCAGTATGTTTACTCTCAGCTATCATGAAGCATCCTTCCCAGGGCACAGTTAGCACCATCACGAGGCACCAGCAGTTGCATTTTCATCGAGTGCCACGATGCATTTCGAGACCTATAACACAGGTCTAACATTACCTTAGTCAACGGTGTCTTCTCTGATTTGTCAATTGATTGTTGATACGCTGTCTGCAAAGAGTTCAATCATTGAGAGAGGAACATACAGGCAAAGTAAATGTGTTTTCCTCCAGAGGGAGCAGAAGACATACTGCAGGTCCTTTCAAGTGCTCTTCGGAGCACTTTGGAAGGTAGATTGCTTAATTTAATGTTCAAACAAATGATACAGTCTGAAAGGCCTTCGTGTGTTCAGATAATGCTTTCTCAGAAATTTAATTCTCTAATTTCATTAGGTACCGCATCAGCCAGCGCAGTTTTCAGGGACACATTTAGAGGGCAACTCATCTGAGTGTAATTTTAAAGAAACGAATTTGACACAGTGTCAATCTATTGCCAAGCTGCATGGCATCTCCTAGGAAAACAATTGAATTTCAGAACGCAGCCTGCTTGTTTTAATCTCCCCAATCTCACTGGGATAAAGTTACTCTTTTACATAAGCAGCAAATATATTCGATGTTTGATGATGTGCAACTTAAAATTTGTCCTTCACCAAGGAAAATGACTCAAGGCTTTCAAAAATGAAAGCTGAAATCTTAGCCACTATCTCCTTCGGTTTTCAAACGATTTGCAACGAAAGATCATACTAGCCACTGCCATCTTAAATTTGATTCAGCTCCTTAATTTTATAAAGCGCTTAATTTCATAAAACACCTTCCAGAAGAGGCTATCCAGCCCTCTCCAACTCTGAAAACCCAACCACACATCATCCTCCAGTGATAAGCAGGGATAAAAACCCCAATGCTCCAGTAAGAAAACCTATGAGTTTCCAAACTTTACTGATAAAGAAAGATTTAAGTTAGTACAATGCAAATCTAGATGTAAAAACAGAACCACACAGCCACCTGAAGCCTAGAACAGTATTCTGTCTCTTTTTACGGCAGGACACAAATCCAGATGGAAGTGTTCCTCAGTGAAGGAAAAGATCTCACAAAAGAACTGGAACACACCATCCTTTTCTGACGATCTCATAGGAGAACTGGAGGACTATGAGAAGTAGGTAATGCTACAGGCAGCACAGATAAGAATCTGCAATAGTTTCAAAAATAGCTACTTTCTAGAGATGGAAAAAATTCCTTTTGTTGTCAAGGAACGTGATCAAGTGCAGGTACAGAAACATTTCATCCTAATGGCTCCCAGCGAAGAGCTCAATGTCCTTGAAAATTTTGCCAAGAAATGTTAACTCAGTGGCCACCAATACACTATTTCCTTAAGAGTACACAGTTTAAAAGTCACACCTACCCACAGCTCATCCCCAAACACGTAGAGATGGCCTTATCTCCCTGTGAACATTGCAAGAGAATAACTCATCTTCTGAGATGTACTTGTGTGGATTCGGGAGGCTGAAGGTGGGAGCGAGGAGGCCACAGAACATCGATGAAGGAGGAGATCTCTATGGATTTGCTGGCTCTATCATCAGCAATTGTCCGCAGATGTTGGGAACTTTTTCCATTAAGTACAGGGAGAGGAAAACAAAACAGTAAATGCTATTTCCAGACTTCAGGCCCTAATGAGGCCACACAAAGGGCAGTGCATGCTGAGATTGGGAAGTGGGTAAAAGTAATTTAGAAAGAAATATGTTTCACAAGGAGCCTAGAAAGATTTAAATTCTGCTTCTGACTTGCAGCAAGTCTGGACGCAGGGAGGTCATGGCTTGATGTTATTTTGATGATAGAGAGGAAATTTATATCTAGCTCATTAAAGTTTTAATCAATCTTCTAGCTCTGCAAAGATAGTTTATATTTATATATAGTTTATATTTGTAGCCCCAGAAAATATACTATTAATATCATTTTCTGCTCTGAAAGTTATTTTATCTGTCCAAAGCAAGGAACAGAGCATGAAGTGCAGCATTCAAGCACCTGCCATACAGGCTTGGTTTTAGTGCACAAAATCCCCCCAAGTAGTTTAGTTGTACAGAGGAGTTATGAGGTTCAAGCGACAGTTGTAGAGGATAGCAAAAAGTTTCTGCTAATTTCTCACTCCTTCCTGTGAAGGAAATCCCCCAACCCTCAGGGACTTCAATGGCAGAAGTTACACTTCAGCTGAGCACTTAATTCAAGACTGTCTTTCATTAAAGCACTCCAATAAAGACTAAAGCCTTACAGTGAGTTACAGGAGCAACCTGAAAAAGGTTAAAAGAGAACACGATCCCCCCTTAGACTTTGTTTCCTCCCTGTTTGTTACCCCACTTGTTCTTGAGGTTAACTGTCATCATATTTAGAAACTGTGACTCAGCCTTCCCTCTGCCAGCCAGCAATGAAGCACTGTCCCTAAGGCAGCTCGCAAGCATCACGCTTCATTCACTTGAGCCCAAATTACAAAATCCTCCAGCATATATATAAGGATGGATGCATGATGAAAGGGACAAAGCCTTTGCTGGGTATTGTTTGACATCCACAATTGTGCATTCCTCCCTGGTCCTCAGAGCAGTGAGGAGAGACATTTCATGGCCTTGGAAGCTGCATGCTCAGCCTCTCTCAGGCACCGGAGCAGCTTTCCTGGGGATGCCAGGAAGAACAAGCAGGTCTGGGGCTCTGGTGCAGTCAGAACATTGCAGAACCATCTGTTACAGCTCATCCTTTGCTGTTTGAAATGGATGAGAGAAGATATTAATACTAAGAGCCCTGTGGGATAGGGTGCATCTCAAATCCCCATGACAGAATGCTCATCACATATTGTTTCCAGCACTGTAATTATCTGATAAAGCTATTAACCATATCCCCGAGAAGCTCTAAAGCACTAATATTTCCCACTAAAGCAATCTGAATCATAGCTAAGTATTAGTCAGCAGCTGGATGTTACTTTGGGAAAAAAAGATATAGAAAGAAAATTATACTGGGAGAGTCACTGCCTTGCACTGCTGAGAAATCTAAGGTTGACAACAGGAGGCCTTGCTACTGCACAGTATTTTTTTCTTGGAAGAACTTAGTGCAGATGAATAAGAAAACGGGGAGGAATCTTTGGTCTCAGCACTTGGGTTGAGGGAGGAGAGTACTGGGGGGTTAGTGAGAAGATGAGACCCTGCAGTGGGGCAGTGGAGCTGGGAAGGGAACTCTATAATCAGCAAGCATACTAGGAAAAACACAAATTTCACACTGGAAATGTGAAAAAAGGTGCACTTTAGTGATGGATGTCCCTAAATTATCTGGTACTGTACAAGTCACCCAATCCAGATGCAAGAGTGGGTGCCCCAGGCCACATTTACCTCCTGCTCACAATGACATCAATAAGAAAACACAAATAATTGTAAGCAAGCTGTTATGGACTCATCCCACAGTAAAAAAGCAGCAACACAAAAGAATTCCAAGGGTATATATAGGATCCCTGTACACCAACTACCATAGAAACAGAGATCTCTTCCAAATTTGGTGATTCTATAAGGTCATCCAATCCTACCATCCACATATTACCAATACTTCCCACTAAAACATGTCAGTTAATAAATAATAGGAAGTTATCGATGAGACAAGAATGTAAGTTGAAACTTGGGACGCTTCAGAAGCAAGCAAAGTTCACCTAGAAATCAGGCCTATGTCACTTGAGCAAAATTCATTTCGAGGAAGTCTGCAGAGGTCAGAAAGATCCTGCTCATTAATGATTTATCAAGCCAATGTACTTCAGGGTCCCTGCAGTCAGCATGAGCAACACATTGTTGGGAAGATGAGTCTGCAGCTGTTCCCAGTCTGTATATCTGCCCCTGTAATTTACACCCTGTACAATGAGGCTGACGTGGGAAGTGTTGGGCATTTGGACATTTATTCACAGTAGGTGCGTTGCTGTCTTCCAGTGATACACCCAGAGGTGAGCAATTCCCAAAGACAGCTCCCAGAAAAACAAGCAGATTAAAGGGAAACACCCTTGGGTCAGCTTTGTTTTATCTTCAGTTTTGAATGTTCTAATATTAACAGAGCTGCAAATATACATTTCCCTCCTCGCCTTCAGAAGGGAGCAAATAAGAGGGGTGACATTGAGCCTTATTTACCAGCGAGAGCAATTTCAATTCTCCTCTCCATTCTCTTTATCTCACTTTCTTTCTTCACATTTATATTTACTCCCTATTTTGTCATCACAACAATACTCCAATCTGTAATTAATGTGACACTGAGAGTTTCCAGGATCATTATTCTGTAGGCTCCAATAAATAAAGAAAAATAAAATTAATAAAAAGAGCTGTAAGGAACTTTGTAAGGAGTTAGCAAGTTCACCTCCATTCCGAAGGCACAACTACGCCTGCACTCACTGATACAGCTTCCTTATGACCCATAAGAATGGAAAAGCAGGCTTGTCCTCACCACTGCTAAAAATCTTCACTGCAGTAAGAATTCTGGATTTCATCTTCCTTTTTATTTCTCTCCTTCCTTCTTTTGGTAGCAGCAGTTCTCAGTGTAAGTCCCTAGCGACTTTAAAGGGTTTCCAGTACCAGAATACTGCTCTGCCCCACTGCACCCAGGGCCAGCCAGGTAGCATGCTGGAAAACACAGCTGCAAATTAATACTACAGGATTCTGACTTATAACATCCCTACTTGGATTTTGTAATTTCGTATATGGAGATATCAAGCCATTCTCATCAAGAGCCCAACCTACAGCCTCTCAGAGTCTCTATTGCCTTCAAATGGCTTTGGATCACCTCCCAAAGGGGAAAAAAAAAAAAAAAAAAAAAAAAAAAAAATTACAAATCATCTCATTAACTTCTCCAAATGTGTTTTGAACAACTTCCAGAAAAATAAATGAAGAAAAAGGTATCCAAGAACACAAGTCAAGGAGGGGAATGGAAAAGTAATAATAATAACATATATATACACAAACAGATATATACACTTCCCAGCCTGTTTCCAAAATGATGCAAGATGAAATAGAATCACATATTGCAAATGACTCCTACAGTCAGGGAGAACAGACCCTGCCATAAGGCTGCCCTTCGATCCTTGTATGCTTCCATCATTTTCAGCTTACTATTCAGCTGTGTCACGTGCAAAGCATTCACACAACCATTGCCAGAAATAACCAAACTTCTCCCCGTCTGCACTTGCTCTAAGCTGAGCAGAAAGAACATAAACCCACACCAATGGTAATACTGTTACATCAACAGATGTGAATTCTGATTTACACAGCCATATTTCTTCCCTACAGTCTTTGTTGTACCAAGAGTATGAGGACTTGCATAAAGTTTTCTTCTAATCACATACATTAAAAAACTCTTACAGGACATACACATGAAAAAACAAGCCCATTGTGGCCAGACACCTGCAGGTGGAAGCACAGAATATAAGTGCCTTTCAGAACCATGCCTTAGGTTTTAGAAATCAGGGTTTGAGGCACAGCAAAACTTCTGTGCAGCTGATGTACTCCTACTGGCATTTTAATTCCACCATAGGCCTATAATAGGTTAATGTGGACCTGCCTACTATGGCAATATAATTAATGCTGATGTCCTGGACATTTCCTGCTCACTGCTGAAGTGAAAGCCTCTGCTGGGTGGTGATTATGAAGCATGATTGCCTTTGTAATTCTAATATCTGCTTTCCTCAATTTACAAGTCTCCCACCAAATAAAACCAAGGAATAGATAGAAACCTAATTAGCATAACAAAATTAAAATTATTAAAGTGATCCGCAATATCATCCTGCTGGGTTTTGCATCAAATAAAGCTTTGTTCTGCAACAACTTCACTGTTTGAGAAACAGATTGCTGTCAGCTTCACGTCGCAGCTCACCAGAGTTCAGAGAGGGTATCGGCATTCATTTGTCACTTACGTTGTTTTGATAGATGGAGTCACTGGCCACACAATTCTGGGGGAGAAGCAGCAAAAATGCAACTAAAGCCAACGTGTAGCCCTAGTTTCCTCTGCTCTGAAAAGTATAACTTCTAAAAATTTGCAGAATAACTCTTGGAAGAGCAAATACATTTATAAAAATGAAGCAATTGCTCAAAATTCACCCAATCTTGTGTTGTGAAGGCTGGAGACCAAAGACATGACCAAATGCACTTCTGAAGGAAAGACATACCCTCAGTCAGAGCCTCTTCATCAATCCAGGCTCCAAGAAGCCCTCTGCATGGTCAGAGCTATTTAGCAATGCTGAAGGAAGGTTGTAAACACAGAAAGCAACAAATGCTATGGCTGACAAACTTCCCCCCCTCCTTGAAACAGTATTAAACCTCTTTGTTTAAGCTGATGGGGAAAAGTGAGATATAACTGATAAAAAAATTAAAATAAAAAGGTGGCAGTGTGGTATTCAGTTCATCATTTTCCTAAGCATTAACGAGATCATATGCCAAGAATGAATGAATGATATAGGATGGACAATAGATTCAACATACCCCTCAGAAAACTGGCTGCATTCACTCTGCTGTGAAGTCGTCCCATCTGACAGCAGTAGAGCAGTGAGATAAGATGGATGGGAGAAAGTACTCAGAGAGCATCTTCCTTTGCCTTGCCTCCCATGGATTCATAAACCCATCTCTGAATTTGGTGCAGTATTCAGTGGTTTCTAAGTTACAGCCCTCCATGGTGACCCCACACCCAATCAACAAACCACTCCCCTCACTTGAAAAAAGGTTACAAAAAATAATAAAATAGAAAAAAAAAACAAAACAGGGCCTAAAAGAAAGGCAAGACTTCAGTCATATCCAGAGACCCAAAGTTATTACAGTAGAGATAATTGCACATTTGATTTGACTGAAGAACTCATTGAAATTTTTCTCAGAAGACCCAAGAAAGAATGCTGCCAGTTGCTGGAGGGAGTCTGCTCCTCCACATCACGTGAAAAGCCCAGATGCAATTTGTAAACCATACCAGAGGATGAGTTGAAAAACCCAGAGCACATGTTTCACCTTTGCCCAGTCCTGGCCCCAATGGCTGTTGATCTGGTTAGCGCACAGCTCAATTGCTTTCTATGCTAACAACAAATGCAGCCTAAAAAGAAAAATACCTTTTTGAAAAGTATAGCACAGAAAACTTCAGAGAAGGATTTCAGGCATTTCAACACAATCACTGCTTTGTTCCTTGCGTGGAGCTTAAGCACACTCTGCAGTCTACAAATTAAACATCCACAGCTATGATAGCTGTGCGATAATTATTTATTTTTTCCAGCATGCTTCATCATGGAAGGCCTCCAAAGTACACAGGAAGGCACACAGAGCTCAGTGTGCTGCAACATGGGGGTGCCAGCAGGACCTGGGACAGAAACCAGCTCCAAGGCAGACGGGGACAAGAACCCATTGCACAGCTGGAGCGGGCACCGACAGGACTTGGGAACACAATCTTAAAACTTTGCTGTTTTTCCAACTCTATGAACTCTAAGCTTCCAACTCCTCCAGAAAACTGCCTTTTATTCCTCTTCTATCATTTGCGTGCCCTGGTTTTCCAAAGGTGAAATGGAGTTAACATTTATTTAGACAGGCACCCATTAGAAACTTGTTTAAATAGCTTTTTATAGCCCAGAACTTTCAGCAGTGTTATCAGAGTACTTCCACTCTGCACAACTTGCAAACAGCCTTCGGGTATGTATTTTAATGAACATTTGTCTTTGACAAAAGATGCATCCATCAGCCATATTTTAAGGCTACATTATACATCTCACCTGTTTCTACCCAACGGCACTCCTCATGTATGCACTGAGGGAATCTCTTTTGCCATGTTTAAGAAAAGAACCCATAAATTCAGTAAATGTAAGTCATCAAATACAAAAGCAAAACTATGTAACCTAAAGTGAATGAGACTTTAGGGAATTTCTAACTGCTTCTCAGCAACACGGGGCAGAGCAAGAGTATGGATCATGCCATGACAAATTACTGGGACTTTCTGCATATACATCACCTAATTCTAACACTGATCCACTTCATTTTATAATTTTGGTTTTAATTCGGTCATCTTTCCCTTTTTCTCACACATTCTGTTCTCTGCTGGGACTTTTTAAAAATAGCGCATGTATTTAAGCCAGATTCACTCAAAAATACCACATATAAATCCAGGCCAACAATAAATAATGACTGGGTTCTCCCAGTTGCTAGAACCAGATTTATATGGAGTTAATGGAGTACCCTTCTCGCCTGTGGGAATGCAAGGATAGTCTCAGCTGCTCCCTTCCTCCTCTGCTCATTGCTCTCTCCATGAGCACACCTGGCCACAAGGGCCAGGCACCCATCCACTCCTACCCACCTCCCTGTAAACACACTTCTTTCCCGTTTCTCCTCCAGAGGAAGGGACTTCCTATTGTCAAAAATTGTTCATTTACCACCAAGTGGCTCTGAAAACTGTTCGCAGAGGCTGATGGATATGCACATAGCCACAGCTCAGCAGAGTGGAATTTGGGGCAGGATCTCTTGTGCATTCCCCAATATTTTCTTTCATTTTCCATCCAAATTGAAAAATGTTGCTCTAAATTTAGCTGTAAAGCTCCTTTTCCTCAAAGGAACAGCTCTGTCCACTTGATGGAAAGCACTGTGCTAGGAGCAAGCAGGAGATGGAGAGGAGATGGGGAAAGGGCCTGGGAGCCCAGTGCCTGGCAGAGCAGAGGTGAAGAGAAGGAAAAGAGATAGATCAGTGTCACCAGAGCCAGATTTTCTCCACTCTGGAAAAAAATAAAAATAAAATATTGAGGAAAACAGCTCCCTTCACAAAAGCTGACATACAATCACAGTCTAATAGAAGAGACCAAATGGGAAAAAGTGAATAAGAATATGTATTTTTTTATATTGCTAATGTTACAATTATATGTTGTGGTCATACATATTAATAGAAGGAGTACTTATTATAGACATAGTGGATTATTTTTTTCAGGGCTTTCTACAAAGTAGGGTTGTTTAAATTTGCTCCACTCAGCGGGGGTGAAATGGGATTTTAAAAGTATCCATAATGATACAGAGATGGAAGGAGCAACCAGAGGAAGAGAGTTTGTTCTCCTGGTTATTTTCTTTATAAATTCTGGCTTCATCATAGTCTATCACTTGACCTTGAAGTGAATTGAGGAGCTAATACAAGGCCTAGCAAAATGAATTTCAGCTACATCGCATCCTGAAAATGAATACTGTGTACATGCAGAGAATGAGCACAGGGATACAGACAACATTCTCTGTAGATGACATATTTTAATAAGGTTTTTTGTCCCCCAACTTCAAATCTAACTGCATTAGTATCAACTTAAGAGCTACACAAGAACATAACAAAAGGATGTTAAACTTTTCAGAGCACTTCTTCACAAAGAAAACCTTTTGGAAAAAACTCTTCAGAAGTAATTGTTACAAAGGAGATTCACTCACATTTTAAGGGTTTTTGTTGTTGTTGTTGTTGTTTTTTAAATGGAGTTTCTATGAGTTTTTTAAATGGAGTATCTATTTCTTGCTTTGGGAATTTAGAAAACTAGTGGAGGTCAAATGTCAAAATCTTCTACTCAGTTTCAAGTTTCTCATTTAATTCTGGTTTCTTGCATTCCCCATGCATTTCTTGGAACAGATCCTCAAGATACAGCAAGTAACATCGGAAATAAAATGATTATTTCTGAGTTAAAAGCCTAAGAACAAGTTCTGAGACACCTCACATCCAGAGAGGCTTGAAGTTAATACAAGCCTCCACGCAGCCGCAGAGCTCAACTTCCAAATGTAAGTTACTGTGAAAACATTTGTTCAAAAATAACACAAACCATTAAATTTCACTTCAAAAATGCTCTGGTGGTGTTATATAGTATGCTGCAAACCACTCGTACTTACGGCCCAGCATTAATCATCAGAAGCCCAAACAAGTAAAAAGAAAATAGCACTGCCTTTTCCTCACTAGAAAGTGTAAAGAAAAATCTCACAATCGTATCACATCAGAAAATGGGCACTCAGACACAGCTGCCTTATTCAAACACAGCCATAGGGTAGGCTACACTTGGCTCAGATCTCCTGCTTGCCTGGCTACCTTGCACACAATGTGCAATTCAGGGGTGATATACCCCCTGCTTTAATAGATATTTTCAGTGTCTAGTCTGCTATCCAAACTGAAGGTCAGCTACACTGATAGCAGCATCTGTTGCAACTCATCGTTCCCTCTCCTTGCAGCAAGCCCAGGGAAGACACCATCCAAAAGCCACGTGCCTCACATACTCAACGTTCTCCCAGCTTCATACTCCATAGATCAAAAGCATTTGACATGAAAAGCTTGTTAGCAATGACCTGCTCACCAGCCAATTTTAGGAGGGTTCAGCATATGTCTAATCAAAAGATCATCCATATAAATCAGACTTTCCCTTTTAATTGTAACATCTCAGTGGGCCTTTCTAATAAATATTTTAAATTCATTAAACAAGTATCATAAAAGTACCACCTTGGGCCTTTTAAACACTTCAGAATTTAAAACACAAGCCCAACTTGGTGCTAAAGCCTACTTGTGTTTAATGTCAGCATCTCCCCATGCTGACATTTGAGACTGCATGGTGCTACACTGCTTTGTCATTCACAGCTGCCCACACCTTTGAAGCAAACAATATATAGGCAATGAATTGTCTGTAGTTCCATGATCATCCTGGGTTCCATGATCATCCTGGTCATTCACAGAATGGCCCAGGTTGGAAGGGACCTCAAGGATCACGAATCTCCAAACTCCCTACCACAGCCAGAGCCACCAATCTTCCCATTTAATACCAGCCCAGGCTGCCCAGGGCCCCATCCAAGCTGTCCTTGAACACCTCCAGGGATGAACAGGGCAACCAGAACCTCTATGGGCAGCTGTTCCAGCACCTCACCACTCTCATAGTAAAGAACTTCCCCCTGACATCCAACCTAAATCTTCCCTCCTTCAATTTAAAACCATTTCCCCTTTTCCTGCTGTTACCTACTCTTTCAAAGAGTTGACTCTCCTCCTGTTTATAGGCTTCATTTCAGATAGCTTAGCACATTGACTGTGTCAAACAACTCATTTAGATTCAGGTACCTCAGGTGTTGAGCACAGAATATCATGGATGTGCTGGAGTTGCTGCAGAAAGGGTTTGGAATGACTGCAAAGCATACTGGGGGTTGGGAACAACAGCATAAGATGCTCCTTCAAGGCCTAAGGATACACAATATGTTCTCAAATAACTATTTGTGGATGATTCTGATAACTCCTGGTCCAGAACCAGGACATCAAACCAAGGTTCTGTACGTAGGGGAACGTACCTCCAATAGCAACCCCCCAAAAATAATCATTTGCAACATAAGGAGGTCCTGAAGTCACCCCCAACTGAGACTACAACTATACTGGGAAAAAAATCCATCAGATTTCAGGGGCCAGGACTCATGCCAGATTTTATTCCTGTTCTGAGGCCATAACTTTCACACAAGAGTTGTGCCTTTCCTTTCCAACAGCAGACCTTAATACGCAAGGTCTCAAGAATGAAGCATTATGTACTTCCTATCTCCCTAGCATCTGTGAAGCACTCAGAAATTGTCAGGTAAGTGTCACATCTTATATAAAATCTTGGATGTGATAAGTCTTCACAACAGCTTCAAAAGAAACTGAAGTGTTCACATTACAAACCATTGCACTTTGCTCGGGCGGGTCCTCACACTTCCTAGTTTGTGCAGTTGTGCTTATTTTATGATTATATTCCAGAATAAGCTGCATAAGCAGAAACTTGATAATTAATGCAAAATATTCTCCTCAAGGTAGCAAAAAAAATGGTCAGAATATCTTCATGGGAAACAACTCAAAACTATTACTATTACAAAACTATAGATCAAACTCCAAAGTTTTAATAAATATCCAAAGCAACTGCTTTACTACATACAAGAGATTATTGGAAAAGCCACTGTTTTTCTTCATGTTTCACTATGATTTTTTACATTATAGCAGTAATCTCTGCAGCTACTCAAAAAAAAAAAAAAAAATCAAGTTTGGGCTATGGGAAGGGATTCCCTTTTTTGCCATACAACTCCATTTCGCTCCCCAGTTTTATGAATAAATTTTCTTATTATCCTACTAACAAAGTGAGCAAACAGATGCAGCAAGCTGCTCAATGTAAATTCCTTCCCACATTCTGTAAATACAGGTTGTGTATGAGCTGAAATGAAATCAAAATATATATTAAAGCCTTTGCAGTATTTCATTTCCCACTGAAATTATTATCAGGCTCACATCAGAAAGCGGAGGGGAGGGAAACTTCATAAAAAGGGTTGGCATCATGGGTCCAGTAGGTCATCGACCAAATTCATATCTCCCTGTTAGAAACAATGCCACGTGCCACACAATTTTGGACACACCACCATGAGCAGCCTTGCACAGCTATGGCACAAGTAGAGCACTGACAGAAGGAGCTGCTTACAGCCATCAAGCACGGCACAAAGTGGAGTTGAGCTCTTTTTTAACATCAACATCTTTTCCAGCTTTGGTAGCAGAGAATTAGACTCAAATACTTTCAAAAAAGAAAACCCAATGTAAATGTAAAAGAAAAAAAAAGGAGATGTGTTGACAGTGGAATTTACTTTGCGAAGTGTAACTTTACGTAGTATGCTGGACTGTCTCTGAGGCCTCTTTACTTGCAGCATGCATCCCTAAAGCATCTCAAAAGAAATATCCTGAACCAGAGCATCTAACTCAAGGTCAGATATACTTGTTTAATATACAGATACTTTAAGATAATTACAAGCCATACAAGAAGATTAAAGCATTTGGCACAAATGACTTGCCTAACCTTCCCCATTCCATCAGCTAAACCTGAAACATTTTTTTTTTTTTTTTAGGTATATATAATAACAGCATCTTAACGCAAAAAACAAATGTTTTATACACAGGGATTAGTATTTCTTATCTTATTAAATACACATGAACCAGCACAGCTGTGCTGGTTAACTTGGTTTAGTTAATAGTTTTCCTTCATGCATCTTTGCCAGTGATAGGCTCCTAAAGAAGTAAACCAAACTAAAGAAACAAGGTTTCTTCCATTAACCAGCTTAAGGAGGAATACAGGAAAAAATAACTTCTAAGTGTTTAGAAACTCCCACACCTACAAGCCCACCAGCAAAATCCATCACAGAGTTTGACAAGGACACATGACATGAGAGGTACTTGGAAGGAAAACCATGGGTGAAAAAGTATAAGTATGTTTTATTTAAACAAATGATGGAGAAGCACTGGAGTAAATCTGCTGTTGCATCACTTTTTTTCCATCCAGCAGCACTGTTTGTGCTGACAATTCTTTGTTAGTATTTTGATTTAAGAAAGGAAAACATCTTAGAAGATGGATAGCTTCATCCAGATTTCTTTACATCCTGTTACCTCATCAGCAGCAGAGTTGTGTATTCTGCACCTACTGCACTTCAAACTGTACAGCAGAGAGGCGTGAAGCCTTCACTCAGCACCAGTTGCAGGGATGCACAGAAGCATCTGCTCACTGCTCTTCACCTGATTCAAACAAGAATTTTTCCTTTGGAACAGCCTTGACTGGCATATAACTGACAGATAATATGACAAATATTATGTATTGTGAGAAAGTCAGATAATTTGACTGTTGTCTTATTGTTTAGTTTGCCCATTCTTGGTAGCTTGCTGTTCTTCTAGCTTGCAGATTATCCTAACTCAACAGAAAAGTTCTCCTGTAGTATTTACATGAGTTTTACTAACTACATTCTCCTCCTGCTACTACAAGAGATGTACTTGGCCACTTTATGTGAGGAAAGGTTTGCACTAACCACTGTATTAAATGTTTTGAGAACGTTTTCCTTTCCTTAGCCTTATAGGCACAACTCATTTTCCTTGCCAATTCTTCACTTCAAAGCACACCCACTCCATAAATCCCCAGCTGTCTGCCAAAGCGGCTGCAGTTCCACACACAGGAGAAAAAAAAAAACTAAAAAAAAAAAAAAAAAAAAAAAATAGTATCTACAAACACATAATAACTATAACAAGAACACGTGTTCTTCATATTCCAACATGCAACATTGCTGCCAAAAAAACAACTCATGCACCAAGAGCTTCCTCAGTTGAGCTGCAGTCTCTGCTGTGTAACATGTATTCTCGTGGAACTAAGTATTCTCTTTACATACATAGAAATCTAATAGCATGTTTAAGTCATTCAGGTCAAGATAGGAATCTGCAAAGCACTCAATACTGAGGCAGTTCTACATCAATCAATGCTTGTATTTTTTATTTTTTTTTTAGCAATTCAGAAAAAAATATGAAACAAGACCAAAAATCCAGTACCAGCATAGTAAATAACCAGTCCAGAGCAGTCATGTACTTCACTCATTTTGCCAGGTTTATTGCTGACAGAAGAGGTCTACTTTTCCAATTCAACGAGCAATAAGAGGTCTGACAGTTAACAGAGGCTTTATCTGAAGTAACCATGTAAACACATGCTGCTCACCCATTCTTTCCAGATGGACACGTGCCCCAAGCATGACCTTCATACTGTCTCCTCAAACAAGAGGGAAGGAGAGGTGCCCACTTCCTTTAAAAGTATGTCACTTTCCTGAACATGTTTGTGAAATGTGTTAAAGATTTTTTGTTAAGATATCTGTATACTAAAGGATTCTTTACTTCCAAGAAGGTTTGTAAGAGTGAATATATTGCACATTAACAAAGCTATAAAAGAAGCTGCTACCATTTCATTTGCTTTTATCATCTTCCTCTGCACCTAATAGCACATTATGCATGTTATAATGAAATCTGATTGCACAGCTGGGTGATATTCTCTGGACAGAGTTTTCCTCCCAGTCTACTTCTCCAAACAACCTCATCTTCCTTTATTTCCCAAATATAACAGATGTTCTACAGTCGCATTATGAATATGATATTAACAAAGTGAAAGCTGTAAGAAAAGAGGTTTTAAGCCAAATACCATGGAGGTGGGCAGCTGTAGTCTTATCCTCAAGCTTGGTTGTTGGTTTATTGTTTTGTAGGTTTGGGCTATTTGTATGTTTAGGTTGTTTGTTTCTAGTGGGGTTATTTGATTTGGTTTTGACTGATGATAGGGGTAAAAAGTACTGCAATTCATTCATTTTCCCCTTCATTTGCACATCTATCCTGCAACTAATTAGTTGGTGTCATGCTGTTTTTCTTGTTTGTTTAAAAAAGGACTATTAAATTAAGGTTTAACTGATTGACAAAATCAGGCTACGTAGTTCAACCAAGTGACCATTTAGTACTTCAGCATGAATATATCTCCTACTCAGTATTAATATGCAGTGTGACAGTAGTGACACCTCAACAGCATGGAAAACGGTTTCCTCACATTGTTTGCTGCCTGGGAAGTGAAGACTGGCAGATGTTCAGTCCTTCACTTGCCAGGAAAATTAGCACTTCCCCAACAGATATGCATACAGAGTGAAGCATCCTGTAGTCATTGACAAAACAGATCTCAGCATGGCAATGGACTGCTTGGAGACAGGAGCTCTTCAAACTCAGTATGTCAAGAGAGTACAAGCAAAGCTGTTACTTGCAGTCACAAAAATCAAGACCTCATAACTGTGCAACTTATTTAAATGTGATGGTGCAAGAAAAACAAATACACAGTTTTTCCAAACTTAGTAGTCAGATCAGTTTCCTGAATTTCTAGAAATGATAAACTGGCAAACTGATAAGATTTTTCTTGCCTGATCCCCGTTGAACCATACAAGCCTTTAACAATTTCTGCAATAAGCTTCAGACCTACTTGTATCAAAATATTATCCAGTGCTCCATATTTTGTATGACTTTACTTGAATTCTTGAGAATTGGGATCACTTGGAAACAAAGAAATAATACTTAAGCACCAAATTCTTTAGTACCCACAACCAAAAATGCAGCTAAAGAATCTGCAGTTATGGGCCCAAAATGGAAGGTAAAAAAAGATTTAACTCTGATAGAAGTATTCACGAATGGGTGATCTCATTATTTTCTGGTTTACACTTTTCATGAGAAAAGTAGAGCTCAGATGAGTCAAGCTGGAGCAATGTCCTGGGGTGACTGTTTGGGTACCAGATGGGTCAGCTGGCAACAATACCATGGGAGAGGAAGAAAGGAGTGACCAAGAGGCATGTAGGGATATTTGACACTCATTTGTTTTAGAAGATCAGTAACAACAAATTGACAATGAAGTCCAAAGCCACAACAACCAAATATTGATATCCTCAATGCAGCTGAGACTTGTAAAGCCAGAGGTGCTACACTTGTTGCTGGCACTGCCATGTCCAGGCCCAGGTGGACGAGCTAGGAAAGGGGAATAAGAAAGCCACCAACCCATTTGGACTAGTATCACCAGTTTTCCTTCCCCATTATCTAAAAGAAGTTGAAAAATTGAATAGTTTTACAGATGGGGGCAGAACATAGGGGTTGATATCCCACTGTAAAATACAGATCTAGGCAGGCATGCAGGAAGTACTTACGTGCAGAGGAAAGCACTGGAAAGTTCTCACACTTTCTCCTCCATGGTTTCCACTACCATAGATAGGAAAAATGCTTCTGCAACCTCAGAAGACAAGAACGGGTGAGCTCAAGGAGAAAAAGGGCTCTTCCTGGGCAGCTACAGCAAAATCAAAGACAGCTATGGGAGTGCATCAGTCCTTCAAAGTAGGAAGCTCACCTTTGCATGCTTCATTCACGTGCTGAGTCCAAGCTCCCATCCAAATTGTTCAGTGAGCATCCCCAAGCCCAAGCTCTTGGCTAAGGCAGTAGTTGCAGAGTGCTACATAAACATGATTTCAACAATAACTGGCAATGTTTCATCTATCTACAGAGCTGGCACAAAAGGACAACTGGTTACCATAACACTGATTTGGTATTTCAAATAATCCTGATAAGTAGCCTTATTAGTTCCTATTTGACATTATCTTCTATGTCACGCGAAACCTGCTATCAGTTGAGAATGCAATTCTTTTCTCTTTCTTGTGTTCACAAGTACCAGGTGTTAAACACTGCTCATCTTGGGCCACTAAAGCATCAGTGTAGGACTGCAGCTACATTTGTTTCTTCTAAAAAAAGCATTTCATAGCAGACTGGGAGTGTTTGCAGTATAATTTATACCACTTTAGCAATAAAATGAAAGTCATGTTGTAGAAACAGCATAAAAATGCATATTTAATGACACAATCTTGCAAATCCTAGCCCAAAATACTGTTGAAGTCATCCTTTTCTTGCAAAAACATTGAGGAGTATGCCACTACCAAGTTAACTTAGGTCATATGTTAGAATGATTGGGATTCACAAAGGGGCTTAGAACACATATAGCTGTCTCAGCATTTTAGGGCTTAAGTTAAAAATACGAAGCAATAAAAAGCAAATGTGATTGTTCAATAAGTGCATCTGGTCACTGCTGGAGAACGGCATCTGAACAATACTGTTCTGCAGGCAGTTCAAGTACGGGATGCTGGCCAACACTGAGCTTGGGTTTTGTGCAAAGCAGCCACTTTAAATTCAAGCCACTGTAATGCTGGAGGTGGCCCAGCAGAATCTCCCTTGGTGAGCTGTTCCCTGGTGCTCTGAGGACCTTGATCATCCCTGTTCATCATCAGTTTCAGGCTTCTGCGGGTTTTCGTTTCCATTACCAGGTCAATAGCGAATGTTTGTTGGAAAATTGAGCCTAAGGATTTTTTGCATTAAACGCAATCAGTCTCAAAGTTTCGTAAGCAACTTTCATAAGATGCCCAAGGTTAGAAAGGAAACAGGGTAAAATGATGTGAGTTAAAAACAGGAGGGAAGGGGGGGGGAGGTAGGGGGAAAACAAAAGAAAAAAAAAAAAAACAACACCCTCTTCCTTCTCCTTTTTTCCTTGGAAAACTACTTATTATCGAGACCTAAATAACGCCTGTGTTCTGCCACCTTCTGGGCTCAGTAACAGGTTCTCTTTTCCCCCTTCACTCCCCATTTTTATTCAAACAAAACAAATAAACACCTGGAGGAGGCTAGAGATGAGGGAAAAGGATTGGAGGGGCAATTAGGAATTCTAGAAAATGGGTTGAGGTTAAAAAGAAAAAGAGGAAGAAAGAATGGAAAGATTCATTCCAGAGTGCAATAAAACCTTGGATTTTTTTCCCCTTCATTTGAAAATTACTGGAATGTAATTTTCAAATTAGATTGGGAACATCAATGTACTTAACATCTACATATTTACTTTTACTTCATGTATCAATTTTCTTAAGGAAAAAAAAAAAAGAAGAAAGTCACACAGAAAACTTACAGCTCTTCTCTCCCAAGAAGCAGAAAATCCAGCATGAAGTTCTCAGCAAAAAAAGAAAGATGCCAAAAGAGGCATTATAAATGTCCCAGGGTTTGCTTCCCTGAGTGAAGTGGTGAGTGCTAAATGGTGGTGGTGGTCCATGCAGATCCTGCAACTCTTACTCTGCTGCTCACCTTCCTTACTTCATTTCAGAGAATCACTGGTGGTATGGGCTCACAGCAGCTTTGTAATCATTTCTGAGCAGCAGAGGCTGACCTGGCCCAAGAGGTCTGCCATAAATAACTTACTTGTTTTAATGGAAGGGTTTTAGGACAGAAACAAGGGGAAGATAATCCAAAAGGCACCATTCCTCAAAGTTCCTCAGGATGTCAAGAAAGTGCCAGAACCAGAAGGTGCTGATCATACATAAAATGCAAAGGGCGATGCAGATTTAGATGCAAAACACTGTCAGGGCAGATTGGCATTGAATCAGGGAACTCTGCCTCAAGCAGAGGAACCAGAAGGGGTCTCATGGAGCCCTTGAACCTGAAGAAATCAGAGATGCATTCAGTAGCGCAACACCAAAATAAAATATTCAAGCTACAAACATGATGTCCTCCGGCAGAGATACAAGGGCAGCATTTAAGATGAGCAGGACACATCCCCGAAGGCTTTTTGACCTCCAAGACACTGACCACGTTCCAGTCACCAGCACACAGAGGAGCAGTGACCGTTGTAAACTCTCAACTGCCTGTGGGCTTTGATGGGCCCAGTGGCAACATCAGCCCTGCCACAGATGAGCAAGTCTGATATAACAGGGACCGAGGGGAACCCTGCTCCAGAAACCTCACCCAAGCACTGTAGCAGTAAAATCAGAAGGGTCAGAGGGAGAGTTAGGTCTACCACAAGGATGATGTGCTCTTGTTAGGATAGTATTGCTCTTCTGCTGCACAGAGTTGGGAAGAAAAGCACAGGGAATGTAACTTCTGATTCAGTTAGCATTTGCTTTTCTCTTTCAGTAATAATTCGCCTTACATTTCAATAACAGTTTGAACTCTACTTTAAAATACACTATATTTTACTCAAGTAATTGAAATTTTCAGCATGACCTTTAAGAAACAGTGAACAGCAGAGCTATACATCTCAAAGAGCCAGGGGAAAGCAGTTGTTTAAAGCTAGACAGACTAAAGGAATACAAGCCTTAACAGCACAGCTCCAAAAGCTTTCCCCTTCTTACAAAAGCTTTTTGTAAGAAGAAACTTACAAATTCATGAAGGAATCACTCAGTATTACCATGAAGACTAACGTGAGTCTTGTACCTTCTTTACTCTCTCCTAATAATGCAGGGGATGAGGGAAGGCTCACAGTAACATCACTACAAGACCCATAAATCAGACTCACTTTTGTTTCATCAGCCTGCTCATAGATTTTCAAATCTGCTCACCCATAATTTTGCACCTGCTGAAAAGATACAAGTCTTATCCACATGCATCAAAAATGGTTAAAACTTGAAACTTGTTTTAGATCTCATCTTTTCCTGTAGCCATTCCAAAAGTGACTCACAAAGAACACCTGAGGTTTAATTTTTTATCTACCATGAGGAAGTACTATTGTAGACACTAGGAACAAATAAATGCTGCAACTAAATGCATCTTTCAGTAAGACTAGTGCCTTGTCACTCTTCCCAACATATCATCCATATATCTTCTATTTATCAGCTGCTTCATCCAAGAAATTTTCAGACAGAGAACGTTAGTAATTAAGACACATGCAAAAAGGAGCCTAACAACACATTTTACAGACATTTACTCAAGCCTAGGAGACAGGATAGGAATTGCATACAAATTATGTGAGACACCAGCATGTGCTTCCCTCTATGGGCAGCACAGGGGAGGATGGATGCACTGGCATCCCATCTCCAGCATCCCAGCTCCCCAGCACAACCCAAACGAGGCCCCACCAGACAGCAGGGTGTCTTTCCATCACAAGCAGTTGTTATTCTGTACTCTTACTGTTGCTGCTTTATAACTTGTGACATGCATTAACTTTCATAGGATGGAACGCAGTGTTTGCCTTGCTCTTCCCTTGGGGACTCTGGAAACCGGAGGAACCTGACCCTGGTTTTGCTCAATGCAAAAATCCACCTCCTCACCTCTGTTCCTTCTCTTCTCTTCAAGAAGGGTTTATCACTGACTAGAGCAGCAAAACTCCTCGTTGCTCATCGGGGAGATTCAAAGGGAGCGGTGAAACTCCTTACTCCACAGTGTGGGAGGGAAAAACTACAACACAAGAGAACCTATGGAACAAAGAGATGCTGATAACATGCAAACTGCCCATGATTTTCCTATTGAAAATGCCCTTTTCCATCAAAGTACAAATATAGGAGTTCAGAGGGACAAGATCCTGACTTTTCCACTGAACTCAATAGCACTGATTTCTTCTTCCCTTAACTTCCTTATCATTATTAGTTTAACCATTCTCTTTACTAACATGGAAAGCTCTTTAATTTACCAGCTTCCTTCACTGCTGATCATGAACATTGTGCACATAAAGGAAAAGCAAGCAGACATCTTCCTAGTCAACCTTCACAAAGACACTGATAGATCTTAATTTGATTATCTAACCAGGAAAATTCATAGTTATGAAGGAGGAAAAAAAGTTCTCCAGATAGGAGGGAAAAAGGAAAACATTCCCCTTTAGTATTCATTTCTTTCATGCTTAAACATTATTGACAAAATCATCACACTCTTGGTTCAGAGTGAAAATTAATAACAAAAAAGGCTACTCTAAATTAGGTATTATGCCAATTTATATTTCCTAGAGTGGATACAGAAAGGAGCCTAATTCAGAATCACTCAGGTCACCATTAAACATTACGATTATGTGCCTCCATACAATTGAGGCACAGATGTAGAAAGAATATTGAGCTTCGGGGAATAATCAGATTTATTTTTTTCAATAAGTAGAGCGTATTATTTTCAAGTGGTTAACTGAGAATAAGTCTTGCAGAAGTACAATATAACAGTAATTATTCCAAAATCAACGACACAAAAGGGTTCATTTTAAATCATATTATGATTGCTGGATTAAAGTAGTTATTATATAATCGGATAGCAATTACTCCACCTTAATAATTTCTGGGTTTCTAAGGGTGAAAGTGATAATACAAGCTACAGCAGGTGTCAGATTTTAGACTTTGTGAAATTAATATTCTAAAGGCTGGAAAGAAACAAACATATTAGCATATAAAAACCATGAGCATACAAGATAGCTAAAAATATAAAACTACTTCAACCCTCCTGCCATGAGCAGACATTCAGGAACAGCTCAGTCATGACAAAGTGCTTTTAACATGCAGTTTATACCACAAAGAAGCTGAAGTTTCTCATCACCCTCTCTCTGAATAAACTTTGTTTAGAGTCACAGTTTCTTTTGAGTCGGAAAAGACCGTAAAGTTCAATTATAATGATGATAATAAACTTGAGCATCTATGATTCAGGCCCCTCTTTTACCATATCACTGAAATGAGTCTCAAACTGCTTGCAGATTTGTGAGACACTGAAAACAGTATGCTCTCATCATGCTTGTTCTAGTTAGAGCTGCTGCCAACTCCTTTACTGCAAAAGCAGCATCCATGTTGCATTTCCCAGCTTTCTCAAATCCTTATGGCATTTCTTTTTAATTCCAAACTCCCCTACTGTTTCCTCAATAGAAAAAAATTCATCCGTACCTCAAAGGACACCTAAGAGCTGTAACAAAGTGGCAGAGCTAAATACACAACTTCCTTACCACTCTTTGAAGTATACTGCTTTTCTTCTGTGTGTGGGAAAATATACTGCTTTGTGTTATAAACTAAATGGAGGCTTAAAATAGAGTCCACCTAACTTCTAAAGGACAAATATTTGAGATGTACCCTTGAATATAAAACACACGTGGCAAAGTAAGTAAAACTGAGGTTTGATATGTACTAAACATCCAAATTCTAACACAGTTAAGGCAAGGGAAAAGGAAACTCTTGGCAAGAGATACAATCTGCATTGATTGTAGATTTACTAAACGTAGTTTCAAGGCAGTAATTTACCACCATTTCCGATCAACACAGGGAAAGAGTGAGAAAAGTAGACCTTGAAACATGACCAGGTAATAACACAGATGGATTTCTGTCACTAAATGTTTCTGCAGGATTGATTCCATCCTGTGAGGATCTGCAACAACCAAATGATTACCAGTGCTTCACAACAGCTAACTGGCTAAGGAGTTTTGAAGTGAAAACCATCAGCATAGGGAAGATCTGATTAAAATCTGAAAAATCTTGCAGAATAAACCTGGCAATGTGGGTTACAATGATGCAAGCAAACTCACAACAGCTAATTTGTAGTAAGTAGTGTATATGTGCTACTTACCATTGCAAAAGCACATCAACCACTGACTCATCCCCCACTCAGCATTTTGAAATCACATCTTTCTGCCTACCCGCCACTAAGTCAGCTGCCACATCCAACATAGGATACCAAATTCCTACTTTAGCTGGTTTCATGTTGAAATTATACTTGCTGAAGTGCTATATGCATGACACAGAGCCTTTGGAAATCTCTATGTCACTATACAAAGCTGGTATGTAAACTCTAAAATTCTATTACAGATGATTTTCACTTTCTCACCACACTCATCTGCTACCTTCCAGTCTGACATATTTGTAAAATGGAGGAGAAAAGAGTACATGCACCGGGACAAAGCAAGAAGTCCTCCAGCCATATACTCACCAGCCACTATTCCCCAAAAAGCATCATAATACAGATAGCTACTAGACTACCTGCTAAAGGATGTTGGTATGTTGAAGATGACAGAGAGATAGCTGCTGTACCAGAACTGTTTCAGAGGGCAAGAAAATTTAACAGCTCTACTCCAGGAAAACAGATTCCCAGAGGTCAATGGGAGCGAGATGTTTCAACCCCAGTTGATTCTCGAGTCATTAAACCAACTCCCATAAATGAATACTTATATATTCCTTAAAAAACTGAAAATAATATACACAACTAATCCTCCTTGACTAGAATGAGAAACAAATCATTAAAAAGTAGTTTAATGCTGCAGTTCTGTCACTTTTTTATCCGTCTTGCTTAGGAACTTTTAGAAGCACCGTTGCACTGCTAACAAAAGTTACGGCCTTCATGTTAACACAAATCTCACACCAACAATTGTGTTGAGCGGTCCGTCATGCCCTGTTGAGATGCAGCGAGAAAAGTTATTATGCAAAGAAAGAAAACGCCGGGTAACTCCCATCCACATGCAATTTTTAAACCAAGAGATTCACAAGCCAGAGAAATTGGCAGCTGGCACTTCGGGTTGTCAGCTGCCAGCTAACTGCATTGTTTTAATTGTTGGAAATGATTGATTATTCAGCTGAGCTACTGAGGTAGCTGAACAATTTTCATGACAACACAAACAATGGTAATGTCACTCATTCTCCCCCAGATACGTGGTCAGATGGGTAGAACAGTACTGTTTCGCAGTGCTAAATTACAGCATCTAAAAGAGCCACGATTAATGTCTGTGTCACTAGAGTTCAGTGTTTGTTGTTGCTTCTGTGTGGGCACCTGTTGCCTGAAACAACGTGCACCATTAGTTTGGAAGTGCAAATGGAAAAAGTGCATATCTGTGTATATATATTTATATATAAAATAAAAATAAATTGTGTTATTTATATACTTCATGCTTTTCTTCTTACTGTATAGATTCTGCAAAATTACCAGGGATTCTAACAGCTAAAATTAGTATTAATTAGCGGGGCCATTTTTGCATTGCTTTGAACAACACTGGGAGAAACAGCATTATTATTATTGAAGTAACAATGATGCATTCTTACCTCCTCCTCTGCCCCCCCCCCCAAAAAAGGAAATCTGTTCAAATCAGTACAAATAAGGACATGATAACTCCAAGTTCAACAGGGGTAAGTACTAATCCAAGAATCCTGTCATTTCTGGTTTTCTTTTTTCCTCTCCTCTTCACACTTAGGGGTTTTATGTTTTGTTCTACATTCTGGTGAGCTCCATCTCAGCAGTCCAGAGCCAAAAAACTAATGGGCTGTTACAAAGCACCTCCTGTCAGATAGGGAGAGCAAGGAATGGAGGAAGAATAAGGGTTGAGAAAATGATGGCCGCAGGCAGTTTTGAAAGTCCCAGTCCTAGAGGATTGATTCTGGAGAAGCTTCGTGTCCATCAGCTAAGCCTGACACAGAGAGACATACTGCTGCTCTTTTTCCCCCAGCTGCTACGTTGTTTACAGTTGTCCAATTTTTCATGCATCAGAATAAAGGCCTGATCCTCCTGGCTGTAAACACCAGCTGACAGATACAACAGAGTCAGTTCTCCACTGGAAAAACTTAGCAATGATACTGCATGCCTGCCCAGTCGCTCCCTCCCCAAAATCTTAATTTATTAGAATTGCTGTTAGAACACATGCAAGTTTGCTGTACCACCAGATGGTCTATGCCAATGCATGCAGATAATCACAACTATTTCACTAGATACTGAAGAGGGGAGGTCAGCATTGTCACATTCAACTAGAAAAACTCTGGGCTCAACAGCCATAGACCAAGCTGAACTTCTGTTCTGAAGCCTACAGAGCTTCAACACTGGTCCACCACAACTTACAGTTGTTCTTAGGTTGCATTATTTGAACAGTTTTGACGAGGGTCTGTTCTCACTCTCTCCATATCTACACAGGTTGCCTTCCACACTTCATGTGTGTTTATGTTTACCCCTCAGCTCTCAGGAAGAAAACACACAATGAAAGGGGATGGTCAATGGAAAGCTAACCTTTGGCTGAAAGGGCTAGCAAAGTTCCTTTCTATAGGAAGTCCTCCCAAAGCACAAGAGAAAGAAAACATCCAGCTGACAGCCGGACGCGGGATCAAGGCACAATCTACATTTGCTCTTAGAAGTAGAACACTATTGAATCCCATACCACAAACAAGGCTTCTTGGTACTAACTTAGCTGCTATAACCAAATTGAGCTCAGCAACACTGGATAGATCAACCCACAGCACGAACCCAACACCAATCCCCTGTTCAATGACAGGTTCGTTTCAATTCAGCCACATTACCTTAAAACAGCCGCCGTCCTCATCTTCAGAGACAAGTAAGAAGAAACATCCATGCATATAAAATTCAGCCCTTAGACAACAACAATTTTGGAGTTGTTCATTTTCCACCACCTTCTCCCTCCCTTCCCAAGGTTCTCTGCTAGCATCAGCTGGTTCTGGGCTGCAGCTGGAGGTGATAATGGAGATGGGCTTCCTCCAGCAGCTTGGGCTCCCAGGTGTGTGCCTGCCAACAGCCTATACAGTTATTCCTTTTAATCATTATATGACTCCTAATATTCTCTTGTTATGATACCCACAAAAGGTACCAATCTAAACTTAAGAAAGCTGAAAACTTCTTACCTGTCTCCAAATGAATAACCAGAGGCCACCCTAGTACGGTTAATTTCTGTAAGCTTATTTGGCACTAATCGTGTTTAGCTGCTCACAGAGTAAAGTAGTAGATAAATTAATGAAGAACACGGGCCATAAACATCTTCTGTTTCTTATCTTTTTGCTTTAAAAATCTATAAATTTTTGCTTTTGCTTCTTGGAAAGATGATTGCCATTTATTTTGCACTCTTCCATAATCCCTTTAGAACATCCCATTGCAAGCTTCTATTATGAATTGAGTCCATTACATCAGTGTAATGTCATTTCTTCTTGGACTGTTCATTTGGCAGCTTGTTGATCTGCTATTAACAGCTATTTTAAGCTCCAACAACTGCAGCCTAAAAAACCTACAGTTCTGTTTTTAGGTAAAGGACACTTGTACGTCCTCCTCACAAATTAATGCAGGATTTGTATATCTCAGAATGAGGCAACAAAATACTGTGTGAGAAACCAAAGCCTTTCAGTCCTCTAATTTTATCAGATAGTAGAGCTCAATTTAAAAAATTGTCAGTTTATCACTATATCCCTCTCCTTCTTTCACTTTTACACTGTTACAGCTTGTTTTTAAAGTTTCATGAATTATTTTTCTTCCCTTACACTGAACACCTGATATTTATCTTACCGACCAAAATTCCTCGTTGGCCTCACACCAAACTTTTTTTTTTCCCCTGTGGTTAATATGCCTCATATACCAAAGTCCCATTTAAATTTGTTGTCAAACACATAACCAGAAGTAACACCATTAGAAAAATACACATAAACACAAATGCCTTTCATGCAGGATTTGTGGAGTGTGTTGTACAATACACAACCTTTTCTTCCTAAGCTCTTATCTGCAGATTGCAAAGCTTTTGTGGTTGCTCTTGTTCAGCCACAAACTGGAAAGGTTGATTTCTCTCCCAGATCCTGGAGTCCAAAGCAGGTGTTGTTAACTTTGACTGAGGTTGGAAGGAGTGTTGTATCTCCCCTCAGCTGTCCTTTTTCAGATCTTCCCTTTCTCATTGTCATGCAAACTCTTGCGCTGTGAAATTGCAAACTGTTTCCATGGAGATGATTAATATGTTCATAAATCCACAATAATTCATTCATTGCAGGATCAGGGAGAATGAAAAATTGACCGTGGAAAGAAGAAAATGCCTTTAAAAAGTTATTTTTTTTCCAAAAAATAATCCAAATAAAGAAAGAAAACAATGAAAAACAAGTGAAAGGCAAATGAAAATGTATTTTATGTTAACATGCTTCCTGTATGGTTTTCAAGAATTATCCCAATGGATGTCTACCTTCTGCTTGTAGGCTGAAAAGAAATGCTAAAAAATACCTATATCAATATCAAATATCAACACCAAAACTGTGAAAAAATTTGTTCAATGACAATTAATACGTATAGATGGTGTATTGCTGTCTATATAGTTCCTTCATGTGACAGGTACTTCCAAGCAGATAACACACAATAATCACCAATAAAGGTCAAATCGTGTCTGAAACTGCATTGGTGTGACAGGAATCATCTTCATTTGATGGCAGTTCTTGGCAAACACTGACTTGTGATGGACACGAGTGCAGACAGTAACACTCTCTGTGACTAGCAATGGCTCACGCTCCGCCAATGCTGAGCCCTTCCAAAGCATTTAATCCAAATTGGAGCAGGTGTCAATCATTTTAAACTGTACTGTTTTTAAATTAAGTCATAATTTTATTTAAGGACTCAAACACAATGATATATGTATACACATATATATATATATATATATATATATACACACACATGAAATGAAATTTTTTAAGGGGTATAAAGAGTGAAGTGCTCGACTGACCTCTCCAAACACTCCAGCCCAGAGCTCGCTTCACTCATGCCATGCCAGTCTCCCCAGTGGCTTGTTTTGGATCAGACAGTGCTCCCAGCCTCTTGTTGGGAAGAGAAGACTTGACTCATTCTAGGCAATGGCACAGCAGGCTGTGGACCTACACCTCTGGTCTTGATCCAGTACCTGGCCCAATAAGCCTACAGCACCCAGCCTGCCCTGCAATTAATGGGGCTGGGAGGTTTGTTCCTGGTGATTGTCTCCAAACCTAGATATTCCCCACCAGATACAAACAGGGTTGGCATAAACCCAAAATTAATTAAAAAAAATATATTAATGGAAACTTATAGAATGCCATGTCAGTAAAAGAAAGGAAGACTGCTCTAAAAGGCCTCTGAGGTGTTCCACACAAACGACACCATTCTTTTACTGTATCTCCCACTAATGAATATTTTTCTGTCAAATCTATGTTTATAAAATTCACCCAGTCACACTAGTATGTGATAGACAAGCAGAGCTCCTCCACTGTCTTAATATAGCTCTCTTAACTAATGTCAGTGTCGTAAAAACTTACTTCAAAGCCAATGAAGTGAGATGAAGAGATAGACCTGGGGGATGAAAACACTCCTTCTGGTCTAGACTTTCCAAAGAAACAGAAGCAATTAATTTTAATTAGAATAATTTGGAATTTGGAATTTTGCAATGCAGTTCTCTCATCCTAATCGATAATGACTGGCTACCCTTTTTCACTTGGTAAACCTCACTGATTTCAAGTTCTTGGGCAAAGATACAAAACCATGGTCTAAAAATGGCAGAAAGGAAAATCAGTCAGGCATCCATTTTTCTAGATGAACAACAGCATCTCAACACGACCCTACACAGGTCTATTTTCATCTCTGGATCTTCAAATGTTGTAATGCCGCACCATGAGAAGTGTCTTAACCATTATTGGTTTACTAAAGGTTAAATGAAGCCACTCCACTTGAACCAGAACAAGGCAGATGTGCTTCCCTTTTAGAAGAAAAGACAGAACCAACACACCAGAGCTCTTAGATCCACCCACTGTATTCTTTTGCTTCCTGAAACTCTGAAAGATATGTGAAGAGGTTTCCTCTGAAGTTTTTAAACTAGATCCTACAGAAGAGAACTTTGAGAAACTCAGTAGAAAATATTAAGTATTCTGTATGTATAGTTCTGTACATTATAATAACTAGTTCTGGAATTCTAGAGAGTGGCTCACAAAACCTGCAGAAAGTCTGTTATTCAATGTCTATAGAAAGGAATACCACAGTAATTTTCAAATAATGTTGATATATAGCTGCAGCAGCATATGCTTACATTCTCATTTGGAGATTTTCACAAAAGTAAAACCAATCTGGAGTTATAGGTGACCTTACTCTAATAGCAGATAAATATTTGGCTAGCATTCGGGCAACATAATCAAACTGAAATATTTTCCTTCCTGAAACTTTCATCTGTTTCTTATATAACTGATTTAATGAGAGTTTGAGGCATTTGAGCCTGGCAGACTTCTTCCTTACTAGCACTAAAAGCAGAGTTTGTGTTCCCAAATCTGTTTCAACACTCCTATATAAGGTTTGCCCCACTGACGTGTAGCTGCCTACTAATGCATATCACAGAGCTCCAGGGAACAGCTTCACTGGCATAGAGAAGAATAAATCCAACAGCACCTCAAAGTCAGAGAGGGTAACAGATGTGCTGGCTCCAGCAGCGATCCTGCTGCAGTAAACCTGGGCCAGTGAAACTCCTGCTCTGCCCGCGTGTGTTTAACCATGAGGTTTTTGGATCAGCCCACAGACTGCGATTGCAGCTCTTGGCCGGCTGACAAAAGGAAAATCCAACCCAGAGGCACCAGCTGCAGCTAAAAGCTTCGGCACAACCCATCTGCAGAGAACTGTGGGCTGGCTCTGCTGCTGCTCTCGCTCAGGGAGCAACCTGAAAACATGAGTTTACAAAACACGAACCAAAAGGATTTGCACCTGTGCTGTGCTGATTGATGAGCATGCAGATCCATTGCACATATAAGCAAATGGGCATTCTGGAGGCACAGGATTTGGAAATCATGACCAACGGTTTTGATTAATGAAATGCTATGATTTTCTCCTTTTCTTATGCTTTGAGTTTCTCCACCTAGGGTCTAAGCCTTGCTTCAGACTATTAAATTTCTTCAGGTTTTCCTGTACCTATGGATATAGGGAAATTGCCCTTCACCCACATTCCTCTAAGCCTATTTTGAAGAGTGACACCGTGAGAATACACTCACTGATAGCCAGCTCTAATTAAGAAGCCCTCAAATAGTTCACAACTTTTTAATACCCATCTTGTAATGACTCAAAGAGAAGTTTCTTAGACCCTCACTACATTTAGGGCTGGAGCTCGGCAAAGGGTGGATGGCACAGACTAGGCACTACAAACTGTGACCACAAAGAGAAACAGAGTTCTTGCAGTTGGAGGAAGTTTTTTACTCAGAGGGTAGTGAGGCACTGGAACAGGTTGCCCAAGGAGGCTGTGGATGCCCCATCCCTGCAGGCATTCAAGGCCAGGCTGGATGTGGCTCTGGGCAGCCTGGGCTGCTGGTTGGTGACCCTGCACATAGCAGGGGGGTTGAAACTAGATGATCATTGTGGTCCTTTTCAACCCAGGCCATTCTAGGATCCTATGATTATGATTCTCAGCTTCTGCAGGGCCAAGAAACATGTTTTGGGTCCGAGTGAGCTATATACTGCTGAGAAAAGGTCTCTAACCCTGAACTCAGAGAAAACTTTATTCAATTATTTCAGGCTGGCGTTGCACCATTGGTTTGTCTAAAAAGGACCAATCGTATAAAATCAAACCCAAAAGCTCAACTTCTCTGAGAATTGGGGTTAATCCACAGCAGTTACTCAGCAAATCTTAATAAAAACTAAAGAAAAGGAAGACTTCAAGTATCTATAAATTATAATTATCATTAAATCTAATTCATGCAATTTTCCACCTCCTTGGTAGTCCTGTTTCATTTAGACAGAGTATCTGGGAGCCTCCCATAAAGCAGAACACTTTTAGCAATGCACAAAGTGAAATTCATGCTTTTCTATTAGCACACTCAGTATTTTGTGAGCTGCACAGAATCTGTTAGCACAGGAGAATTTTAGGTATAATTACCTCCACCATGAGGAAAATGGGCCCCTAGAGGTAAAAACCAAAGCAAACGGCACATACATTTATTATAACATATCATCCAATAATGTCACGAGTATTACGAGATTTGGTGCTGCGAGGATGAAGTGTAATTTCAAATAGATGCCTGAATGAGTGGAAAAGGTAGTTCTTATCAAACTACCTAACAGCTTTTAAAACAAATTTACTGGTAGGTACAAACTGCCTGTGTGTAAATGCAGGAGCTCATATTCTGCTGCTTCTGTCATATTTTATTTGTAGCCTCACCAATTTGCCACTTAACTGCAAAATCGGTCTCAGAAATATGAGCAGTTTAATAAAACTGCACTTCTCCCACAGCTCATTTTTGCTCGCTAACACTCCTCGAGTTGCACAAAGGTCCCCTCATCTCACAGCATCGGGCATTTTGTGATTTATAATGACAACTCCTACACGCAGCTCACCGACAACCTACAGATAAAATATTCCGTATTTATGATTATGGTCTGGCTTTTTTTTTTTTTTTCCTCCTTTTTAAGTGCTACAATCCAGTACATTTTAAAAATAGGTAATTTCGGTAATAGAAAGTTTTATGACCCCCTATCCAAGGAATGATAATGAAATATGCTTAATGCTCACAAGTTCCCAACAATCTGAGGGGGAGCACAGGTAGTTGTCAGTCCTAGATCTGGGGCTGGGCTCTGATGGAATTATCCTGTCTGATAGCTTTTAAATTAACAAAAGGAGATTACACCAAAAATATGGACTTGTGATGCAGTTATGCACGCTTTTCCTTCTGTGCTGGCACAGAGAATGAAGACTCTATTTAACAGCAGCAGCACTTACTGTACCTCCAGGAGTCATTGGGGTCTCATAGCTGCTGCAGTGGATTAAATTAAATCAAAGGAGAAGGTTGCAGCTTAAACTGCAAAAGAAATTCTTTCTGCTACTGGAAGCAGTGGGAGGATCACTGTTACCAGGTCTGAGTTTCCAATTTGTGCCACCACCCCCAAAACCTTTCCAGGCTATTCCTAAACATGTTTATTTTTTCTCTAAAAATTTCCAGCAAAAACATTGCTCTGCAAAATGGCCAATATATTGCCTGCCTCAAATTCCAGGCAAAAATCAAGCTTTTTCCTTTTTCCTACTTATCTGTGCTGAATAGTTGGAGCACAAAAAAGGTAAGCAGGTAATCAGTTAGAAAGCCAAAATGGCATATTGGGAGAGGAGATCCAGCCCAGAATAAAAAATACGATGCATCATGCACTGCATGAAATGGTTAGAGAGAAAAGCCATTCATATTAATCTTCTGCATGAGGTTTATTATTATTTTGAAGGTTTTATTAAGGTTGGCAAAGGCAGCCTTGTAGAAAACGATGTACTGGATTTCTCATCAAAATAAGTTACGCAACATTCTGTGCCTGAGTTTCCTAGAAAGAATCCTAAATATTAATAAAGAATGTCAATATCTGAGAATACAAGAGTATTTCAAGTTTAGTTTGAAGTTTTTGTCATTGGAACTTCTCCTTATTGTAGTGCACAGATTTTTACTGTTTTGCATCACAAACATCCAATTTTCAACTGTACAGCTAATAACAGGAGCTACAGCAGAAGAGATGAAGCAAGGACTTACAAGAAATTCTGCCTGAGACTGTGTATCAAGCAAAGTGGGTATAAATCAGTGTTCTATTATTTAGCTACGATGCGTGAATGAATTCCAACAAAAAGCTGTGAAATAAGTCAAAAAAGCAAAGGAATTTCCAAGAATGCTTACCGTACTCTGTGTTGAAATTCCAGGATGTTCTTTCTTAGAAAGTGCACCTGTAGCACTCTAAATATTTTAACTACACCTTGTCCAACCTTGAATTGCTCAGGTTGGAAAAGACCTTAAAGATCATCAAGTCCAAAACTTTTTCCAGCGAGTGAAAAGAAAACAAAAGCTCAAGCAAATAAAAGACAGCTTTAATGCCAACGTATCTGAAACATATGTATCACCAAATTATGAGCTTGTTAGTTCTGTGCTCTTCATATTAATTAAAAATGCTTATCACCAGATTACACCACTTGTTTGCGCCATCCTTGCTTCATTAGCGTAGATTATTTCTAATTACAACCGATATGGGAAATATTTACTGAAAAGTTTTATCTGCTTCCATTGCCATGTTTCTGGATGGTTGGATGCAGCATCAGCAGGATTACAGCGCTATCTCTGGACCTTCTGTAAGACCTGACACCATCCTGTGTCTGTTCTCATTACGAGCTCGTCTTATCAATCAGGAAGAAACCTCACTCTTAGCCTATACCTTCACTTCAAGAAATCAATACTCCAAGAGAAGAGCTGATGTGTTTTTAACCCAGCTCCTGGAGAAATGAGATACAGACAGCTGCTCGACATCCCACCACCCCTCCAGCTCTGAAGCTTTTGACCTGGTTTAACCGGATTTGATAGAAAAGACTTTATCCTGGTTTCACACAGCCTCATGGCTGGGTGAAGGACAGCGATCTCCATTGGTACCCTCCTCCTTGTGTGTGCCCTGAGCACAGCCCATACCCAATGACTGCAAAATCACAGACAGGCAGCTCTCACCACCATACCCTGATGAAACAGGGTATCATTTTCAGTTGGCCAAATACAAGCATCTCCTGACAAGCTGCAAATTCTGATCCGTATCTAAGTAAAAGGATTGCTTTCTGGTTGCAGCACCATGCTTCAGCAGAGGCTGAGTCAGCATTACTTTGTGCCCAAACTCAGACCATTACAGACTGGCATGGTAAAGCACCTTTTATAATCCCATAAACTGCTAGACTGGAATTATCACCACAGTTTTCAAGAGTTTTATTTAGATTAAATTTCATCTATGATAGACTGGATGCAAAGCCGAGTGGTATTTTTTTTTTAAATAAGGAAAGAACATTCAAAAAAGAAAATTAGCTTCCCTCACCCTCCCCAAACCATGTTTGAGGGCTCCTACTGGCAGTCCTACCACCAAAAATAACCAACAAACTAAACACACAAAAAAAAAAAAAAAAAAAAAAAAAACCAGAAAGACTCCAAGAATTAATGATTTCTTCCTGATTTTGTCCTTCTCTATCTAACACCCTGGTCCAGGGTACAGGGCAAGTCTGGCAAGCAGCTGAAGACAAGGGAGCACTCTTCAGGCCAAGCTCTACAGCATGAGATTGAGATCAATAAAGAGTTTTGCAGTTTATACAAAGTACACAAAAAATCCCTTCTTCACACTAGCAGGATATTTTCAAGTGAAAGATTGTGGTTCATGTGTTGTTGGTCAAAGGACCAAGGAAAAAGCCAAGTGGCCCAGATTTATGTCTCTCAGAAGTGATTGAGCAACAGATTCCCAGCAAACACTGTGTAGCTTTTCCAGAGCTAATGAAAGAAAAGTAATAAAAGCAAAGCTTTAAAGATGAGAAAAGCAGTCCTCCCAAACTCCATTCTCAGTATGCTTTGCCCGCAACTACTTGAAACCAAACAACCAGCAACAGTGCAGAAAGGATCAACACCAGCCACCTGTAAACTTGGGAAAAAAGTCACTTCCCTCAGTAAATTCACATTTGGATTACTTTTCCTTCATGTTACCTTTCCAATAAGCCTTCTTCCTGCATCTAACCAGAGCTTTTACTCTGACACTGCCTTGAGATGCTCTGGCTCTTAGTAATAATAAGGGCAAGCGAGAAATTATTAAGAGAAATTTATTGAAAGTGACTGAATGCTCCAGGGCACCATAGTGGGAGGTTCGATCCTCAGAACGATTTTATACAGCATATTGAGGGTGTTTAGACTTTCAGCTTAAAAACTTTAAACTTTCTCCCCAGTTCAGAGCTACTTTGACACAGCTTCAAAGCGGATCCATCTCAAAGCACTGCAGAAGGAGAAATGGAAGCGCTTTGCAGTGACAGCTCTGATATCCAGGCTGAACCTGAACATCAGATAAATTAGCAGGGATCTAGGAACTTTGGTAGTGAACCTTCTAGTGTACAAACAGCCTTAGGTTTTTAGCCTACATTTCCACTACAGTGTATTTGCAGATGAATGTAGGAAACGCTCGCTTCTCCTACCAGATATTGTGGCACTGGACCATAGCAGAATCATCTTCATTTGTGAGCTCAGTAACCGAGGCTTAATGTTAAACAAAGATGTACATGCCAAATCCATTTAAGAAAATGGAAGTCCAACAGATCAATTCTTTTCAAATGCAATGAACTTCCTAACTAAATAGGCAACTGCACTCAGCACAAGTCAACTGTTTTATTGTTTGGAGTTTTGTTTAAATATTTCTTTTAAAAGTCCTCATGACACGCAAGCGAGCTCTGCAATTGCACTGAAAGAACAAAGATAAAGTGCTAATAATGCCATCAGACATCACAACAGCCTAATTAAGAAGAGGGGAAAAAGAAAGCCTTCATTTATAGAGGAAAACCACATGTAGAAAATATTTTTTTTGTTCCAGAAGGGAAAAACAGAAAGTAACTGACAGAATAACGTTCTGAACTCTATTTACTTTAGTAACTCAGGAACGTAATGGTCTGTAAAAATATACAAATTGAGTGCTGTTGTAAGCAGATGGAATCTGATTGAATTTCTTAAAAATAAAAAAAATAAAAACAAGGTGAAAACAGACAAGCTTTAGAAATTCTCAATTTTTGCTTATTTATTTTAGATCAATCAAAAAGTTGCAATCATTGCAATAGATTTTTCCATTTCAGATGGAGATGCTTAGAGGGAAAAAAAAAACATCATTTCAGAAGATAACTACCCAGACCTCCTTTCCACTAATGCTGCAATGGATTTTCTTTTTCCTATCCATTTTTTTTTCCATCTATAGAACAATATTTCAGTTCCATCAACTTCTTACCGTTGAAGTTTGCCAGTTGATCAGCAAAATAAAATTCTTTTCCATCAAGAGATCAGATGCTGACCCATCTCAAAAAAGCCACGCATGTAACAAAAAAAAAAATGTGGTTTTGTTGATTTGATGCTTTCTTCTTTTTCCATTTTCCAAACTTATTTCATTTTTTATCTCTGTCACAAAAACAGAATTTTCAAGATTGCTTTTATTTTCTGCCCCCCCTCCAAGTTATGGTTTTACCCTAGTTTGCCTACTTCAGTGTAGCTAATTTGGTCAAGTCCCTGATCTTCCTAGAGATTCACTCATTCCCAAAGACACAATGCTTCTCCTGGCTGATCACTTTCTCTTGAACAATTTGTTTCCTGCAAATAATTCCATGCCTACCAAATGGTACAAGGAAAAGCTAACATATTATACATTCCTTTACTATTTTCATAGGAACTTGTTGAGATTAAACAACAAAAAGAAGGTGGGCAGTGCACATTGAAATCAAAATGTTAAATATATATAAGCCTATAAGCCTAATCACGGATGCCTGCAGCAATGGGCATAGGCTGAATATGACTGCCCTGATACCAGGGCAGGAAGGGATGCACATATAACACTGCTCTCTTGCTCTGCCTTCTCCAGGAAGGACCTTTATGGGCTATACTGGATTGGATTCATCAACCCATTTCACCCATCACTGTAGCATAAAGTAAATTTTATTCCGCAAATTCCATCTCAGCAAATGAAAATCTACACAACTTCTTTTCCTATTCAAATTATTTCAGGGTTACCATTCTGAATTGATTCCAATTACAAAAGACCATTTCTGCCTCACTTTTCCATACACAAAAAGTACTTTATGGTTTCAATCACACTGAAAAAGATACAGTTATTCCTCCCTCACCCACTGGAACTCAAATTAATAAAATCTAAATAAAATAAGTTCAGACCTCTTAATCTCTGACTTCTCATGAAAATGTAAAAACACAGCCATAGTAGGCACAGTTTGATAAAATACATTCTATATTGTTCCTTTCTAGACACGACAAAAGCAGAATTTTCCATCAAAGGTTATCTTCAGAAATATGCATGACTTCTATTTGGGGGAGGGGGAGAACAGTTCCCACCTGTGTCTCTCTTTCCATCCATCTGCTTTCTTCTCCTCTTTTCCTACAAATTCCACAAGGGATACCTTCTACAAGGCTCATTTTATGGGATACTCCATGGAAGATAGCACTGCTCATTTTCTCCATCAAGACCAAGCACCAACAGATTTTTTTTATTATTGTTAGTTATTATAGAGCCCGACAATCAGCACTCATAATGGGATAAACATACATACCATGATGAAAGTCCAAGTTTCTGAGGAGACTCAAGCTGCTCTTGAAGAGCGAACCAAGCAGATTTGCTACAAAGCTCTACAAGAGCATCCAGTTCTTTGTCACAAGTCTCATAGAAGAGGCATAATAATTATGAACTCCAACCAAACACACAAGCAAATTTGCAAAATATTCCAGGCATAAACCTGGATGGTAAAACTGGGTGTAATATTCAAGGAGTAATCCTCTCTTCAACCAAGTTGCATCTGAACTCATGTTCCAAATTGTTGTCCTTGCAGGATACAAACAGTGGTGAGGATGGAGATCCAGTGCTGCTTGTTGAAAATATAATAATAACACTGCCTTAATTACTAGTAGCTAGATGGAACACCTGCCACTTTTGAATGGGTAATGTGATGTGTGCTGCAATTTGTTTCCACTGAGCAACTTTGGGAGGCTCATTTTTTGAGGGCTTTGGCTTTGTATCATTTGGTTGATAATCTCAAAAGCCAATGAGCAGATGGGAGTAATCCTTGCACTCATTCAACCACAGAAAGTCCAGTTACATTCAGGCAGCTGGGAACTACTTTAGGAGAGTTTGGTTTGCAAAGCACAGAGCAGGTTAGCTATCGCTTTGGCTAAACAACTTCAACATCTTGCGAATGCATCACCAGTCATCAGGATTCTGCAATCAACTTTTACTGCATTGGTTTGCAACTGAATGGATACAAACCCCGGGTTTTAGATGTACCGAAGCTTTTTATGGCAGAGAAGGATGAACTGCATTGCAAACTGGTCGGGAGAGATGCAGCACGCATCTGCTCAAGTGATAATATTTTTTCATGTAATTTAAAGGAAAAGGATTTTCTTTGCTAAATTTAATAATTTAAAAGGAAATGCTCAGTATACCTCTTCAGGCCCAAGTGTGCCTCTGGAAGTAGCTGATAATTATATCTGAATACTGTGGCTCTTTCGCAGGGGCCTCAGCTCCATGTCCAGAACTGGATAGCAATGCAGAGACTAAGCTCCCTTCTGTGACCTGAGATAAAAGAGCACTTGAAGTAGGGACATAGACCTGATCAAAACACGTTTTAGATTTGAAAGACGAATTCATTTGGTCTGTGGGATAAAAAATTCTCAGGAATATTTATCATCAGAATTTACCAGATTGATCATGCGTGTTTGCAAAGAACAAAGCCACTAGAACTTCAAGCATTCCATGAAATCATCCATTCCCTTTTACAGGAGATGTGCACCTCCTTCCTTCTTCACCTACAGCAAGATTAATTATAATGACACCCTATGCTATAAGTAGTAGAAATGTGAGAGTTGGAAAAAAAGTTTGTAGGAAAGAAAACACGCAGCAACTTAGAAGAAAAATCTAGAGAGAATGGGAATTACGTATTCAGAAAGCAAAGCACATCTATCTCTCCTGCCATCACCAGTCCCAGGCAGACAGTGAGGAATGACCATGCAATTGGGTGCGAGTTCAAAGGAAAATACTCCTCCAGATCCATCACTGGTGGGCGATAAGCAGGGAGCAGCACACCATTGGGTGCAGTGAGCAAAAGGTGAGAAAAATTCAAAGTTGAAGTCAAATCCATGACCACATCATCTTTACTTCGACCACTCCATATCCTCCCATAATCATTTTCTCATTGTTATGTCAGAAACCAGGCTGGTGGTCAGTCAGATTACCCAGCAGAGATCTTTGCTTTTCTGGATCTGCAGAAAACACATTATGCTTCAGTGGAAAGCACAGCTGGTTAAGCCTTTGAGCAGCTTCTTCCATACAGATATGATCAAATCCATACCTACCACAGGGACTAGAGAACACAAATTTTCACCATTTAGTGGATTTTATGGTGTTTTTCTTTTAGTAATATTCATTGCTACTATCACTTACCAAGACAAGAGCTTTATTTAATCAGTACGCACCATTAAATATTTCAAAGTCTACATGTTTGCCTATTATCATGACCTTTAATCCCTACAGAAGCAACTTCATCCTTTTATCCATTTCACATTTAAAAAATAATTTTGGAATCAAAAACTAAAAACCCAAGATCGTAAATCCAGGCGTCCTTCTGGGCTTCCCGTTCGCTCTCTCACATGGAATTTAAATTCTGATTAAAGTTTACAACATTTAGCATGAACAGAAAATGTACAAGGATGTTAGGAACACCACAACAGTACGAGTATCTCTACTACAGGAATACCTCTGCACTTAAGCTAACATTCCTCTATGAACACATCACAAATTTTAAAGGCCTCCTCCATTTACAAATTAGAAAAGTATAGCGACTAAAATAACTCCAAATTCTGCCATTTAAAAGCACACTAATCTTCTGCTGGAAATTGAGCATTTGACTCTAAATTAGATAAAATTATTAACTGGTATGCCTGCATCTCTCCTGTGTCAGCTCTGGAAGAGGTAAAATGCTAACAGACAATATCCTAATGTACTTCACACATATATTAATTAACAAGGGTAAGATCTTGATCAACTTCCGCCAGAAAAAGAAATTTATGTCCAAAAGCCTTTTTACATCTAAAGGAATAGGAGGGGAAAATCTTTGCAATTATCATTTCCTTGCTAGCAGAGTGAGTATCTGCTACTTGGATTTTGTTCCCAGACTGCACTAGATTTAATGCGACTACAAATCAGTTGCTGGGTTTTGACGTCCAGTATAAATTTTGTTATATCGAGACTTGCAGCAAGCTATTGTAAGCAGCTTTTAGGATTATTTCGACACTGAAATTTCCTCTTACCTTCCAACCGCATTTGAGTGAAATAGGCCAAGGGAGATGAACTGCCGAAAGCCCCCAGTGTTTGCTGGCTTTCCATGGACGCTTCTCCAGCAGAGCAAACCCTCCCAGTGCTTGCTACTTGCTAATCACTCTTGTAGGTCTGAGCTGCAAACCTGCTGCATTTCACAGGAGGGAAGCCAGTAAGCAATGCCACAGCAGCCAATTTCCTATGGCCTGACAGAAACTATTTTTCACCAATGGGATGCTTCCCCTATGAGCAGCAATGGGATGGTTCCCACCAGATCTGGAGGATCACAGCACAGCCTGGGTTGAAAAGGACCACAATGATCATCTAGTTCCAACCCCCTGCTATTTGCAGGGTTGCCAACCAGCAGACCAGGCTGCCCAGAGCCAGATCCAGCCTGGCCTTGAATGCCTTCAGGGATGGGGCATCCTCAACCTCCTTGGACAACCTGTTTCAGTGCTTCTCCACCCTCTGAGTGAAAAAGTTCTTCCTAATATCCAACCTAGATCTCCCCTTTCTCAGTTCAGAGCCATTCCCCCTTGCCCTATCACTACCAACCCACGTTAACAGTCTGAACTTCCCCCTCCTGTTTATACACTCCCTTCAATCCCAATCCAGAGCTCACAGCTGCTCCCTGCCTGAAATGCATCCATCCAATGATGCAACCAACCTAACCAGTCTCTAAGCATCTGGTTCTCAACTTTTCCAAGTCACACAAGAGGATTTAGTTTATTGAATTTCAGCAAGAGAAAACTTTAAGGACTTCATATTGAAAACATATAGGATTCTTTTTGTTTCTAGCAAAAAATCATGGTACTTAACAGTACAATATTAACTTCTTTCCCTGTGAAGCCTTTTTAGTAACATCTTAAAATGGATTTTAATTAGACAAATGAAATCTCTTCAGGACATTCCTTACCTCTATTAAAAAAAAAAAAAAAATCACAGTTCTCCAATAATTTACTGAAGTGACCATTTACATATAGAATCTCCTATAACAACAAAATATAAAAAATTCAGTGCTGCTTACAGTTTCTTTAACCAAATGTGCTGTGTTTCATGAATGCAAAGCTGTTTTCTACATGAATAAATACAAGTGAGCATCCTGGGAGCACTGCATCTCTATCCAGCAATAACTACTGTAAAAAAGCAGCTTCAGGAGACTGAAGGCATCTGTATTTCCTTTGGAAATTTTGATGCTTTATCTAGACAAGCCTGTTATCATTTACACCATGAGTGCCAGAACAGCACAGTTAGTGATCTTAAAACGAAGGCAAAAAGCCCACACAGTACTTTCAACTTTAGTATTCAGCTGTATTTGAAAAAGATGCAGACAACGAAGCTTTCTGTTTTCCTGGGGAGGGATTATATATCTAGTATTTGATCTAGGGGAAGAATGCATCTGATTGAAAATAGAGCTGCCCACCAGGCTTGTTATACAACAAGGTTGTTTTTCACAGTGATCCTGAGAGCAAACTTTTCCCAGCAAAAGCAGATGTCAAACAAGCTCCATACTTCAGTACCCACCAGATGAGCTGAATTTGCTAATCTGAATCCCCTTCTGTTCTCTCCTAATTTTCTTGATACTTGAACAAATGGGAAAAACAGCTTTTTCTCTGTCTGCCTCAATGCTTTTAATAAAAAGTATCATAACAACAGAAACACAGTATGTGAGTTAGAGGAAAAAAAAAGCAGGAATGATGGATTAACACATTTAATATAGGACTGCTCCCTGACCAAATATGTAGGTTCATACACATAAGGATGGTACCAGCATGAATTAAGCTGCAGTCTTTCAGTTTTCTCCATACCCCTTTGCACACATACTTTTCATCTTTCAGGAATACTTTTATTTTGACCAATTTGCTTCTTATTTCGCTGCTCAGCAGTTGTTTGAAAAGCTTTAAGGTTCTTCCTCCCTTTAAATGTTCATCATATGGGTACAGCAGCTCGTGTTACACTAGAGTTATCCTTTATGCTCTTATAAGATACTCATGCTGTACACAAGCTTTCTTCTTCTGTTCTGGAGTTTGAGATATTGCTGTTATTTTTCCTTAGACAGCCTGGCAGGCTTTTGACTCAGCATTTTTGCCATTCAGAAGGGACCAGGAAGGATTTCCTTTGCAGTGCCTGGCACTCAAAAATTCACTGCTGTATCTTGGTCCCCTGAGCACACGACAGTGATCACCTCAACTTGATTGTAAGTTATTGAAAACTGTGTTTAAATACCAAACTGCACAACAGAGAAGAGAGGCATAAGATTTCACAAGACGACACACTTTTTTTAGAGGTGCATCTCTCGTCTATAAGATGATGCTTCCAATCATATTTGCATTGCTATCACATCAAACTCCCCTGGGATGTGCAGGTCCTACTGTTCTCAACCTGCCACTGCATTAACTCATGGCATAAAAAAGAAAAAACAACTTAAAACTGCAAAACATAAAACTACTTCTGAGTGTAAGGAAGGGCAGGGGCATTGCACAAAATGGGTCACTGCAGTTGCAGAAATCAGCACTGATCAAGTCCCTCCGACTTCAGCCCCAACCACTTTCTGCTCTCTGTGGTACATTTTTATGAGGCCAAAGAGAGCCGGAGGCATTGCCAGCTTTAGGTTGGGAAGTTTGTGTCATAACGTAAATATTCTGTTAATGTAGTGAGTTTTAAACTGAATGTAGATTAGCACTGGACACCAAGTCCAGGAGAAATCAATACAACCCTGTTAGTCTATGTCAAAGGCAGTGATGGAAGCTTGAAAAGGGCTCAATAATAAAAGCTCCCTTTGAAAGACAAAGTCAGCCCTCAAAGACAAACTCTTCCAGGCAATTTCTTAAGATATGATTAAAAATAGCTGCAATTTAAAAAAAACACTAAAACTTGCTTTCTTAATTATTCACCTAATACTTGTGACTTCTACTTGAAGTGTCTATGCACATTTACTAATTGGAAAAAATAACCTGAAAATTAGTTGTCAGATTTTCTGCTCAGGAGCAGGTTGTGCTTAAACTCCTATCATATCAAAATGCCCTGTAAATAAAAGAATCCAAATAGCAGGCAACCATTTGCAGCACACATAGGAAAAGTGGTTGCCTACAGACTGAAGCATAAGAGAAGCGAGGTCCAGAGACTAAGGGCACCTTCAGCACCTTCACCCTAAGCTTAGCTGGGCCACAATGTCCAGCTGAACTGTTGCAAACCTGGAGGGAGCCACCCACCCGCCACCACTGCACGTCTGCTGACCTCATCTTTCCTTCCTTTCAACCCCATTTCTGCTGCAAGTATTCACCATCTACCATTTGTTGGCTTTTTTTTTCCTGTTTCAAACCCTCCTACACTCACTTGTTATTCTTCTACTCATCTTTTAGTTCCTAATGCCATCGCTTTCCACATCTCTATCCAACAAACAAAATGAGGCTGCACAAACAGTGCAATAACTTTCAATCTCAATCAGCTTTTACACATTTGGGGGTTTCTCTTCCCTTTGTTAAATAACAACACTGCCTTCTAGGTGTGCATCCCACTCCATTTGCCCCAGCTCATCAAGCAGAACCTTAGCCATTCCTCCTCTTCAGACACCACAGGAGCACCTGCCTCATAGTTGTGCCTAAGAATGCCAATTATTAATTGCTGCCAAGAGCATTACTTACAGAGTGGAAGTGACAGCATTTGGCTTTTCTCCAGGTCTGCAAAAAAGGCAGATGCTAAAGAATGCTTTTTGCTGACAAAGCGTTGAGTTTTGAGCACAGTTTAGAGCCTATGGGGCCAAAAGAGTTCAGAAACTTTAAAGGAGCCCTACCAGATCACCCCAAGAAGTGTTGAGGTGGGAAAAGAATGCCAAACAATATAAAAATAAAATAGTCTCTTAAATAAATGCAATTCTTTATATATATATACACACACACACACACTTATATATAAGAATATATATATATACACTTATTAATTTTAGTTAACCAAAGGTAGAATATTTGCTCTTCAGACATTGCATTCCTTTACGACAAATAAACCCAAACATAGGTGGTTTGAAGTGAGGTAGCTGCTGTTGTTCCACGGCTAGGATTTATTCTAATCTGATTTTTGTATGTTACTGATACAAATTATTGATACTATTGGCCTGCCCAGGGAGGTGGTGGAGTCGCTGTCCCTGGCAGTGTTTAAGAGGCATCTGGATGAGGAGCTGTGAGATATGGTTTAGTAGCTTGTGGTAGCAGTAGTAATGAGAAGATGGTCAGACTAGGTGACCTTAAAGGTCTTTTCCAACCTTGTGATTCTATGAAACAAGGAGAGTTTAGCACATCTCAGATATTTCCAATGAGGAGTCACAATTTTATAAGCCATTCACTTCTTCCATGTGGGAGCATAGCTGGTTTGCCCTGAATCCACGAAAAGCAAATGAAAAAACTGCAAATGAAACTAGACTCTCCAGCACATCTGAAAGTCCTTCTAGGTGTCTTTTAGGCCATATCTCTCAGACTTCCTCTGCTTTTTGTAAAAATGTGCAGTAGCCCTCCTTTCCAGTTCGACAAGGCTCTGGCAATGAGAATGTTATCTCTAAGATACTGTAAAAAAGCGTGCAAATCAACAGGAATATTGAGATTACTATCTGACAATCAAATTTAATGGTGTGTCTACAGTGGAACGTACACATTGGGTAAGACCCAATTGACTCTACAGATCAGCCAGAAAGAGGAAAAGTCAATTTTCAGTCCAGCAGTTCCTCCTCAACAGCAACTGTAACGAAGTTGCTTCAAGCTATGGGAATGATCATGCCCTCCTCAGCTTTCAGCACATCCAGCTGTAGAAGCTGCATTTATCCCACCAGTCTCTGTTCTCCAATATCACTGCTGTACACTGGCTCCATTTTTACAAGGAGCTCTTGTGATCAAGCAAATGGTGTGATATTAAGAGGCCACCCGTATTGCAACCCCATAATAACCCATCTATATTCTGAACATGCATACAAGTTTGAACAAGATTGCTGAAAGAAATCTGAGTGCCACATTAACTTAATTTTATTGTCCCACCTCTTTGAAAAAAAATCAGGTGCTTGGTTTTTATAAAATCCGTCAAGTACTCAGTGCTAGGAACTTAATTACAGATCTGCAATTCTACATTCATGAAACTCAGCATTCCCATTGTATTGTAAAAGAGAGATTTACAATCCCAGAAATGTGGGAGGAGCCTTGAAATAATAATACCCAGCATGTGCTACTGAAAAAGGGAATCTGCAAGAATATTAAGTGGCCACTGAAAGAACCAGTAGAAAAGCTGCTGTTTTGTAGGTGTGGAGGTGGATATATATATGCACTCAGTTTAAGGCATGAAGAGCAAAGCTGTATGCTAGCTGGTAGCTGTGCCTAACCCTGATGCAGCTCTGAGTGTAGGATGAGTGCACCATCAACAAGAAACTACATGTTTCCCCTCACTTTCCTAAGGTATGGATTTATTTTTTTTCCTCCTTGCTTTCCCAAGTTCAGTTATGTGGCTCTTACTGGATGCTGACCACAGACATGCTAGTCCTAGGTATCTTAGGGCTTTTTAAGGGTTTTTTTGGATTTTTTTTTTTTTTGGGGGGGGGGGGGGGGGGGGGGGAACGAAATCTAGCAGAAGAGCTGCTTTATTGCCATTAGTAACTACCAAAGGAAATAAAACTGGCAGAACAGCACCAAGCTCCCTCCCCCTACTGACCATACAACAGACACTCTTCACCTTCCCCACAAGCTGTATGGAACTAGAAAATATGAACACTGCAAACCCAGATGCTGCTTCAGCTGGGTTGGAGAGGCCATGGGAGGCCACTTCTTGGACTCCTCAGGAGGCAGAGGAAGATGGAGCTCCTCTGGTGCCACGTACCTGCAGAAGTAGTCAGCCAGGTGACAGCCAACTGCTTGATTTATTTGAAGTTCACCCAGTCTCATTTTCTGCCAAGGGCAATCAAGCAGGACTGGGAGGATTAATGGCTCTGAACAGTTAAGCTTCTCGTTGGCATGCATCAGCCTTCCTTCACCTCCCACCATTGCTGCCTCCACCCAGAGCTCCCTCCCTGTTGCCTCACAGCCACGTGGCTGTGGAAATGGGGCAAGAGCAGTACTTCTGCAAGCAGGAACATACGACAAGGGTCATCATTTATCACAACCACCCAGTGAGAATGCTGGAGTTAATTTCAGTTAGACTATCTGCCTCTAATGAAACACAGACTGCCATCCTCCTTTGATTCTAATATTAGCTCAATGAATCTGAACAATTACCACTTCAATTTTATGAGAAACTCAGGACCTCCCTACTTTTAGGGCAAAGTGACTGCAATGTCTCAAACACCATTGCATTAGCTGCTAGCAAATAATGATTTTACCCAGCAAATACTGAATTATCTGAGGCTTTTATTTTATGAACTCAAAGCATCTTTCAGACATTAATTCAGTAAGTCTGGCACCAGCTCTATCATGGAGAAAAGCAGTGCTGTCCCCTTTTCCAGGTAAGCTACAGACGCATTAAGTGCTTTGCTTAAGGCCAGAAGTGAGTCATTGGAAGAGCCATGCACAGTACATCCCTCATGCTGCTGCCATCATCAGCTCACAAAAATAAAAGGAATAATTAATGAAAGCCTCTGAATTTATATTAGAATTTAAGGAGTTCATGGTTTGAGCCCATTATATTAGATAAGATATCCGTAGCTGTAATTCACATGGCTATGTTAACTACCTGTTCTCATGCAACTATTTTCTCTGGGTAAATTCTCCAAGGACTTCTCTGAAATGCATTTTTTCCAGTGCTAAAATAGCTCCAGATTAACCTTAAAGATGCCAATCCTGAATAAGATCAAACCAAACAAAATGCTATGAACCCAATGAGCAAGCCTCGGAGGACTGTGATGCCATACATGGTTTGGAGGCTCCACAACAGCTTCTCATCAGTCAAAAGCTGCAATTACTCACCAGTGTGAGCAAATAGGCATGACTTTTCCCAGAGGGCTTCAGCAACATGCAACTTCTCATTGTCCTCAACAAAAATTTCAAATGTACAGCTGTCATTCGTAGAAGAGACGTTTATGGATCATTAACTAATACCGTATGTTCTCTTATCCTCTTAGCTATAAAAAGTAAATTGTTGGTTATGATTCATTGGTCCTACCAAAGCAAACGCTGCCCTTTAAATATTGTGTGATTAATTTAATAATTCACTTAGGCTGCAGGAAGTTATCCAGTAGAAATAAACAAATAGTTCGATTCCAGAGGAATTTCATATTGTTTTTCTAACACTTGCAGCAATGATATAAACAAATCAGGAGTATCTCAGAAATATTTCCACTCATAACTGCCTTTATCCTACTATTAAAAAGTTATCCTAATTCTTGGTCAGTTACAATAATATTAAATATTTCAACAGAAATGATAACACTGATAGTTCCCAGCTTCCTCACACTGCAGATTTCTTAACTAAGATTGTAATTTGTTTTAAAAAGATTAGTGAAAAATATGGAAATGAATGCAATGTACATAAAGAAGCTCCATTCATTTTTGCAGGTGGATTTTGAATGGAACTTGACTGCAGAGGAAGGAAGAAAAACAGGACCACATTGCCCAAATCCCTCAGTCCTCACACAAACCAAAATGCCATTGTAGTGCTTCCTATGTATCACCCATGGAGAACAAGCAACTCACTCTTCTTGTTTCACAAGAGGTATGAAATACCTTGAGTACTGAACATCATTGTCAGGTTTCTTTGCTACATTTTTAGGGCAAAGTGCAATTTTCTTTTACATAGAAATGCAACATTCAGGAAACATTGAATATGAAATTACCTTCAGCACTGTGCAACTTGGCCATCAGCAGGGAGGAGGAGAACTTCCGAACACCAGGGCTCACATGATTTCCCCGTGATGCTGTATGAAAATCCCAGTGTACAAGTCACAGAGGGATACTTGCTTCTACAAAGAAGCATCTTTGCAACTTGCCTGCAACTCCATTTTTGGATTATGAGAGCCTGCAGTTTAAAAAAAAAAAAAAAAAAAAAAAAAAAGGCTCCATTAAACCAGGCCACCAAGGATGCCTTCATAAAGACAAGATAGCAGCCTTCTCCTACAGGTAATGTTCTCTCGTCAATGGATGTAACGATGCTACCCAGTGCCTCATCATGGCAAAGAGCAGGAGCATCCCAAACAAGGCCTGAGGTAGGTCTATCTCTCCAACTGAATCAGTCATTGAAGGAGTCTTGCCCACAGTTATATCTACAGACAAATGTCCAAGGACAGGCAGAGGAATTCTCCCTGTGCCAGGGAAAAGAAAACTGAACACATCAAGCTTTAATAATGAAGCAAATACTAACACCTACTTCAAATTTATCAATTTGGGCTGTTATTTTTCATTTGAAGCAAATGCAATGCTTTGAAGTCAGAAAGAGGTACAACAGCTGCCTAAAAATCCATGGGATTTAATAGCCTAATGCATGGCATGATGCAAAGGAAAACTCATTTGCCCTTGCACCACGTCTTTTCTTGTAAAATCTCAAGGAGAAAGGACAGGGTAGAGGAGAAAACTGCTGAGACCGTGAACTCGACTCAGGTCAATCTTCTCAACATTGTCATATTGCTGCAAACCTAGCCTGAGCAGCCTCTCCTCCCCTGTGAATACAACATATGGCTTTGTTCAAGAAAGCCCTGCCATCTGAAAATGAGGTTGCATTAATATTTCAGTTCACATTTAAGCACCAGTCTTTCGAGTGAGTTTCCTACGCACTTGTCTCTGCACACAGCAGTTCCAAGAGCCGTGGTTAGGCTGCTTGCCGACCCTGGCACACACAGATGCATCCCAGTGGGCACCACAGCCATCCACATCCAGCCCCATCCGTCTTCCTACCATGCTACAACCCACAGCCCCCATGCTGTGACCTGCTGTGTTGATGCATCTTGCTTGAAATGACAAACAGAACTCAAATTTCTCAGAGAAAAATTACCATCCTTGTAAAAAAAAAAAATAAAAAATAGAACAGCTAAGATGTCTAAAGTCAACTATTAGCCCTTTCTTAATCACCTGTGCCCAACATCATCCTTCTTTCAATACTTATGTCAAGTGACAGAACACATTATGTATGAAGTCACTGAATCCTGGCTGCAGCACACTTTTTGTCTATTTGCATGAATTTATAACTTCACAGCATTCTCTGAAGACCTTTCCAAGAAACAGACCTTCTCTATATAATCAATTCATACACTGCCATATTCTGCAAGCCAGAAATAGGCATTCTATTATACACACTTCATAACGTCGGCAGTTTTCATATCATAAAATCACAGAATGGCCTGGGTTGAAAAGGAGCACAATGATCATCTAGTTTCAACCCCTCTGCTATATGCAGGGTCACCAACCACCAGACCAGCCTTCCAAAAAAAAAAAAAAAAAAAAAAAAAAAAAAAAAAAAAAAAAAAGAAGAAGAAGAAAACAACCAACTTAGCTATGAATTTCAACAAATTAAGTCATTTTCCAAATCAAATTAAGTTATTTCCAGTATCACTTGGAAGAAGTTAATGACATGAATACATGCACCTTCAGCTAGACTTCAAGAATTTTAACCATCATCAAGTCACAATTTCAAGTGATTCATGTTTAAGGCAAAAATGAGTCTGAATTAGCCTTGAGTTAATAACACAGTTGATAAAGGCTTCCCCATATCCTTCTGAGCTTATTAAAGAAATCACTGTAGAAATTTTAGTTCTGAGATTTTTGTGTTGGCATTTCCTGTAGGAAAGGCAAACAGCAAATCAAATACAGCGCTTGTACTAAGTTTCATATAGAATTATGTCACTAAGCAGCCACAAAAATAATTTGTTTTGCATCCAGAGTGATTTCTGCTATGCATGCTTACATATACATATTTTAGACACCATTTATGCTGCAGCACAGTTCATATGATAAATTATATTCATCTTTCAGAAATTGTGAACACTTCCAAAGGTACTTTGCCCTCATAAATTCATTTGCATCCGAACTGTTTCTTATAATCCATATCTTCATCTGTTTCCAGCAGCTGCATAAGAACTAAGACTTGCTCAAGAAACATTTCTTCCAGGACATGTAATTATTAAATCGAATTCTAATTACAGATCATAAATTACAGAAACATCTTTAGAGAGAAGATACCCAGAATGCTGTATGGAAACACAGTGCCTATTTGTGAAGTTACTCAAAAATCAGCATGAGTTTTAAAAGAAAAATCTACATAACTTTGGGACCATCATGAATTCTGTATTAATGACATCCAATTATTTTTAAGGCACTGTTAGACATCAGTACACACAAATACCATTTCCCATTAAGACACATGAAATCAACATATATCACTTCCGCAGAACACCAGCAGATGTAAGTCTCCAGTTAGGTTTTTTTCTATAGGAAGTTGGACATCAGTATTCAGCCAGACCCCTCCAGGAAAGCCTCAGCTCTAGCGTAAGCACTCAGTTCCCAAAGAGGAACTACAAGCCAGCAAGAGATTAAAGAGATTAGAGCAACGAGCAAACACTTAGGGCTTGCTCCAGCTGAACCCACATCACAACAGGAGCAGCCTTGCAGAATTCAAGAACTGTGCCTTCAGTAAATACAAAGACTTGAAACCACGATGGCATGTATTTAACTAAAATAAAGTGCAATGGCAGGAAGCCAGAGAACACAGACACTGAGACACTTAGAAACCTGCATTTCGGCTCTCAAATCCTAACAGGGAGCCCCCATGCTCACTTGGACTCACTGAACTAAGAGCAGGAGTCAGGCTCTCAAGGATGGCCATCTACAAATCCAGCCCTAGGTGGTGCCACACAAGATGGACCACCCAACACATGGACGTTCCAGCCAAAGGACAGAAGCCTGGATCAAGCCTTTATCTTCTTGGTATGAATGAAGGACCAGAGAGGATACAGCCCTTTGCATTCAGTATCTATGGAATAAGGATCTAATGTGACCTCACCTGGGGCAGCTAAAGGAGGAAGATGGGTCAAATCACACTCCAGCAGATGCCTCACACTGTCCCAGGCTCTCTGACAACAATAAGATAGGATAGCAAATGTTATGGTTTGTAAGATTTTGCTGCCATCTTCTGATGAAAAGTCACTGCGTGGGAAGAACCACAGCTGCTGGGCTTTGGGCAGCACCATGACCCCTGCAACCCTGGGATGCACCCCAGGGAAACCCAGCTCCTGTGTCTCCCCAGCAGTCTGCTGGGCTCCTGTATAGAACCCAAAACTGGAAACCTGAGGCACGATAACTAGTGAATATTCCTCAATTCTCATTAACTGTTTTATCTCTTTTTTTTTTCCTTTAAGTGTTTGTTCTTCTCTGAAAATGGGTTAAATATTTCAGTATGTTATTTAATGAAACATTTTCACATTTCTAAACTTTGAAAAATGGGACTTAATATCATATGCAGAAAAAGAAGATCAGCTTACCATTAAAATATACTTCTGAAGATAATGATGAACAGCCCACTTCTATTTTGCATTACAGAGGCACAAGCCTTGCTCCTTTCTTGAATGCATCACGGGCAACTTCAGACTAAAACTTATACAAAGCAGCCAAACCAGAGGAAGAACAGTTCTCTTTCAGTGTCTTGATCTGCTGAGCTTTTTCAGGATCTCAGAAATAATTTATGCTTCTCTATTCCACAATATAAGTCAGATCTTTTCAGTCTTGTCTTAGTCCTATTTGTTTTACCTTCATTCCCCATTCTTCACTGCAGATGGAGTCAAATGAAATATTCCTTTTAAAGCTACTCTCTTTTCCTCAAAACATCATGCACATTTCATCATATGTAATAGACATTGAGGTTTGTGGGAGATTTGTTTTTTGTTTTGTTGGATTTTTTTTTTATTTTTTTTTTTTTTTCCTTTTAACCCTTCACTCCACTTAGGATAAAATCTTTGAATTCCTTGAATTTGACTTAGAAATTATTCAGCTTGGGAATTATGAATATTGTGTCACCATCTACTCTTATCCCACCTTTGCTCAAAGGGTGCTTTTCACAAAAACCTCTTCCACAGGAGCCCCCTGAGATGCCAACAGCAGGACAGTCCCCAGGCTGGGCACACAGAAGGGCTGCTGCTGGATTTGTTGCCTGCATTGCCCCGAGCAGACATCACCATATCATACAATAACAGAATCATTAAGGTTGGAAGAGACCATTAAGATCTAATCCAATCCCAATCCACCCCCACAGTGCCCACTGAGCCATGTCCTACTGATGTGACATATACTCTTTTTTTGAGCAACTCCAGAGAGTGTGACTCCACCACTCCCTGGACAACCTGTGCCAACGCCTCAACACTGCTTCTGAGAATAAGCTTTTCCTAATATCCATCCTGAATGTGCTCATGGCACTGCCTGAATAACATTTCCATGTGTACATACCTTCACATTTAGACCATTTCTCCTGCTAAACCTCTTTGCTTTGTAGCTCAGGTACCACAACCATTAATTGGATGAACGAAGATGGAGAAGGTACAATGTTGAACTGCTCTCCATATCAATTGAAAAGACAGCAGTGAAATCCACTGACAAATTATGTGTCCAGATTTGGGAGAAAATCTCAAAATACAAGGAAAGTTAAGAACATGAAGACTTATGTCTCCATTACAAACTTGGGAATGATTAAGGATCTCTTATAGACATATTTCCTTTGAGTATCTGAAGAACGTTGCAGTGTGTGCATATGTACTTCAAATCTACACAGACTGTAACCGAGTAGCTGGCAGGACTTCTTGGTGTACCTTAGTCTGTGGCATTGTGCTACTTCCACTTTATGATTTTCTCACCAGATATGAGCTACACTGAGCAGCCAGGGATTTGTCCTAAGCTAGGAAAATCTCTCACGGAATACATCACCATCTTCTTTTCAGTAATGAGCTGAACTAAATTTAAATGATAGAAGTGATCGGAAATCCATAATATCCTGTGATTATCACTGAGGCTTGTTTACTTCAACAAACCTAATGCCATCTGATTAAATTTTGTAATGTTTACATATCATACTACAAACTTGCTCAAATATCAGAAAATGAGATTGACTCTTCAACAGAAAATGATATACAAATGAATGCAAATCCACTGACTTAAAATGTAACAGACTGCATTGTTTGTTATGGATGTGGATCTCGATCTCTGTCTGTGTTCATACAACCACACTGCTGTACAGCACACACATCGTTAATTGGCCTGCATCTCATCTAAAGTGCTTTAATTTAATAAATTTATTCTCATGCATAATTTATTGATATTTCTTGCATAATTTTTTTTTTTTTTTTTTTTTTTAAAAGGAGTTTAATGGTTTTAGTTCAGCTATGCAGAATGGGTTGAAAATTTAGTCATGAAAAGTCACAACATGCAGAAAGTCATTGCCAGGGTTGCGACTTCAGCAAAAATGGATGTCAGCATGTCAAAGAGCTACTTCATCACATGAGCTGCAGAATACATCACCCTGCACCAGAGCCCAAGCCAGGATAGCTCCTTCATTTGAGCTTTATGGGTATGGCTTCCTCTACTTTGATTAAATACACATTTGTACAGCCATATTTATAAAATAACCTATTAACCAACAGGCTAATTTGAACAAGCAAGATCAGAGGAGTACAAGATCCGTCTGAAACCCTCTTCATAAGAACATGCACCTGCTCTGTAGACACATCTGCTCACCGCAAATACCTCTGCAATTGTAGACAGTGGCTCTGAACACTAAAAGCAACAGCCCATGCACCACAGCAATTTCCTACATGCAGAATGAGGCCACGAATTTACTAAACCTGGCAGGCACTGAATTGTTTATAACACACACTGCACACTTTAACACTCATTCTTCATGAGACCATTTCTGGACAGTTATGTTTTCACTTTCTGTGAAGGATGTTAGTTCTTAACAAACCTGAGGAGTGAGCTGTCACATCGAGAATATGGATCAATATTCTGAATTTCAAAAGAAAATACAGTAAATCCATAAAACATCTTTGTTTCTCATCTCTTTCAAGAATACTAATAACCAAGAATACCAATGCGCTCTCCTCGAGAACAGTTTGCCTTGTCCTTGATCAAACAACTATTAAACTCCTTCCTTTTCCATAACAAGACATTTCGATCTCTGCCTGTGCTAACTCACACTTCTGCCGTGCCCATAAGATTTCAAGCAACTTGCAGGTAAATGAAAAACTTGCTGAGATTGAAGACGACCCGCTTGGGGAAGCGTGACGCACAGCACCACACACGCTGTGTCTCAAACTGCTCAGTGGAAATAACAAGCAGTGTACTTCAAAAAAAAAAAAAAAAAGACTAAATCAAGATTCAGGGGAAAACAGAGAGACAGCTGATCAAAACTCTTGCAATAAACACTGATGAATAAATGATAAAGCAGCAGTGTTTGCTTCATGCCCTGTTATAAGACACGTAAATGAATCCATTGGCTGTCAGGTCCCGTGAAGAAACATATGGCTCCAACCTCATAATATAAATGTGTCCACATTCGGAAGCAATTAAAAAGCTGGCATTATTAGATGGCTTGTAATTTATATATAATGCATCTTCTATTTTCACCTAGAGCTTTCCTTTTAAATTTATTTCCATACTACTCGTTAGCTGAATCCTAAAAAAGTTTTTTTTAGCTCTACTGTGCTCAATATAGTTTGATGCTTAATATACTTCTAACATTCTGTACACGATTATAACCTTCCCTTACCTTCCTGTCACAGTTAAACACAGTCTGCCTGTACTGATGTCAAATAGTATATTCTGCAAGGGCAGCTTCTCTTGTAAGAGCCCACAAATTAAAGTTTCCCTACATTTTTCCCCATTCACCACCTCTCTCTGACGTAGGAGCTGACATGACCCCAAACTCATCTCTCTGTCCCTATCCCATCTCTTTTCCCTTGATGTAGAGACCAGCTCAGGTGGAAAACTTGGCGAAACCAGAAGTTACTACTGTTGAGAATTCCAGCAGTCTTAAACAGTAAACATATAATATGCTGAATCTGCAATCCATTAAAGATGCTAAAAAGCACCAGTTGCACACTGCATAGCAATGTCACTGCTAAATTAATGGCTACCCACCATCCTTTAATCTTTCTAGTCTTCAATACACATTTCAATTTTTTTGTCTGCTTAAATGCAGTAATAGAAGTCCTTCCTAAAACTCTGGTCTCAGTAACTCAGTCATCATACCATAAGTGAATAAAGGAAAGCAAAGAGCAGCTTACAGGGATAAGCCAAAGCTGCGGAAAAAGTTGTGGCTATATTCCTTCACTATTCCTCTAGACTGTAGATTCAAAGTTCTCAGCAGAAATTCAGATAATTATGGTATTGAGAACAGTGAGTATATTGGAAGATCACAAAACAGCTGGAAAAATGACTGGTGTTGGGAGAAATAATCTTGAAAGCTCACAAATGTGAATACTTAACTACAACATATTTCACACATACCTAGACACTTCTTGTTCTTTTTTGCCCATATTTGCCATCGTTATTTTCCTGTTTCCCAAAACAGGAGGATCCCTGTTTTGCACACCCACTGAGTCACCACAGGCAAAGCAAACAGTGCATATTTAGTGCACCTGATGCACATCATCCTGAAGATCAACATAGAAAAACTTCAACAATTTTTCAAATACATATGAAATAAATGTAATGACCGTATAATAGCACACTAATAAAATATTACTAATGTTTAAAATGTATCTGAAACAGTGATATTTATCAACAACAGGCTAAGAAAAACATTGTGAGAATTATTGTTGCACGTCTTGCCCAGGATGTTGCAAAGAAGGTGATGAATAGGTGTTCTCTGGGTGTTGAAGCTTAAACTCCCAGTTCTTTCTGATTGCTACAAAGACAAAAACCTTTCACGGGTTTCCACAGAAAATGAAGTTCCAGACTGGAGAAAAATTTGCATGCTGTTTGTGTTTGATGTATTGCTTCTTGAGGTAGCTTCGCCATGTAAATTTATTGCTAATGTCTTGCGCTTTATTTCCCCACCACCCCCAAGATAAACTTTGATCAACCAACCAGTTGACCAGTGACAAGATAAACCACTTTGTCCTGAAATTTAATTGAAGATTTAAAAAAAAAAATAAAAAGAAACTTAAAATTAAGAAGTCTTCATGGATATTTTCTTGTAGTAAATTAATGGGCATATATCAAAATAACTAAAATCAATAATTCCATTAAAATGTAAAAGTCAGTTTACTTTTCTCCTTCATCTAGGTGCTCTGTAGATTACTACTGAAAATATGTAGTAACAACTTGAAAAGACACTAGAATTATGGTATTAAAACTGATGGCTTCTGTATTTGCAGATCCTGCTAAGGAAAGCTGCAGCATGTCCATCAGAAACCTCAACCATTAGGATAAAGGAGGTGTTGATATTACACTGTAAGCACTGAACTGATTCACAAAAAAAGGGTCTGAAAATGAAACCAAGCACAATGCAGCTCCAATTAGCAAGCCTGCGAGAAGCAGAGCTCCAAATTGTCTTGATCAGTGTCTAAAATCAATGGGATCAGGGGGTGGTGCAGTGAGCTCTGGGGGCAGCCAGCACTCCTCCTTCTCTTTGCTTTGGCAGGAGAGCGAAGTTGGCATGCCAATTTAAGTAACATGGGAAACCTGATTATGTGCCCATTGGTATATGGATTTGTTTCAGCCACTATGAAGACAAAGCATAACAAGATGCTGCTGCTTACTAAGCCTGCTGAGTGGCCACAGCTTGGCTTTAGAGCCTGTCCCTGCTCCCAGCCCAATGCCTTGCCTCTTGCAGCTTCCATGGGCTCCAAGAATTTCCTCCTATCCATCTCGTGTGTTATATGTGAAGTGACAGCTATAGACAAAGTTTCCATTTAAGAGTGACCTGGGAAAAAGGCTTACTGCAACATGCAGAAGCTGCGAGTTCCACATCTTCCTTCTTGAACCATTGTGAACCCATCATTTTCGTAGGAGCACAGTTCTGTACCCCAGTGGTTTCTCCCAGGTTTTTATTCACAGGGGGCAGGAAGGAATCACATCTAATTATCCTCCTCAGGAAAGCCCATAACCATGTTTCACTAAGCAAAGACACAGCCTGCTGCTTCCCATTATGTCATATCAATACTTAGTCTGTGTTTTTGCCCTTCGACTGGCCTCAGAGGCAACCATCAAGGCTCTCAGTGAATGGAGCGTTTACAGGATATCAGTCTCATACCTGATGTGTGGAGATGCTCAATTACACGTAATCAATAGCACTAACTCTGCTGAATTGAACCCAGATTAGACCTACTGAAGCAACACCATTACTGATAATTACTGCAACTCCCAGCAACGACAACTTCTGATTTTACCCACAATCAAGCATATCAGTTCTATTTTTGTTTCTGATGTTGAAAAGATTAAAGTTGTGCTAGGTTTGAATTCTGACAGAATTGAATCCCCAAATTCCCCTGGATTTCAGAGATGTCTAACACTGTGCAAGAAGCTCCCAGCCTCATTTATCTCCACTGCCCATGAAAGGATGAAAAGGAAATTTCAGCTGATGAGGATACAAATTAAAACAGTTTCCTCCCTCTGAAAGGATGGGGAATTTTATACTAGATTGAATTTGACACTATACCACTACAGTGAATATAACTCACTGTGATCTTCTTGCCATTTAGAACCAATGGCCCATTCATGTGTAAATGCACAGAGTTAAAGAAAAAGCATGACACAGTAAAGATAGGCTATAATGTCATCTGTATCTCAGCAATCAGCTTCATTGTGCCCTGGCAACAAAAGGAAGAGTAAATATTAAACTTAGGAAGGATTGCAGTTTTACAGTCATTCAGAAGTGAGAGTTTATTACAAAGTATACTCAGCAGCTATCTTGCTGTCAGTGCATACATATTGGTCCGTATTATATAGACCACACAAACAGATTGCAAAGGGCAGCTTGCTTCTTAAAGCTGAATCACACCTACTACACAGAGAAATTAAGCATCCTTGTAAGGAATAACAGTAGATGATTTCACACACACCTGACACCAAATAAAACAAATCCTCAGCCAGGAGCCCTTGGATGGGAGTGTGAACAATTTAGAATACATCAGTGAGACATCAACATTGGGAAGCGAGTGTGAGGCATGAACTCCTGGTGGCTTTGGAGCAAAGCAGTAGTATAGAGGGCTTGAAAACAAGTCTCCTTCAGAGAGCTTCAGAGCCAGAATGCAGCCCTAGGGTTAACAGAGTCCTACAGCACTAAGGGAACAAGGAGCCATTGCAACGAGTAGCTTTAGAATTAAGTATGCAGAGATGAAAGCCAGCCCTCAAATTAAAGAAAAATCAAAAGAGCTAATGGTAGAAGCTCCCTGACTGACACATTTCTGATGTACATCGTGGCTTGTCAACCACTGCCCAAAGATCTTCTGATACCAACTTCCACCCTGCCTATGCGTGAGGAACCCTGTAGTCAAAGCAAAATCTTCCATAACACCATCTTGTTAACAAAAACAAACCAACAAGCCTGGGAATCAGCACACAGAACAGAAGCATAAAGGGCTGTAAGCAAATAAGCCTTGCCACTTGCTTGAGTGATCTTTAGATGAGAACCTAAGAGCTATTCCCTGCCAACCCTGCCCAGCCCAGGGTGCTCATTAAGGCACAAGGACAGGCTGGGGCTCATGATGTTCTGCACTGGGTAGAAACTGAGCTCATAGAGAGCTGTTTGTAATCATTACTTTCCCTGTCACCCTTTATACTCTAGATACGATTTTAGAGAACAGTGCAGCCTTTTCTATTAAGGAGTATAAAATGGGTGATTTCACTATGTGTTTTTGTACAGCTCTGCCTGGGTATGATTGCCATTCACTTTGTACAGTTGCAGATGATTACAAGAGTCATTAAGCAGCATAAAATCATGCATGCTGGCTAATTAACGTGGAATTTATTCTCTTTTTAGTTACTTTTGTTATGCCTGTCAAACTCCACTGATATCAATAAAGTGCAGGTAACATCAGTAAAGACTACAGTAAAACTGATGTAAGTGAAGGAAGTTGAGCTCAGCAAGTTTAATGAATAATAAAACTCTAAGAAATAGAAAAAGAAAATCAAACTTCCAGCTACATCCACATACCTATTGTAATTCTGCATCATTACTATCATTCAGGCAATTTTCCTCAACATTAGTGTTCAAGTGATGCTTTGTAAAGTTTGGGAGTTTGGAAGGAGAGCAATGGCAGTGTTAAGAGCAGTGTGAACTGGGTTGTAATCCTCACAGAGTTCAAGTTGAGGCTCCTTAAGTTTCTATCTCCTTTACTGCCAACACAGAGACAGGGGAGGTTTAGGTTGGTTATTAGGAGGAAGTTTTTCACCCAGAGGGTGGTGAGGCACTGGAACAGGTTGCCCAAGGAGGCTGTGGATGCCCCATCCCTGCAGGCATTCAAGGTCAGGCTGGATGTGGCTCTGGGCAGCCTGGGCTGCTGGTTGGTGACCCTGCACATAGCAGGGGGTTGGAACCATGTGATCATTGCGGTCCTTTTCAACCCAGGCCATTCTATGATTCCCATCCACAAGCCAGTGTTACTACCCACACACACCTCCTTCAGGATTCACAGGTTCAGTTCCGCCCTCACAGGTCCTTGAGTTAGGCTGCTGCAACCCAACTGAAACCATAGTATTAATAAAAGTTTAGCAAAAAACAATAAAAACGTTCATTACTCTATATTCCAATGTCAAAGCTCAATTCAGCATTTCTTTGATTCACTTTTTCTTCCTCCTTCCCCCACACTTCCCTACAGCCTACTCTCAAACCAATGTTTTCCAAGCTATATTTAAAAAAAATGTTTTCTGCTCCTCCAAGAGTGACATCGTGCTGTGACACGTGAAGCTGAGCTAGCTCTGTCACGTCCAATTATGTGACGTGACATGACATAACCCAATTTGATCGGCAAACCTGATCTGACACCGCAACTTGAACAGATTCGCTTTCCTTCAACCATGAGCTCGTGTCAAACTTCCTGCAAGGGAGATGCGTAAAAAATTTATTATCTGCATTTAATTTTAGCTTAAGATTTAGCCCTTGACCTTTCGGTGCTGGTTTGAGATGATCAGGGCCAGACACACCTGCCATGGTTGCCTTGTATGCTTTGAGGATAATTTTGCTGATGGCAGGGGGAAGCTGTTGCCAGGCTGAAAACTAACCCGCTCCTTGTAGAAACTGAGAGCTGCTTCAGAAGTGAACCATACATTTCTAATGCTGTAGAATCCTGTACCACGCAGCCTTAGTGAATGTCAGGAATGGATAGAAAAGGCTTTTGTCTTCAGGCTTCCATAATTTGGAGAAAAATAACTTTAAGTGAGAAAACTTGATGCTTGCTTTGTAAAGCATTCAACCCTTCAGAGAAAAACGTAGCTGTCCATTTACTCAAAGATGTATCTAGGCATTTTTTGTTTGCTTTCCTTTTCTTCTTTCTCAGTCCAAGAAGGTGTTTTCTATGGACGCATTCATGATGGCTTAAATACAAATCTCCACCACAAGTAAGACCCAGCTTCAGGGGTCTTACTCCCTTCAGACAGGACTGTTCCTGATGGACGCTTTATATGATAACCACAACAGTACATCAAGTTCTCCCTAGGGCATCAATATTTCTAAAGTGCAAATGCACACAGAATAAGTGGCTCTGAGAAGCATGGTCCTGTGGTTCGACCCATGCCATTCTATGATAGTCTATGGTAAGCTTATCTATTTTCATCAGCCTCCTCATCTAGATATTCAAGAACTCTTGCCCAACCCATACATTTGTTCACATGTCATAGTTCCAAAACTGTATTTTGGGTAATGAACCGCCTGAAATTTATTGTAAGCTGAAAAGGAGTTCTGTTTAATTGGTCTGAAAGGGCATTTTTTATTTATTCACTCATACACTTAATAATCTAACTTTAATCTCTGCAAAACGCATATGAGATTTTACAAAAAAATCAATTTTTCTTCTTCACCCCCAGTAATCAATGCCACTTTTTATTACTTTTTTTTTTTACCTCAGCTGGCAAATTTGTCAATGATGCTCAAACCATGATAGATTCCTGCTTATTTCATAAGATAAATAGCACAAATCGATTTCACTGGCACATTTGCAGCACCAAGCAGTATCCAAGACCATCTACTACTACTACACACTGCACATACTATTATTCCCTAAATTCTGAAATAGGATCCTGTGGCAAGCCTTGCTGCCCCCGACCTCAGCACTGCACAGTTAAGCTTGTTACCAGCAAAGAGTTCTGCAGTGATGCAATCCACATTTTCACTAAACAGAGCAATGGTCTTCCACGCTTCCAGCCTTCTTCCCACGCTTCCAGCATTTTCTGAATCAAGAGGATCACCAAAAAAAACTCTTGTCTCAGGAATTCACAGATTTTTTTTAAGCATAGAATCATTAAGGTTGGAAAGCCCACTAAGATCCCCACTTCAACACACCATGCTCGTTGGCCATGACTCTCAGAGCCACATCTCCATGCTTCTTGAGCACCTCCAGGGACAGCGGTGACTTCACCACACCCTGGGCAGCTGTGCCAGTGCATCACCTCTCTCTTGGAGAAGGAATGTTTCCTAATATCCAACCTGAGATTTTACCTCCAAACAGATAAGCAAGCAGCCATGGTTTTTTCTATCGTATCTTCAAAAATCAGGATCAGTAAAAAAAATCAGATAGCTGACTCATAACGCCAGCATTTAGTTGTAAATATTTATGGTAATAACAAAAATGTTAAAGCCAGCCTTACATGTAGACTGCAGCATAGGCTGGATTGTATGTGATTTAGATCAGTGTAGTGACACGGGAGCAGTTACACTGCAACAGTGCCACTTCATGATGAACCCAGCACTGCCCCTGCTATCTGCACTGATTTCTCCAGGGACAAAGCAGCAGACATCCATCTCTACATCAGAGAGAAGAGAACCTCCTCCAGTTTGAGACTATCTGCATTTCTGCTACGAGCTGAGGGCACTCAGAGCAGAGAGCATCCAACGCTCACCTACACCCCACGCACATCCACAGGGCTCTGTGCTGAGCATGGCACGATGTGCTGCTCGAGGATGGCAGGGGAGGAATGCTGATCTGGTGGAAGCACTCGGGCTTTAAACACGCTGGGTCAGGCTCTGCACTGTGAGTCACTCACTGAGTCATTGCACTGCTCCATGCTGCTGGCCTGGAAGAAGCACTTAGATAAGATGGAAATTTTACCTCATTAAGCAACCCACACCTCATAATTGGTCGTGTTTTATTTTATTCATCCGAGCCCTCTCAGTCACCTGATGTTGGACAAAGTTTCCACAGGCAAAGTAATTGCATCCTGCTGAAACAAATATTAAGGCATCATTTTTAATGCCCAAAGCAGCATTTCTGTGCATGACCACAAGTATCTTTTAGCTGCTTAATTAACTCAGAGCTACTTTCCAGACTGGTTAGTTGGTCTTGGAGGACTTCACAGTGCTGAAAAATAACTTTTTTTTTATTGTTACTTAAGGTAATTTCCATTTCAGCAAGCAAATCCCCGTGCAGACATGCAGCTGCCTGTATGTCCTTGCTTCTGACTGAACATAATGAGTACTGATCAAGCAATAGCTGATACAAGAGCTTAGTCCACAGCACTGCAAAACCTCAAGATGTTCTGGAGATAAAGGGAGGGGAAATAAAATAATATCACACTTAAACAAAATGTTTTCCTCCTGGTTTTGGTGGACAGCTTCATCTCTTGCACTTTGTAATTCAGGACTAAAGTAGTTGAACATGGAGGAGCTTGTCTGACTAGTCACTCTCCATCTGACCCCCCGGGGCAGAGTGCAGAGAAGCATAAGGGATTGAATTACTTCCCCCAAGAGGGAGAACACCCACCTCACCCCACAGTTCTTCTGCTTAATGGAGCACAGCTACAGAATTCTAGGGACCCAGAGCCCATCTATGCAGCCCAGGGGAGAAAACCCATCCCATCTCCTCAGCCCCAGCAGCACCAGGGTAAGTATGGGGCTTCTGCTTTTAATCCCAATACACAGCACCAGCAATTTTCTGTCTTTAACTGCCTAGAACTGTTGATATTAGCATAACGATCTTGTTTATATATTTATGAACCATTAATAAATCATTAAATGCTAATTATATTTCCTTTATTTTTCTTCCATTAGAGCTGCTCCCCTTGCTGATCTTTATTGATATGAGTATTTCCAACCCAGAAGCACATTCAAAATAACTATTCCATAAAGAACGTCCTCTAAATCATTTACAACTAACAAATGCTCTTTGCTCTGTTAAGAGACAGCATCCATTTATTCAAATGATGTAAGAGGGCTCATTAATCTCCAGCACACAGCACAATAATATTGCCAGTGAGCAGCATGTTGTGGGTCAGCAGACACCAGTTGCAGGGACCTACCAGGAAGACCCCATCTTGGGCTACTGAATATTTATAGGTCATTGCAGATGATGGATCTCTAGTTTTTCACTGCTTTCTAGACAGGCATTTACAAAGCTTCCAAAATATCCACGACAGCCTCATGGCTTCAGACAAGCAGCCACTCAGCTTAACAGAAAGCTTCAGTGCTTCCAAAGGGCAACTACCTTCTTCTGCCACACTAGAGTTGCTGGGAACACAATACTGACAAAAATTATAATAATAATAATTTTCTTTACCACAAAAACTCTCCACTGGCCCACGCGCTTTCTCTCCTCTCAAAGTCCCAAACTCCCATTGACAGAACAAACCAAGATTTTACCATAACGAATGCCGTGAGATGCTGCAGTTCATTTAGACTCTTTGTTTACCTAAGTTGATGAAAACACTGAATATGTTTCAAGCTGATTTTTCCAAGGACAGCATTTGCTATTATTTTGTGATAGGACTCAAGTCAGACATTTCATAATGAAGATAATTAAGGGTAAAGAAGAATGCAATATTATTCTCCATTTTTAAAGAGATAAAACTTTTATTTTAGGAAAAACACTTGTCTAGGCTTCTTTACCAATCTCAGTGTAAACCTAGATACAAAGTTCTTATTTATTACTATCATAAATTTCTATCAGCTGTTATAAATGCAGAGTTTTTACCACGACCAATCCTGAAAGATTTGGGCAGATCTACTGAGTAGACAGCTGACTGCTGTGTCCCATTACAAGATGTTCTGCTTTTTGTTCCTCCTGTAACACATTACCCAGGAGCATGATGGAAAAAAAAAGAAAATCTGAACTCCCATCATGTCTTGAATTAGGACATCTTGTAAGCATGAGCTGAAATGCCATTTTTGGTAATTAGACATCGGGACATTCTGTGGCCACACTGTCTCCAGCACAAAAAAAGGACAGGGATGGGTTGGACCGCAGGGGTTATGGGCCAGAGACAGACCCAGCAGGAGACCCCAGGAACCAGTCCCTTGTAACACTGCACTGCTCTTTCTAAAGCCTTCTCTCATGGTATGACTGGAACAAAAAAAATAAGCGACACAAAGAGATGCTGTCATACAGGTCACTGAACGTCAACAGATATTGCATTCATTTGCATCTAGTGCCAAGCTCTGAGCTGGAGAACCAGAACAGAGAGGTTGGGCATGGCAGGGCAGTGCTGAGACACCAGGTCACAGATCTGTTTGCAAAGGGTAGAGAAGGTCAGCTGGCAGGCAGAGGTGCCAAGCGAGAGATCTATTTCTGCCTCGAGTTTGCTGTTTTTTTTGCTTTCTTTAAAGTGAACATGTAAATTTGATTGACAAGGTGTTTTGCACTGGTTTAAAAACGAAAGCTCTCCCGCATCCCCGAACACATAATTTTCTGCTCATAGAAATCCCATCTTTAATTACCAGCTGCTGCAAATGATCTTCTTATGATCATTAACTGTCAAATCCTGAAGCAGCATATTTCTTATTGCCCTCAGTGTTCAAATACTCCACCTGTTTCTAATTAGTCAAACTACCAAAGCCTATCTACAGTGCAACTACCCCGATCATACACCGCAGCTGCTTAATGCTTCACTTCCTACCATGTACGCAACAATATTTTGTATTATTAAATGATATCAACCATCTCTACTAAAACTGTGACCGAAGCAGGGGACAGTAAAAACAAAACATTTTTAATGAGATAACAGACCAGTCATCGCTAATGATGATTACTTGGATTATCATTAGAATCAGTTTTAATGAACCCTCACCAGCACAGAATTTCCACCAGCTCAATTTGCCTAAGTTAGCCTAATCAAAAATAATAAGCAGGATTTAATAAATTACCGTGGCCAGACTCAGCATGATTTTAGTTACTGCTTTATCATGAGGTTTATTTATTGCTGTTCCTAACATCAAGTGCCTCCCAACACTTGGATACCACTTGTCACTCAAAAAAAATCCCATTGCTTCTTTTGAATACGTATTAAGAAGGTGTTTGTTTTTGGTTTTTTTTTTTTCATTTCTCCTATAAAATGCTTCTGCTACCCCATGATACAAAGTTTGCTAATTGTACACAACATCGAAGCAGGAGCCAAGCAGCATCCTCTGCTTCTGCTCTCTCAGGGATCTGCTCCTGAGGCTTAGGCCTCTTCCATTCACTAGGAAACGAGCAAGATGGAAGCATTCAGCTGCAGAACTCTTTGTTTTGCAGATTTTAGCAGCTTATTTTGACAGCTATTTCAACAGTGATTTAAGGCAGAGCTAGATGCAGCAGCTTGCTGGATGTCACAAAAGAGCGTTCGCATTGCTACAGCAATCTGCAGGTGACAGGAGTGAGGATTAACCTCTGCTTACACACATAATGGCGCAGTTTTCCACTCACAGGAGAAACTCACACTTAATTTTCGTTTTGTTGTACATCTGAAGTTTATAAAGCAGCCCCTGAAGACTGCATATGAACAATGCATTTTCAGATAAAGTATCCCAACAGCAAGTCAAACTTGCTGCACCGGTACTTTTCTAACCTTAACAATACTCTGAAATACAGGAAATCTATGAAAACTGCAATTACAGGGAATTCATTGAAAGACAGTGGAATTATTGTATATAAAACCCCAGGAACCACAGAATCTGGGGATATAATTAGACAATCAGCATTGATAATACTACTACTAGCTACAGAAGAGCAGCCAATGACTCATGAAAGCATCCTACGTAACAGCCTTGCTATATCACTTTGTGCTCCATACTTTAAGTTTTTTGAATGCCTCCCAAATGAGCACAACTTCACGATGAGCTGTTTAACATGCAGATTACCCTGTGCTGAGACATAAAACATTTCACACCTTTCGGAGCCGCTGATTGCAGACACCAAGACAAGAAGCACCAATGAAACGAGCTGATGTCCTGCTGAACTGTGGATCTACGGCGTGTTTAATTTAAAACTAAATCTGCAGCCAGCAAAGAATAGAAACTGCAACTTTTAGTTCTATACATAATTTATAACAACTGTAAGGCATGTGCAACATCTGAAATTAAATAGGAAATGAAATTATTCCCTGAAGGTGTTGGGGTTGATACGAGAAACGCATTTAAAAATAAGTACACAAGTAGTTCATACCATTACAGTACGTATTACTCAGCAGATCTCATTGCAATCCTTCAACAAGTTCCTCAGAGTCTCAGCTTGAGCCCCCCAAGGGCTGTGCCTCCAGCACGCTCCCAGTCACCCCACAGAGGCATTCCTCGGGTGGCAAATGGTTCCTCCTGGCATAAACCTATAAAAAGCACACCAGGGCCTTACGGCTGCTAAAGAGCAGCTTAGAGCATTCATTTATTTTAAGTGCAGGAAAAAAAATCTGCTATAATTGTAGACTAGAAATGACAACGTCTCCCTCCCATTGAACCCTGCCTCAGAGAACCCTCACACACTTTTAGAAAATGTGCTGATTTTTGCTGATGCTTTCCAGTGCCTCCCTGAGCCAAGAAATTATTTCTTGCGAAAATGAAAAGAAGCAGAGTAAACTGAAAGCACTGGGACTTGGGCTGGAAACTGCCGTTTCCCCTTGAGGGCCACTGCAAGGAAAGCCACCTCTAAAGAAATAATCTATCACTGTTTAGCTTATTGCTTGGAAAGAGACAAGAAGAAGCAATGCCAAGCTTGCAAGCCAAAAGCACATCACCACTGCATGCATAACTTCATTTTTTAAGTGATGGAAGAAAATGGGGTAAGTTCCTATTTGCACCTCCCATCCATACACTGGAGCATAGTAAGGATGCACTGGAACTTGGAGGAAACACTCCCTACAAATAGCTGTCTGATGGCATTGGTATTTGGTCTAGTCATTGGTGACCCTGCCCTTGGCAGGGGTTGAAATTAGATGATTTTTGAGGTCGTTTTCAGCCCAGGCCATTCTATGATCCTATAATCCTTTAAAGAGCTGATTTCCACTGCATGACACCATATCCGATGGAAAACCTCAGAGCTGCTGACCAGAAAAGTAGCCTGCACCCACAGAGCTAGGGCTTGATTTCCTGCACACCTGAGCCTCAGGGACACAGAACAAGGATTGGGCTGGAAAATGCTTCCATCCCATGAAAGTGGCAAAAGACAGGAATGCAGGAAGTGTAGGACTTGTGGTTATGTTTGTATTTATCAAAAATTCTTATTTAAATATCTATTACTAAAGTATTTCATCTAATTTCCAGAAAGAAAGCTCTGCTTTTATATAGGCCTTTAAGTGAAACATCAATTTAATGAACAGACATGAAAAATGCATTAGAATAATTTAAATGCATACCTAAACATTTCATTTGCTTACATTAAACCTTAGAAATCATTATAAGAGAAAGCACTGAACCTTCATTAACAAGCCAACACTCCCCACCTCGAAGCCCAGCCAAACCAATCAGAAACCTCCACTTTGCATCGTTAACATCCACGTCACTGCTGCGGTTGCTCACTTCATTAATTCAGGTCATTACTGCTGAATATTTAACCCTGGACTTCTGTTTCACCTGACTCAGAGTATTTAGCCATATTGCTCACCAGAAGAAGAAAAAACAGCTTACGAGCACTGTAATATAAGTCATTTACCAATAATTGTAAAACTAACTGAAGAATCAATATCATCGTATTGACACACTGCACCATTAGACATAAAACCACAGAGCAGGCAACCAACACAACCAATTATTTAAGAAGTTGTCTTACCAGATGCTCAGACCAAGCCAGCTGAATAAAAAAAACCTGACATTTTAAAATTAAGTGCTTCTGGCAGCTATAATTAATATATTTTATGAGATGGAGCTATGAGATCTGGTAGGCGATGCACTGATGACCCTCTGGCACACAACAGTCTCTGCCACCCCCACCATGCCTCCTTCTACTGAAATGGCTCCTTCTAACTGAAATGCATCACATCTACAGGGTCTGGAAGGATAGCAGGGGAAGGAACACCAAATGCACAGGTATTGCAACCTACTTCAAGCATAACATGGATAAGACTCAAGTTAAGACTTGAAGTTTCTGAAGGAGTAAAAAAAAAAAAAAAAAAAAAAGAAGAAAAAAGACAAGAAATATAAAAAACATTCATATAAGATCTCAGGGCCCTGGAAACAGAATCTGAAGACTTCCTTTCTCTGGGGGGTTTTGTCCCTCACAGAGCCTCAATTTGTTCTTACTTGATTGTTTTCTAACTTCACAATTATCTTGGGCGGTATCAACCTGTTTTCAAAGTCAGGCATTAATTTAAAACAACACTCCTAGCAATCCTACTTGTTTCTTTCTGAAGGTCTTTTTAATGGCATAAGCATCTGCACAGCCCATCAATCTTACTACCCTGATATCTTGAGAGCTATCTCTGCCATCATCTAATGGCTGCTTCGACAGCATTTATTAATTCAAAAGATTCAGATGCCTCATTATGCATTACCTGGAAAGTCTCTAACAGGCTGGGGACACCTACTTTAAGCTTGGTTATAAGTGTCTCCAACTTGATCTTCCATTCTCCCTACCAGCAAAGTCAACATTGCTACCAAAAGAAATAATCAAAATATACAATTAGAGAATAGAGTTGGTAGGTAGTTAGAAACCTTAACTACTTGAAGCTTCCCAAAGGGTGGAAGGTTTTTATTCCTGAAAAAAGGAGCATATAGTTTCTGCTGCATGGCTAACTTGTTATATATGACCCAGGCAGCACTATATTCCACAGTGACCATATCCAGACATTATAGCTTTTGCCATTCACTGAATGATATCCTACAAAGATTTTCATTTTGCTTCAACTCTGAGCTGGGCAGCCCTGGAATACTCTAACAACCTTCCAATCTCAGGCCAGCAACCCAGGCCAATACCCTATCAAAAGGAACACCCTGCTCTGCTTGCAGAGGAGCCTCACCAATGCTCACGTTACCTGGATGCAAACCCAAGACATCCAGCACAAGTCCTGTGCCACTCACAAAGAAACAAGGAGTTCCCTCATCCCAGTGCACTCAATCTGCTTTCATCATTGCCACCAAAACACAAAGTGACATTACTGCACTTAATCCTAAGTTCAAATCTGATTTCCAAAATTAAAGATGCGCTTCTGAAGCATGTGGCCTGTGAATTTTATCTGCATTTTTGGCTTTTTCTTATCATAAGAAATAATGAACACCTATTAGGAATCACTACGTTTTCTGTTGCAACCATGCAGAAAATATTAATAATAACTAGCAAATCGACAAGATATTTGTTGCTTGGTTTCCCACACTGTTTTGTCTGTAAAGGTTGATAATTGGACTCAGAAACAAAATACAGCATTTAAGATTGGTTTGCAATTGTATTTTAATTAAAGGCAGTAGGTCACAGCTGATTAGCTATACTCCAATGCTTTCTGTTGTTCCAAACTACACATAAAAAAAAAGAATAATCATTTTTTCCCTCAAAACCCTTTCCAGCATCTATTTTAACCACAGCCAGTGTAATAACCCAGTTCTAAGGATCCTTTTCTGGTACCACCATGAATTCCATCCTGCTTTTCTCAGAATGTTTGCATCAGTAACATAATGGGACGAGGAAAAGCATTAGACCACTGCATTTCATTTTCTGTTACAAAGATGGCATTAGAGAGATTGCATTGTAAAAGGCTTATCATATTTAGAAGTCATACATTTAAAAGAATTACTTGGATCCATACATGTTTCATAGAAACCAGTGCCTCTTTACCTGCTTCTACAATGCAACACAACATCACTTCAATAAGGGCTTGTAAAATTACTCCATTAACCAGGTTTATCATACCTTATTTCAGAAGTAGTGAAAAAGCTCAAGACTTAACTTTTCTGCACAAAGCTCAGAAGTTTTTATTGCTGTTAAGTGAAAGGAACCCTTCTCCTCTGTTATCACTGCCATTTATCTACCTTAAAATTCCAGCCTCAGGCTGAGCCTAGAACCTCAGCACTCAGTGCAGCCCTTCCTGCCTTTGCATCCACTTCCCTTCACCTCAAGGGCTCACTATTAGGCTTACCTTTAATTTCTGACAGCATTAAAGAAATTTAATTAGGTCAAAATTGAAAGCTACTGAAAATGGAGATCCTTTCTTCTCCTCCATTAACTTGCAGTTTTCTTGCATTAATGTTAAATGATTATCAGTGATTTGCATTTTATTGTCCAAATCATCACATCGAGTTACACTCAGCAACATTAGTACCAGATTAATTCAAGATAATTCGGGGTAGAATTCTGCTTCTAATTATACTGTAGCAAACTGAAATAACATTACTAAGAGTGCCAGAAGTTACCCTAAACAAGCCTCAGCCCAATGAGCATCAGGGTCACAGCCTGGGCTGAGTGCTACCACCTGAGTTCTTGCTGAGCAGCTGTAAAGCATAAACAAAAGAATTACCAAGGTTGGAAAAGACCTCAGAGATCATCCAGTCCAGCCATACCCCTACCACCAATAATCCCCCAACCAAACCACATTCCTCAGTACAACACTTAAACATTTATTGAACACCTCCAGGGGCAGCGACTCAAACACGTTCCCCAGGCAGCCCATGCAAGCACATGACCACTCCTTCAGAGAAGACATTTCTTCCTCATGCAAGGACAGGAGACAGTTGATATAATTGCCTTGGGCCAGTTTCAGATCACACAAAAAAAAGTAGCAGTAATAATTTAGCAATAAAAAAAGGAATAGCTTACCCCTTTCCAAGGATCAGGGCTTGCTGGAAACTCTCAAAAAGGTGATTTCCAAGCAGAAATACTTGCCTTTTGGCTACCAGCCCTTAAATAAGTTTAGGGAGGGGTGGACCCAGGGTGCACTCCTTCCAATCACACAGGTGAATTGCTTCCACCTGTGCTCCCAGGGCTGGCCACGTGCCTTCAGCAGGTGCTCAATTGCTTGTTCAGACTATGACCTAACAGTTCCCATACACCTAATACCCACCCTGAATCTACCCTGGTGCAAACAAAGAGGCTCTGACTTCTTCATCAAAGCGATTCTTCAGGAAAATGATCATCTGGGGCTTTTGTACATCCTACAATGTATGCAGTTTGCTGATGGTGACCCCCTCTTCCTCGTTCAAAACCTACCTCCAGAAATGGCTTTGCACTGTTACATCACTCATTGCAATCACATCTGCTGTGGGGATGAGTCTTGAAATGTTTTATTTTTATTTCACTATAACATTACCTATATCCTTAAGAGAAAAAAAAGTCCCACAGATGTTAGTGCTTGCACTATGTGAGCGTTTCCAGTCAGCAGCACTCAAAGAAGCATTTTTAGCAGAAGTTGGTTTCCTGCCCAGAATATGGTAGTGCAGAAATCATACAAATCATTGTCGAGTGCATGCTTTTGTTCCTGTGAAAGCATTCTGAATTAAGCCTATTGCTGAATAATGAGGAACCTGCTTCATCATATCCTTGCTCTTGTAAAGCTCGGTGTCCCTTGTCTTCATATTTCCAGCCTGTTCCCTTCGCATTTTTGTTTGTTTTTTTTTAGTTTCCAATCAAATTGCTGTAGGGCTGGGCTGCAGATGGGAAAAGCTCAAAACTGACATAATTATTGTAATGCATTCAGGTACCTAATGAAAACAAATCTATCAGCAGTTCCATTCCCCACTCCTGCCTGGGGGATTTCTCAGAGCCGGCTTCTTTTTCTGTTTTGGGAAAATGTTCATGTTTCTCATCGTGAGTTTGAGCAATATAGCAACTCAGGAAAATCATTAATTAAATATTCAGGAAAAAAAGAGCACGATTAGGTTAATCAGAGCATTTGTTCTGGAGACTTCAAAACGACACTTTTTTGTTTACTTGCTTTTATTTTTTTTCCTGCAATTACATTTCCAAAGAAAATTATTACTACTTGAAGGAAGAGTAATCTTTACATCATGAGACTGTCAAAAAGAAAATCAACTCGGGGCTTTGGACAGCTTCAGGCTCTTCACAAACAGTGCTCAGTAGTCCTATGCCTTTCTCCAGCTCCTTTCTCCCTTTGCAATTCAGTTTCCCATTTTCATGCATGCATACAGAGGGCTGATTTCCAGCCATTCTGGCTAGGGCGGGGTGGGGTGGGCTCAGATGGCATCTATGGGACTGAGGTGAGTGGGACCAACCTCAGAGCTCTGAGGCTCTTTTGCTTCTAGAGTGCTCATCTTTTCAAAGCTACTCATCTGAGAGAGAACTGGTGCACAAGGTGGCCACAGAGCCCTGAAGAGCCTTACTTCATCCTAACTGCATCAGGAGTATCAGCAGCAAGGACTGCTTCCATCTAATGACTGTATTTTGCAGACCTAGCAGAGTCCCAGTGCTAAAACAAACTCTTTTATTTACTGTGCATTGCCCACTTAATGACTCTTCCAGCAAAAAGCAGGCTGAGTTTTTGCAGCAGATGCCAAATCCCATTGATTATTCAGTTTTTGGAAAATATTCATAATCATAAGGAAATAGGAAACCAACTGAAATAGATCAACAGTGCTTGGGCACACAGTTCTTTTTTTCAAGGCTCAAAACAGCAAAACCAAATCCACATTTAAGCTGCGTATTCAGACCACAATGTGACACAGCAATGCAAGAAGCAGGATTTCGGGCTTTTTTTTCAGTTCCCAAAGAATTTAAACTTTAAGTTAAATGTTGGGACACCGTTGGAGGGTGGACCGGTTGGTATTTGAGCCAGAAATCAGATCCAGATGTTGGATCTCTGCTATTGAAGGAATGAATTTCCCAGTACAGCCCCATTCCAATCACATTTACAATATAGCATCAGATATCCCGAGGTAATATTCCTCTCTTTTGGATTTTGCATTTTTAAGGAATAGTCATGAAGTTCACGCTCGTCAAGTTATGTTATTTTCACTTACACAGTGTATTTGAGGTTCGGGTGGTAGAGTTAGAAAGGGAAACAGGACTGAATTGCAGGGCAGTGCTTTACTGTCAGCAGTATGTGCTGCTCACTGCTCACACATGGTTCTGGTGTGGGGATGGATACAGCAAACATCAGGATGCAGGGAAGTCCTGCAGAATTCCTATAGATGAGAAGCATCAATTCATTCCCTCTAACGGGAAGCATTATTGCACTGGGAGGCTGACAACCAGCATTTGCTAAACAGAAAGAGCTGCTGTGCTGGCTTAGCAGGCAGGAATATTTATCTTCCACGAAAATATTAAACATAACAGAAATTCAACAATTATACATTTCCCAGAGGAAAAAAATCTTGTACGTGTTCCGAAAGTTGAACTGTGGAGTCAGAAACAACTTAAAGAAAGACCGTATTTTTTCTTTAACAAAGCTGAAAACTGTAATCAACCACAAAAGTATTGTACATCTTTATATATTGACAGGTTTTACGAGATTTGTATACTTAAGCTCTGCACTTTAAACATTATTATCGTATAGTTTAAGTGACCTATTAAAGACATAACTGCCTAATTTCTATCGGCTTTTCTCCTGTAACCAGATAAATACGATTGATCTTGCAAGATTTCTATACCTAGAAGTTGGGTAATAGAACAGATGTGATATTTGTATGAAATCTGCTTATGATTTAGCATAACTCCGTGTAACACAACTGCACATCATATATAAATTTGGCCCTGTTTCTCTTGGATAAAATGACTAACAGATGAGCACTTTGAATTTCATGCATCATTTCCGACTGTTTAGATTTTTTTTCCCAGTATGACCACTCTTGAAATAAAATTTAAAAAATAAAATCAGTGTTTCTGTTTTGATATTAGAATTTATTAACAGGAAGGTTTAAAAAGAAAGCTATTGAAAAAAATTAATCACTTAAGAAATAAAACTAATATTCACAGACTTAGTAAAATTCATGTGTTAGATGATTTATAGATAAAGTTCTATTTACCTTTTAGAGAAAAGAAAAAGAAAATGAAATACACCAAAATATTAATAATGTCACAGCATGACTTGGCACTCTCTCTGAAGGACTTACAACTGGAGAATGTCAACTCTTGGCATTGGGTATTTATGCCTTTACTCCTTCTGCATACCTAAATACACAAGTCTTCCAGACAACCCCTCCAAAAGAAGAAGGTGTCAGCTGGCTCTACGTACAGAAGCACAAGCTCTGCTTTCCTCCCTTATGAGGTAAAACTGCACACATACATGTGCATAGAGCGTGATCAATCATCGTTATACCTGTCAGCCTTGCAGCAGGCTGGGAAGGAAGAAACACTGTGACTTCCCATTGGTTGCATCTGTAATCGTACCTGGAGGCACTTCAATAGTTGGTATCCTACAGGTGTTCCTGTAACAGATCCAGTGCTTCCAGGGCTGCTTTCACTTCCCACCACTACCTTGCTGCAGAGTCAACTGAACCCAACCTTCTGGACTGCTCCTCAGGGGGTGGGAGATGCTCTGGTTTGCTGTAGGGGGTTTCTTCTAGTCAGTAATGAGTATTGCTAAAGAGATGGGTTATTTAAAATCTTGAAGTGCATGGTTTTATTTTTTCCTTTTAATTTTTTACCACTGGGAGCCAATGGGAAGAGAGAAGCCAATGGGGAGGGTTTCCAAAGTCTCCTGCATGAGTTTTGGATGAAGACTTTGTCCCTTTGAAGGCAGCCAAATCCCACTCCTGCTCCTTGATGGGAGGGATGTCCCCTGCCGGGGCACAGCTCTGCAGGACCAGTGCTGTTATCAGAGGAACAGAAGCAAAAGTGAGCATCTTCAAGGCAGTTTTACAATTGAAACCAACGGAGAAGAGAAAGAGACAAATACAATACGAGTATAACAATATTTTGCTCAGGATTTTATTTGGACTGCATTTATAATTATATCTAAACACAGTTCACTCCCTCTGTTACACAAATGGTTAAATAGGCAAGAGAAGGGAAGAGCACACTTTGTGTTCCTTGGAGAGAAGTCATAAAGAAGCAGTGCAACCTGATGAAGCTGCTCCTTTCCAGAGACCATACACAGCAAAAACAGTTTAATCAGCTAATGTCTCACATCTGATTGACAGCCAGCAATGCAGACCCTAAAACCCATAGTTTAAGCTGAGTTAGCAGAGGAGCTCTGGTGATTTTCTGTGGGAAGATGTGCACTGCAGGCTGATTTGGCATTTGCACATTATTTATTCTCATTCAGAGGGATCTGAGCAGCGCTATTTCCTCATCCCTATGAGCAGATCCAGAAGCTTGTTTTCAGAGCCTGTTTTTTCAAAGAGGCATGCGAGAGCTGAGGAGTGTAGAAAAATGGCACATCTATATCTAGAGGGTATCTCTGTATATCCCTTGTATATTCAAAACAGGTTTTATTTATTGCTGTTGCTTCGTGACTTTAAACTCTCTGGAGTTACCTTCACTTTTTCATCTTAAATACAGAGCACATTGAGCCTTTGAGTGGCTGAGTGCATCTGCAGCCCTCTCTGAGTCACACAGGACAGCTTTGTCCTAATCGTGGCTATAGGAGACTGTGGAAAAAGGCAGAAACACCCAGCAACGTCAACTTGTTAAAAAAGTGATAACTCCATGATAACTTAAGGAGTGTTTACAGGAAGGAGGTTCTTGGTGTGCCTCAGCAGCAGGAACATACTTGGGACTTCAGTTCCTTTGTTCTGTGGGTTTGTGCATGAGCAGGCTTGAGTTCAGAAGATAGGGGTCCAAAATGTGTAAAGTACTGGCATCATTTTTGAAAGCGACATCTTTTCTAAATTAATAAAATGAACTGGAAATGGAAGTGCAGTTGATTCATTATGTTTAACACTGCCTAGCTTCTCTCACCATAATTAAAGCTTAGAGTAAACCCTACCTTCGTCTCCAAGACAACAATAAATGCTGAGCTATACAATAAATTAAATACCCCACTTCTCACAGCCATCATCAATTTAATGTTCATCCCTAAAAGTCCTCTAACCAATGCACGCCACATTGTCTTGCCTTCACTAGGACCTATGCTGTGTACAATGTTAACTGAAGTTTAGGTAATATCTGATGTATAATTGATGACTTGTCATTAGACAAGCAGTGAGCACTTCTTCCCAGCCACAGCTGGTGGAATACAAATGCCAGAGCTGCTTCCTTGCAGCGTGGCCCCTGATGGAGTTTATTTACACATAAGCAGCCTTAACAAGTAAATACAGATGGAAAAGCAGAGATAATCTTGTTCAATAAAGTGGACCACAAAAGATGCAGCACTGAAAGCAGTAACTCTTCCACTACAATTTATTGTTGCCAGAATCCATTGTACCACTCTTCTTGGGTTTGTTTCTTAAATAAAGAAACAGTGCTTTAAATAATGGTTCGAAGTGCAAGCTCCAATTGTCCTGAAAAAGGTGGAAAACCTTCAGTTGTCTCAACACCGGAATACCAATAGCCACTATCCAAATGGCTTGGTAAAGCTTATAGCCCAGGTCATGGATGGGAAGTACTAATAGGATGGGATTCCTGCCCACGGTGGGCTTTGAAGGGAGCAACCAGGTCATTCCAGTACACTATTTGTTTTGACCAATTAAAATTATTTTAATTGTAATGTGTTTTGCTTTTCTAAATACCAGTATATGCAGTATACCTATATACATGCATCAAAAAGGGAAATAAAATATCTTCTTCATCATACGTGAAGACAAATTGCAGGTCTCATCAGTATCTGAAGTCCAACAGATCTTCTCCAGAGTTATTAATATTGTGTCAAAAGACAGAACCACTGTTCATTAAATATTTATTTGCTGTGCAGGAGGTTTCAGCAGGGATATATTTTGAGCTTTAGATTAAGCAGACAATACTTCAGCGTTGTCTCTTTCTCAGAAAAAATATCCTGTGGTATTCTTAGACTTACCCTGATGAAGTAGTGCAGCTAAGAAAGTGGCAGAAAAGTTGGGCAAAAGTTAGTATACATATTTTAATCTAAGATCAAACAAGCATTTTTGGAATATATGAAACTGCATGCATAACTAACCACACAATTACACTTCTGTGAGTTAGTCCAAGACAACAGCCTACAGCATCTTACTTTTAGAAATATGAGAGAATGATTTTGCAAGCAAACTTGAAGATGAGTAGTAATAGTGGTCTTACATACACACTTTCTATGAGTGATATATGGGACTGTATTGTCAGAGAAAGAAGGGAAGGTAATACAGTGGTTGAATATTGAACCAGACATCTCTGGCTGTTGTAAAGGGTCAATGTTATTCAGTTATAAGGAGCACGACTTAATTCAGACTTCATCAGAATACAAGCAAGGCTAAAGAAGAAAATTTGTTTTACCTCAGCTTGTTTTACTTTCTTTCACTACGTTGCTTCTCAAGAAGGTCTGGCTGATAAGAAGACATAATTGCAGAATTGTCAGACTTTCAACAGAAAATACTGAAGTCCATCATATACTGTAATAGGGTATGAAGTGAGGCCTAAATTTTGCCTGCTGAGCCCAGAGGTATTTTCACCTGGCAGCACATTTTCAAGGAATAAGAGCAGAAGAGATTTTGACCATTCATTTTAATTATAATCTCTGAGAACTAAGGGCGCAAGTGAGGGAATTTGAGCCAACTTTTCAAACGCTGGAAATGATGTTTATAAATTCCTTCAGAACAAAACGGAGCTGAAATATCCCTCAGGTTTCCACCTCTGGAACGCAGACTAATACTGAATGTTTCAAACACAAATCAGCATGAAAAATTAAAACATTGATATCTTCCGTAGCCAGGCAGCTTAATGCTCAGCTATTAGCGCTCAGCTGAATGGCTCATGGTGTGCCTCAGCCCTGTGCTACCCCACAGGCTGTAGCTACAGCTCCGCAGCCAAAGCCATCCAGGAGAGATGGTCCCTGCTGGAGGTGCCACCAAGTGCTCATACAGTGACACTGATAAAGCTCTTTGGCTTATGTTCTAATTTTTATCACAGAAAATAATCTTCAGAGAGCGTATTTCATCCATTCTCCGCTGATGAATCAACCAAACAGCTCCAATGCTAAAGAAATTTCTCAAAAAAAGGGAGCATTCACAGAATCATACAATATCCTGAACTGGAAGGGGCTCATAAGGCTCATGGAGTCCAACTCCTGCAGAATTTCTAAATGCAACATATGATTGCATAAACTGAGCCCTTATCCCTGACACTGCCAGCACAAAGCCCCACCAGCCTTCAGGTACAGCAGCAGGGCTGGTACCATGGGGAGCTGCTGCTCCTTCAACATCAGTACACGGAGCTGAGCTATACAGATCCATGCCTGGAGGGTTTTGTCAATGAATACCAAGATTTTTCTGGAAGCTGTTAAATAAAGCCACTGTTTCTTCCTACCTTGATGGACTCTGTTCAATAAAATGTCTTGTCCTGAGCAAAAAACTCAGTGCAGCATCTTGGTGCCATTTTTGCCAGAGAGACAGAGAAATGATGAGCTGGAGGATGCCTAAAACCTGAGCAACAGACATAGGATGAGAGTTCAGTGGGTCAAAATGTGCTATTTTGTATTTCTGTCACTTATTTCCCTCTTGCCATGCAAATGGCACATTTCTTGCACTTGGTCATATAACATTTCTATGCACAGGAGTCACCATGCATGCTAGCTTGCCCCTACAATGGGGATAACATTCTAGCTTTGCATGCATAACACCCTTTTTCTCCCTATTTCATCAAAACAATTATAAGAATGTAAAATGTCATGTCAGAAAGAAAGGTTTGCTGGTATTTTGCTAATCATGCAAAATTGTTTTCTCATCCCTCTGGTTACTTCTGTTGAACTCGGGCTTCTGGCTTTAATTGCCCCTTTGGGCTACCCAGAGAGGTGTCCGTGGAACTTGCAGCTCATACCCTGATCCCCATATCCCCAGAGCTCCAGGAGAAATCCCAACCTGCTTGCTGGGTTCACAGCAGGAGGCAATGAAAGGGAACTGCCCCAGTAACACACCTCTCTCTTTTATTCTCCCGTGAAGAAAGAAAGATGTTTGTTTTCAGTATTCTAAATTCCCAACCTGTAGTCCCAGACCTGCTTTAGAAGGATGAAGGAAAGCCTTTAAAGTTTGCCTACAAAAAAAAGGGCTGTAAAAAGTAATGAGCTAGCAAGACATCTGATGATGGAATGAAATAGATAACCCAAACCCACAGTTCACAACCTTCTTTGTTCTTCTATGCACACAAACATGTATATTATGTGCAGAGTGATTATGACATTTTAATAAGAAACATGACAGTTTTGTCCATTTGGTCCTCTAATGAATCTGAAACGCTATGCAGGATACTGCTTGCACATGACAAATGGAGGAAGCTTGCTGGCTGACTGAGGGCTTCTGCATGGATATAAATGTATTTTTGCACTGGGCTTGGCTCAGTCTCAGGCTTTGCCATCTGTAGCAGAAAATATTTCATGTGAAGTAGGCTCTTGACTGCGGTTAGATAATAAAGGATTATACTGAAAAGGTTTGTCAGCAAATATCTGCAAGGCTGTTCCAGCGAGCTGTGTGGCAATGACTTCAGCAGACCCGGGGAGAGGTGATGAGATCGTGGGCACCCCTCTTGCACACAATATGGCACCACTACCTACTGCAAGGGATATACAAAAATGCTAATACTTAAGCTAGATGCTTTTTTTTTTTTTTTTTTTTAAGCCAAGCATGTAATTGGAAGAACACTCTTTTATACTTCTGATAATATCAGTTGCATCCAACTATGGACTGGAATACAAAGCTAGCTGCAGTTTCACTCAGCATGAGCCCTGTTTAACATTCCGGGTGCCATAAAGTCCCATTGTCTCCAGCAGGAGCTTTGCCTAGCTAAAACAAAGGAAGTTCTGAATAGGGACAGAAATAACTTCGTGCAACATCAAAGCTTCCCAGCACACCAGCCATGCCTGTGCTGCTCTACATGAGCTGACCCTGTTTGGTGGAAAGGATACAAACCCGTGGCTGTTGGGCTCTAGGGGGAGAGATGAACAAAAGAGCAGGGAACCACTGTAGCTACTGGGTTTGATTTTCTTCATGCTGGCTGTTGAAGAATATACCAAACCTAAGGGGAAAAAAAAAAAAAGTAATCAATAGCAATAAGAAGATCATAATCTGAAAATCTTTCATAGCTGGGAATAATCTATATCAGTGTTGCATTTAATCAAGCAGGTAGAGTTCCCTCTCCTCATAGTAATCATATCCAAAAGGGGGGGGAGGTTGTCATCTCTGCAATTTCAATTCTGCAAAGAAAAACTAATGTAGTGATTTATCATCTTTATCTGGATGTCCAATAAACAAAGGTGCGTGCTTATCTTTTACTCTCCTGCTTTCCACGCAGTGATGGGATTTCCTTCTGGAGGTACAGAAAAGAGTGCTATTCAATTACTTTCCCAGCAAGCTCAATGAACCAGTGCTCCCAGTGCACTTTCAATAGACAGAATTGGTGACAGGGGCAGACAACCTTTCAACAGAAGGCTCGGCCAATGTGATAAGTACAGCAGATTCCTCCGTACCAAACCACTGGGCATGGGTGCCCAAAAAAGCCAGCTGATTTGAGGGTTTTTTTGTGCCTCATGTGCTTGAAGCAGCAAGATGCGCCAGCAGTTCTGGATGGGCACCACTGTTTCATCCATCTGGCTCCATAGAAAAGCTTAATTGTGGTTACGGATACTGAGAGGCAGCTGGAGCTTCCCAGCCTCACTGTATCCAACTCGCAAAGTATTTCCAGATCCAAAACACCAAGAGTGATAAGCATTGCTTACCTTCATGGCAAATCTACACATGATTGGTGATCACAACCCAGTGGGAAAACAGAAAGTACTATGACTGCAGGTATTGCCATGGTTCACTCTCTAAAGGAGCTGAAGAGTTCTGCAGCTTACAGGTGGAAACCTTGGGAGTTTGTCCCACGTGTCCCAGCCTAACTCTTTGTGTCTGGGTTTTTGCACTGGAGTTGCTAGGAAAAGTTTGCATGTGCTTTCCAAGCTGATTTTCATTGTTTCAGGTGGCAATTTAAAAGAATGAGGCTGCTAAGGATAGGTTGTTTTATCTCTCTGTGTTGTTCATCAGTGCAGCAAGGTCTGATCTCCTTACTCTGTATGTACAGACATTTAAATTAACAAAAATCATATATAAAATGATACTGCGATTTTCACAAAAAAAGAAAAAAACCCTTTTTTGTAGTAAATGACATCAAATCATAGAATCCAGTGCCTCGCCATTCTCATCATAAAGAATTTCATGGCACTCAAACACAGCAATATCTTTTTCATCTCAGGACAAGATGGGTTGTTTGGGTTGTTTCACTTAAAAGCCCCTCTCACGTGTCATTGCTCTGACCAAAAGACTCAGCAAGTCAAAGGGGAAAAGCCCAGAAATAAGAAATTCATTCCAAATATTCTTTTATGATAAGCATTGCTTCAATCATATATGGCAGCATACTTTGTAGATTTAAGATCCTGCTTGTTATCCTGTTAAATATCTTTATATGCAGCATATTCTCTAACAGAGAAATCTACATTCTGACACATTTGCAAACCTGTAATTTGTTTCCAATTCCCTGAGTCCATCCCAGTTTAAAAACAGCAGAACACTCTAAATTTCAGTTGTGGCAATTACAGTCATACCAATTTTCACCCCCCACAAGAAATGTTGTTCTGGCACATAGCTGTATCCACAGGACTGCATCCCCCAGTTGTTTCATCTCTCTTGCTGTTGTTAGAACTAATACAAGTGACAGTATGTTCCACATACATTATAAAAGCAAGCCTAGCACCTTTCATTTCTTTTCCCCATTTCTGTATCCTTTTTCACCATAGATGAATGTGAAGTTCTCACCATGAATGTCAAGGTAGGATATTAAGCAGGATTAATGAAATTCATGGTCAGCTTTCTGCCTTAAGAAAAAAAAAAAAAGTCCTAATCCTTTGCCTATTTTACTTCTCATTCACTTTTTATTTTGTCTTCTAGGAATTATAAAATTGACTACCAAAGAGATTTATGGACAATTTTAGAAGCAAATTGATAGACCTGGGATTAGAACTTTTGTAGGATTTCAGGTGATTTAATTAAATTTCCTCTAATATAATCTCATGTGATTTTTCCAGAAGAGGAGAGCTTTTGCAGTCAATAGTATTCTTTTTATTTATTTTCGACCATGGCAGTCTGCTATCAAAATAGATGCTTCAAACATGATGCTGGGCTGGCTGCCAGCTGCTTCTACTTGATTCTACTGGCTTCCATAGGGTTGTACTGATCTATACCGAAATTTTGAGAAAAGGACAGCCATTCCACCTGAGCAAGCTTCACTCATGCAGTTTTATGTAATTAAAGGTTATTTGAGAAGGAAGCTGCGAGTTCAGGTGAGGCCATTACTGTCTTTTCCCATTGCACACCTTCCTGATGATGACAGGAATATCATCTTAAACATGACCGCATGCTCCAAAATCATGCCAACAGCATTTACCTGACATGCACATCATTGTATGAAAACGTCCAGGGTAATTCTGGTACAGACAAAATCCACTGGAGTTGCAGAAGACAGGACAAGTCACAGGCACCAGCTCTGTCACCCCAAACACCATCCTCATCTGAAAAAGAACCTCAGCAAATTGTGGTAGGTTTTTCAGTGACCTTTAGACAACAACTATTCCAAATGAACTTTCGGCTGTATCTTGAGGAGTACTTGTCAAGAAAACACATGTTGAGCACTGTTGTGAATTATCTCCATGCTCTGATTGGAGAGCTCCAGGATCTAGGTTTATCTTCTTTTTTTTTTTTTCTTCTGCTACTCAGCAGTGAAATCCAAGATTTATTTCTTCTGTTCTGAGCTGGGAAAGATGCTTCCAAGAAACCATCCCACAAACCCAAATGCACTTTCCCTCTGCATTGCATTCCCCTTTATGCAGCTTCTTCCCAACTTCATTCCTTACAAAGATCCCACATTCCAGCTGTTTCCACCATCTTAACTATTACCTTCGATCACAGGAGATCTACCACCTGCAAAAGTCATCATGCATGAAAACAAAGAACAAAGGCAATCTTCAGGCATGGCCATCCTGCTGAAGTCACCTCCTCCAGAACTCTGAAGCACCAAAGAGCATCCCAAGTCTACGACCTTGGGAAAAGAGATGATATAGAGAAGAAAAAAAGTTTGTTTTCCTATTAATGCCTAGGTTTTCCCTATTCAACTACCATACGCTTCAGTGGTTATAGTGACCCAATCATGCACACATTTCTTCTCAAGGACTGAAAAGTACAAAATTGACAATATTTTACCAAGAATGCGTCAGTCTTTTATAATGAATGCACAGAAAAAAATGTATATCATTACCTATTCCCTCAAAATTCAAAGCCCAAACACTTTTCTCCTGTTAGGTATGACTCCTATGAATGTGCTCCTGAACAAGTTCCATGATTATTGATCTGAAGTCTTTGCTTCCATGCCACAAGTTTCAAAAATCCCTGAAGCTAACAATTTCCCTCCTCAATTTAGCTAAATAGAAATATTCATTTTTACTCATGATTGAGTTGTCAGCTTGAAAAAACGACCTTCTGCACTAATATTGCTACATTTGAGTGAAGCCACAATATTGCCCACTGCTTGGCCAGACAAGGCTCTGGCATGTCTACTTTTGTACCTTCTACCTCTACTTCGGCTGCAGACTGATATTTTAGCAAGCAAAGTAGTCCATACATGCAAATTTGTGAGGATGCTGCATCTGCAGTAAGTTCCAAATTACCATATAAATCTGTTGTTCTACCTAAAAGTCATTTAATTGTAAATCTCATTGCTTAGTTTCCAATAAGTAACATGTTATTCATACTATACAGTAGGTGATGTCGAACAGAAATACAACACTGCATTATTTTTCCTTTCTTTGGGTGGTGTTGATTGTGGAGGGATTCTAATTAGCAGGAAACATTCATAACGTCTGTAGCTGTTCACAGTTCACATTCTGCAGTGGCAAAGTCAGTGATGCAAACAAGACCTGAAAGCCTCACCAGGCACCACCAAGGAGATGCTGATCCCCCTGTAGTGCTCTGCCATGCTGGCTGCCCATGCAGAAAACTTGTTCCTCTTACCAGCCTAAAAAATATTAATATTCATTAGAACTGCCACACTTGTCAATTGAAATTAATCAGTACATCATAATTAGCCAGAGCTTTGCACAATTTAGCACACATTTTAATAAATCTCAGACAGTGACCTGAAGAGTTAGAAGCCAAAAAGAGGACATAGCTCAGTCAGTGTGACCTCCTGCCATGGCAAGATCAGTGTTTGCAGGCTTTGCTTAGTGTAGGACCAAGGTGTGCAGCAACATCTGGAGAAATCACTGCCCACGTCTCAGTGGTTGAGGCAATATTGTAAAATAAAGCATGTTTACAGTGAAATTTTCTCTGGCAAAGACATTCTCCCCAAAAGAGGCAGTGGACTGGCCTTAGCCATGCTGGTGAGCTCATACATGCACTGGTTTCTCTACAGATATTTTTGTGGAGGAGATGCTTCTAGAAACTCCAAAAATGTGATTCTGTCGGAAAGTTCAAAGAGCATAAACTGCATTATCTCATCAGCTCTGACGGAGCCCTGCTTACTGACATCCTCTGAGGATCTTGTCCTGGGACAGCAAAATTAACATGAACAGATTCGTGTAAAGCTGTATAAAAGCTCTCCTGCTGGAGAGTCCAACCTGCTACCACTTTCAGTACTTCATTTCCAAAATCTTATTTTTTACATCTTTTTCACACTGTGAGAAAAAAAATATTATCATTACTGATAGTAAAATCTCACCCTGATAACTTTACATTACTTTGTATAATACCCATTAATCTCTTTGCTTGAAACCAAATTCAACCTCTGCTTATCTGTAAGCAGATTAATGGTTTCAAATATTTCTACCCATCATGAGTTTTCAGGCTTGCAGCATCCAGGATTGACTCTCTATGTCAGCACAAATACGTGACTGAAAAGTAGTTAATAGGTTTGGGGAAAAAAAATGGTAACTTCTGCAAATTCTTTCCCTTCCTGCTGAGGCACCCATTCTCAAGTCATTCAGAGGAAGTTCTGCTTGGCCATCAGGAAAGCTGAGAGCTTTCTGCTAACTAGCACCAAGAGGGGTCCTTCTGACAGATAACTGAATCTAATGTTAATGACTATTAAAACCATCACAAAGGATGTGTCTGAGGAACTTTGGACTCTCGTTGCAAATGTTACCGCATGCCATAGGCTGTAATTTGGTCAATTTTTTACTATTTCCAAGAAAAGTAACAAGAGAAAACAGGACACTGCATCAAAGCCCGCACAAGGCATTTTCCAAGGCTTTTGGGGATCTGCTTCTGCAAACAGAGGAGAAACTGTACAGTCATTGCAGACAGAGCTCAGCACTGGGCTTGGTGCCCCTATAACACCTCAAAAATCAGCAGCATCACAGCTCCAGGTAACTGAGCATGGGGAAGCAGATTAGTCATGTGGGTAAAGCATGCTCAGCTGTTATTAGATATGATTGTACAATAATGGCATGTTTTGGCATTTATGATAGCTAAGTTATTTCATTAAAATAACATTTGAATTCAGGTAACTGAGACCATTAAACTCACTGTATTATTTACTTCTCAGTTAGAGCTGATGCAGATCTCAACAAGTCGGGTGCTACTGGATCATTTTGCAATTATTTCTCTTGACAGGTTGAAGGAGGCCTTACACATGATAAATACTTGGTGACTTTTATCGTTTTTTATTTGCTTACAGTATTCTCTCTGCTTGTCTGAGCACCTGATAGCTGCCCGCAGCCACTCTGTGGACCTAGAGACCCCCTAACCTTCAGACAGGAGCTCTGACCCACGGTCAGACATCCAGAGCTCTCTACTTCCCATCTCACCTGTCCACCTCCAGCACCGCACAGCAGGAACCCAAAGCCATTCACAATAAATCATTTTTTATTTAAATGCCTTCAGTTGCTATTCTGCATTAGAAAAGAGAAGCCTAGCCTGCGATTTAAACATCTTCACCTTTCCTTTGCAGTCTTCACTTGGACTTGGCTATTTCCAAAGTAGCTCATCCTTTCACTAAGGATTTTCCCCTTTACAGCAATTGCAGGTGCAGGTTTGTGTGGCTGACATCTCGGGCAGGGAAGATCCTACTCTCTGCAGAGGCCAGTCAGATAACTTCATAAATAGCACAACCCATCTCCACCAGTTTTAGGATATGTCAAGGTCTTCCACGACACCCCCTAAGTTCGGGGAGTCAGAGAAAACCCAAGCAAAATTGTCATTTGAATTAATAAAACATACTACCCAAAAATGAAGCCACTTCAGAGCTTAGCATCAAATCCTGTCCTTATGGAAGTCAGTGGTGATTGTCACCAAATAACCCAAAACTGAGATTTTTGAGTCACAAAGGAAGCAAATACCAGCAAGACACCAAGACTCAGAACCTCCATACATGACTCCAAACTGTTTTCCCTTTTGACAAATAATGCTGTCGCTACTGTTCTGACTCAGCTATTCAATGAGCCACAGAGGTCTCTTCCAATCTCTACAATTCTGTGAGATTCTGTGCTCATTTTCATCTCTTTCCATGCTAAATCTTTGCTGAAAACACCATGCTACTAAACGTGATATTAATTAAGTGAGAGACCATTGCAATTTCTTCCTTTAGAAGATTTCTGCAGTGTGTTTAGGCTTTCCTCTTGCTTATGACTACACATTAAAAAGCCCCGCATAATTTACAAGCGCTAATAAAAGCACGTAAATGTTTTCATAATAGTTTGAAAGTTACAGCACAATCAAGTTTACAGCACAATCAGATCATATTCAGGGAGCGGCAGTCTCACAGCAATTTTTGATGCTGGCATTTCCATTTTTGAGCTTACATTTATCATAAATTTATGTGCTTTTATTGTAATGGATGAGCCAGTCCCATCAGAGCTCAGTGCTAATATGAAATTCCTTCTCCTCTTCTGGAATAAAATCTTTGAGACTGAGTTTATTATTTTGTAACTGAAAGCTTGATTTATTTAAATTGGGTGGAGGTAAGTGTTTGGCATTTCTGTCCTAGATTTTGCAGGCTGCTGTGGACTTTTCATGTTAACTTACTGAACATCCTTCGCATAGCACAAGACACAGCTTTTCTGCCATGTTCTTCTGAAACAGAGAGATTTTGAATTCATCTTTTAAACAATGTTCCGTGGCTGAATTCCTTCCTTCAAGCATGTTTTATTCCCATCTCACACAAACTCTGCGGCTTTGTGTTAAGTCCTTCAGCTCCAACAGGAGGCCATTGGGTGCCTGACAAAGCCTCTTCCTAGAGGAACTCTAGCAGAAAGCTCACTGAAGGCTTCCACTGCTCCAAAATAATTGTGCTGAACCCGATCAAAGAAATCAGAATTTGGATTAAGCCAGAAAGGAAAACCCACACCAAAGTTGCACACAGGCTGCAAAGGGAAACCCAAAGCAGAGGACTCAAGTTAATTACATCTAGAATACCTTCCCAGTGCATAAGAGGTGACACCAACTGCAGCACGTATATCCTAAGGTCCCAAGGTTCTGTCACTGTGGGAACTGCACAGCATTAACTAACAGTCCTGCTTTCAGCCAAGCAGCACTCCTATCCTAAGTAGAAAGAGCATACATTAAAAAAGCAAGTAGAGTCCATACATTATGCCAACAGCTTTTTTTTTTTTTTTCAGCTCCTCATCTATAAAATTCTCTCCTTTTGTGCAGGAAGTGGTTCTGGGCTGCCTGTTCTTCCATCCACGAGATCCAAGTGCCACCTCGTGTTCACATGCTGCATTTCAGGGGAGATTTTCCCCATCCATTTTCAGCAAAATAGCAGCTCCTGCGTGCCATGGAAATGCCTGTAGAGTGTTTTAGGTCTTTTAATACAGAATTAATTGCATATCGAAATGCCAGCAAAGCCATTTAATCATAAATACAGCTGTACATTTTATAGGAACGAAGTGCTTACACAATGAATTCTTTGTGTTTACCTCGCTCAGCCACTGCAAACTCCACTTGCTCCCAGATGCTTCCAGTTGGATGAAGCTGTGGTTGTGCTGATCATCATTGTTCCCATTCCTCTCCCTGTGGCACCCGGACTGCATCTCCATACAATCACAGTTGTGTCAAATTTTCAGTTTGCCATAAGGAATCAGTGGGAGGCAGAAGGAGCTGGAAACTGTACATTTGTGGGAAAATGACAGGTTTATGATAGAGAACTATTCAGGTATTGAGGCCAGGTTTCCTGGAAAGGCAAAGCTGAGCTAAGTTAAAGATGCTGAAAAGATTAAGTATTCAATCTCGAAACATTTCTAATGGTAAATCAGAAACGTTTTGATACATAATAATTTAGCTACATTTTTTAAAGGAAAGAGATTTTTTTTAAAGTAAAATAAAAATCGGAGTTCAATATTGTAAATGAGATTAAGGCATATTCCCCAGACAATCCAAAATTATCTTATTCCATTTTTCTGATTTTGCCAAAATACAAACCTAAGATAACACAAAAAACACATTTTATTTCCTTCCGTGTCAACACCAAACCCAAAAATGCCTTTTCTCTCACTGCTCCCTTGAACACGTACAGTTTTTGGTGGCTATTCTTCTCTCCTTATATTGAGTAGGAAAATCCCTACTGACCTGCAATGCAGCCTTCGTTTGTGCTCCACATCAGGCTCTGTTTCAACAGAATTGCCTGCAGAGGCTGTGCATGCACACACATGGACATAATGTCCATTACTGCAAATGTAAAAAATTGCTTTTAAAAAAAAATCCGTGCATGGCACAAACCACCTTGCAAGCCAATCTCTCTGCTTGCTTATTTACAGGGGAGTACTTAAACTACTGGAAGGATTTCCCTCTTCCCAGTGCACAGAGGTTTGTATTAAATCCTTCTCCAGAAAAAGGACAGGAAAGCAACCAACACAGATGCCAGGACAGAGGTCTACTCATGACATTCATATCATTCTCAACAATAGATTTGAAGTTATTATCTTCACAGCCCCGTTTCACTTTAATACCATTAGTAACATTCTTCTAAATTTCAGGTTTGTCAAATACTAAAGAAATCAAATACAAACAAAAATAATATGAAAAGGTTATTCAGTACATGCAGATTTTCAAGCCATAAATTCTCCTGAAGACCACTAGCAGTTAGACATTTTGGGGTGAGCCCATTCCTCAACACAAAGGTTTTACACTGAATCATCCATGATCCCCATTCCTTGTGCAGCCAGTTGTATTTTTGCTCCATATTTTCATAGCCACAGCCTGCTATTACTGGCAGCCTGGTGCTTTTACCAAGGGATTTGGACGAAGACCCACAGAAATAAATAGAAAGGCTTCCTCTGATTTCAGAGACTTTTGCATCAGAAGCACATCTCTATAGATTTCCAAGCTCCCACAGCCATCTCATCTTTTATGACCACAGCATGCCTTTATTCCCTCTGCAAAGTTGGTATTCTGCTCCCAATAATACAAGATCAACAGGTGAAACTCCACTGAAAGAGCTGTGTAATGTTGATATTTTCATTCAGACACAAAGGCACCTTTCTTGTAGAGAAACAGCACTTAGAGTTGCATCCACCTCCATTTCAGGTCAACAAAAATAACCCTGGAAAATTGGCACCTCACCCTGTGAGAGACAAGGGAGCTCAGGAATGGGCAGTGGGAATTAGACTGGCAGATGCTAATTAAAAGAAAAGAGCTTTAACTGTTATTTTTCCTCAACTCAGCAACTCAGCTTATATTTGCCAACCATGCAGCTAAAGCTAAGATGTAGAGACTGTCCCTGGGCTAACACAGAACATTAGAGTCTCCATGGGTAGCACCCAACAGGAAAGGATTCACCACATCACTGGCCTCATCACAGGTATCATTTTGCATGAGAAAATTTAAAATAAATTGGAAAAAGAAAAAAAAAAAAAAAAAAAAAGGAAGTTCAGAATGAATATAGAGAAAGAACAATAACACAAAATTGTCTGGAAAAGCAAAACATCCCGTTGTCTGGGATGCAATGAATGGAACAGTGTACAAGTGGTACACCAACAAGGGAACAGATGAGATTAAATAATAAAGTTTTCAGCTTTGGTTGCAGAAGGTGTGCTGAGTACAGAGATTGATTTTTTTCAATTCCAGAGCCACTGTGCTATCCTCTAGCTGGACGGTTTTTATTATCTTTGCTAACTCATGTTGTGATGGCTCAGCCAGATCAAGCAATACTTAGGAAGCAAACCGATCTGGACGTTCAACTGGCACGGAAGTGTGATGATTCTAATGCCAGCACAAAGCAGTTTTCTATTATAATACAAGGCAAGAAGGGGATGGCAGGATAAACATGCAGAGACCATGCCACAGGAGCCTCACCTGCTTTCAAGGAAGTTATCTCTCATTTTACCTTTGGCTTTGATAAAGGTGGGCCAGGCTGAGTCCATTCCAGACTGCTGAAGACATCTAGCCCTACACTCACTGATTTTCTTCATCCCCAAATGAATACGTAAAGGATAATAGAAACATTGTGCTCCTGAAAACATATGTATGTCAGGACTGCTTTTAACAGATCTATAACAGATAATTAGTGGAAAGAAAGGAAGCAATTTCAATTTTAGATCCACATGTACAAAAATAAATCAAATAGCACGTGCTCTATTCTGATGCAATTTCTTTGCTGTTTCTCCATACTCTGCATGCTATCTCCTTTTGCTTGCTATGCACATAATTCATTCCCTAATTTTACTTATCCATCACTGATAGATTACATAAAGCATTGGAGTTTGCCCTGTTTTCCCATCAGTAAGATCAGAATGACTTGGAATGCTCCAATTTTCATAAAACAGACAAACAAGCAAACATGGATGCCACTGCTCAGTGGCACGAAGGAGCTGCAGAGATTGGCAATAGCTTTTCAGTGGATCTAAGGTAATGCAGACTCAAGGGGGATATCTTCCACTTTATATCCTGTAATCCAAAATAAAAATGAGACTGAAACCAAAGAATCTTTTAACTGGAAGCAGAAAACAAAACCACAAGTCTTCATTGAACATGCAAGTCACTAAGTAGTAATTGTTGGAACAATATCAGTTAGAAGACAAACAAAACTAGAGACTTACAGCTACTGCAAATTTTTCAAGAAAAAGTACCTGTAGCATTTGCTTTCAAACCCTTTAATCTTTTACCTCTGTAGAAGAGCTGTTTTCCCTCTGTATACGCTTAGTGCAATAATAACCCCTTCCATCTTGGAGCAAAATGTCTTACAGTGGAAATTTCCTCAATCCTCTTAATAGCTTTTCTAAAGCAAATGAAATCTCTGGGGATTAAAGTAGCTCTTGTTACTCATGAGTTTCATCTAGGCCCACAGCTCAAGCCTATATAGGTTTTTCTGGATCACATCCCACCCCTCATGCATGGTCAACACCCCACACAGCTTGGTGTCATCTGCAGACTTGCTGGAGGTGCACTCAATTTCACTTGTTGTTGTCATTGATGAAGATGTGAAGGAGCACTGGTCCCTTTACTGACTCTGAGAGACACTACTCATCACTGATCTCAATCCTCACATTGATCCATTGATCACCACTCTCTGGGTACGACCTGACAATCAGGTTCTATTCTATCAAATTGCATCCTCTTCCAAACAGCCTACTAACCAAATTCATATCATTCCAATGGAGAGAGAAGAGTATGAGGGGGAACAAGCCAAGGGTCTTATTGAAGTCCACTTAAATGACAACAAGTGGCTCTTCCCTCATCCATTGATGCAGTTAGGCCATCACAGACAGCCACTAGGTTGGTCAGGCAGGACTTACCCTTGGTGAAGCCATGCTGGTTGTCCTATATCCTCTCCCACTCTTCCACATACCTCAGCATAGCTTGGAGGATCTGTTCCATGATCTTCCCTGTAGTTCTCTGGGTTATCCTTTCTACCCTTCTTAAAAATGGATGTGATATTTTTAAGGGTGGAGAGAATGACCTTGGTCACAAACACGATCTAGGTTAGTGACAACTAATGGATGAAGAGTGTACCTTTGTGTTTCAATCTGTGTGCATGTTTCCAGGGTGTGAATAACTGAACACTCACAATGTGGATGCCTTCTTCCAGTTAAAAAAACAATCAGAAAAATGTTTGAAAATCCATGAACATGATGAACAACATTGATTAGTGCAACTGGCTTGCAACAGTACCCATCATCCACCTTCTTTAAGTAGCACACTGAGTTCATTTTTGGTAATAATAATCCCATCACTTCTTTGCAGAGAACAGGTGCCCCAGATATGTTTCTTTCTATTTTCCTCTTAATTCTGCCAAATGAAGCTCCAAGGTAGCTGCCTGTGACTCAGAGTGACAGACTGACAGGTGTTGTCAGTGAGGTGCCTAATGACTGCGAGATTTGTTTGTCTTTTAATGGAATTCAATAAGGCATAAAAGCAAGACAAAGCAGCAGCATGTGCAGTTTGAGGGAGCCTTTGGCAACTCAACCTTGCAAAATGTAAAAGCCCTGAATATTTTGATTAGGCAGTAAGAGGCGTTGCCTCTTTGTGCTGTCACAGACCCAATTTCTTACCATGGATCAGGACATGGGTGCCTCCCAATGCACGCTTATACTAGGAGGTTTTAAAGCTTTATGGAGGTTAAAATGAGGTAAGAAAATAGGACTTACAAAGATATTTTAATAGTGTCTAGTGTTTCTAATTTGGTGAAACTGTGAATCCTGCAGTATGGATCTGCATGGCAATACATATTTCTGCCATGATGATGCCCTCTCCTCTAAGGAAACCAAAGCTGGGCAAGTAACTTGAAGCCACTAGGAGACCTATGAGCCCCCCTAGCTCTCCTGCAGCTCCAAGCATGGAACCCTGGAGAAGCTTTCCTCTTGAATCCCCACGAGTGAGGCTTTACCGAGTCATGGCTCAGTGTATATCTGCTACTTCACTCATGCACATATTTTCCTTTAAGAAGATGTTGATTAAAAAGTTAACAGCTCCTTCTACTAGCCTTCCACAGGCTTACTGGCAGTAATGAACTTTGATTCATAACTACAGGGCTTCTGTTGTAAATAAAAGGGAAAATAACAGATAACATTATCTGTTTAGTTGAAAATAAAAGCAACTGAATTACATGCATTCCTATAGCCACAATATTCCTTTGGAATCTTCCTCCACTTCACGTGACCTGCAAGAACACCCCAAAAAGGAAAATATCCCATAGTGGTTCCCATGGCTGCAGAACAGCCAGGCAGACTGAGGCAAAATGTACAAGGGCACAAGAATTTGGCAGCAAATAATAATGTCAGCAGCCTGTTGCAGGAATAAGATTTCTTCTAAGGTCCAGTTAGGATTGTATATAACACCGCTGAGACATTAAAAAAGGAAATCTGATTTTACCTTACCTGAACACACAATGTCAACGTTGCATTTGTTCTTTCCACACACTGACTTTAGATTTTCACATGCATTAATATTCCAGCGAAGGAAAATCCTAACTTGTTACTGAAGCTCAGGAGCAATGCAATAAGCATCACTGTTTGACACAATGTCATAAAAGATTATAAATACATTTTCCTCCTACCCATTGTTAAGTCTTTTTTTCATATTGTGGCCTTTTTGTTGTTTTTTTGTTTGTTTGTTTGTTTGTTTTTTGTTTTTTAAAGAAAAATGCACATTGTAACTTCAAACCACCAGCTGCTCTTCCCACTGAAGCATTAAGAAGGTAGACAGGAATTGGCAGCTACAGTCAACTTTGAGAAGGGAACCTGTTTCATGGGAAATCGGTATTCTCTGAAGGAAAGAATGGATGAAAAGAAGAAACCTGCACAATAGATGCTAAAGAAAATCCTCGTTGTTCCTAATACATAGCAGCTGTTGTTCAATAGTTTGCCTGTGTGAAAAGTTAAATGCGACCTTTGTGCTTCTGCCAAGGTCGGCGACTGCTGGTTGAGTGAGCTAAAGTTGCCTGAGGCCTCTTTTACCTCTCACAGCAAAATTCATTTCAGCAATCTTAAAACTTCAGAAAGAAGTGCAGGTTGAAAAGTTTGGGCCAACTCTACATCGTTTTAATTTCTTCCTTCTCTGAGACCTCTCACTTGGGAATCCTTTCCTGTCAGGGCTGGAAAAGTAAGTCCATGCAGAGCGTGGGGGAGGTGACCCCAAGGAAACGGTCCTGCTGGGGACCATGGTCCTATCCAGCCTGTCCCTGGTCACCCATCTGCTCCAGGCCAGCACCCATCCCAAAGGGAAAAAGGAACAGTCCCTGTGTGCAATTCCATTTTCAGCAACCTGCGGAGTGAGGTAGTAAAGGGCAAACAGAACAGTACAGAATTTGACTGGTTTTCTGTGATTTTTACTGTCTGCATAAAAGTGATTTATCAGAGTGCAAACAGAAAAACAGGCAATTTAACTGGGCAACTGTCAGCATTGTAAAATTTGGATGGGATAACCTGCGTGGAGAGCTAAGAACCCCTAAACACAACTGCTCATCCAGCAAACCTGGCCTGAAGCAAACCCTTTTTTTAAGGTTCAGAAGTGTCTGATAAAGTGCTTGTTTTAATTTTTTTTTCATGCACAACTGCACTTCTAGGTGACTGAGGTCATAAGAGGATGATCTGAATTACCATGACAGGATGTAACTCTTTTCTGAGAGGTAGTTAACATAACATTACAAGACTAATTCATAGATATTAGGGATTTGGATGAGTTTTCCAAGAGCAACTGTCAGGTACCTGATACTACCTAAAGCAAATCTTAACACAGAATTTGGAAAGGGCTTTATTATGAAAATACTATACAGTACTTTTATTTCTGACTCACTATAAACTTCCATGGACTTGTATCTTAATCAGAACAGAATGTAAGAAACCCAAACACAGAGGAAAAGAAAATGCAGAGACAACACTGTGTTATATCAGTCCTTTGCATAACAATGCTTTCACGAGTAGATATACCTTCATGTCCAGAACATTTCCAAAGTTCTTCCTTCCCTTAGCCTTGGCTATGATGAATTCCTCTGATCTGGTTCCTGCAACCAATTTCTTCATTACCTTTTGCAATTCCAGCATTTATATGCTTCCCATTTTTAGTGACGGAGAGTTCAGGACATAATTCAAGACATAAAATGTTCCTCCAGATGAGCCATATAACATATTCTCCACCTGAAAGCAGTGGAAAAGAAATACTCAAGAAATTTGTGGATACTTTAAGGAGTTTACTAGCTTCAGAAGTATTTTTTTTTTTTTTTACTTCTATAATTCAAAGAAGGTTTTGTTTGTTTTTGTTTTTGTTTTTGTTTTTTAATGAAACCATGCAGATCAAATAAGTTCTTCATAATAATAAATAAATGTTTTAAACTTCAAATCAGATGTCCCCCCCAGAAACCTAGCTCTGGATTTTCCTTCTTCCAATAGGGCTTCATATTTCCCTGTTACATTTCCTTTGCACTGAGTTAATCAGTATCAAAGAACAGTTGGGAAGAAAGCTTAGCAGCAGTTAGGACAATAACCAAATAATATTCTTCTCCTTGAGCATTTCCATATGGCTAAGAAGGATTTGATATTTAGACACAGTTGGCCAAATTCTGGCCCGTTACCCTGTGGAAACACCCAGCAACATCCTCCAGCCCCAACCCACCTGCTCCTGGCTGCTGCCACTGCCACCAAAGTGCTCCCCTGTGATGTGTTATTTTGAGAGAAATATATTTTACCCTTCCACCACTCAGTTCTCCTCTGAAAACTGGGAGATAAATAGGTTTTTATTAAACTCCCTTTCTTGTTTTCTTTATTTGCAGTATATTTAGGGAGGAAACCCATTTAGCGGTGCCACCTGCCATCTGTGATTGCTATCCCAGCTTCAGACTGCCTTTGTTTGAACCCCCTTTGGACTCAATGGTTTGGATAAACCCATAGTATTGTTGGCTCTTCTTTGCTCTTCTAATTAACAATATTGCCAGCATTATTGCCAGTCTCATACAATATGGTGTTTTGCTCAAACGTCCCCTGGAGGAATCGCATCTTCATGAAGAGTCTCAGCTCATATTTAAGCAATGGCAGCCCATCCAGCACACAGAGTGTAGGGAATGATTGAAAATCCCAACCCCGAAGGCTAAAAACTTGCAGCTATTTTAATGTTTAACATTAAAAACAAATTCCCCTGATATTTACATAAGCCTGGTGATACAAGAGGCATTTTCCATGTGTTAGAACATTTTGGATTAGGAAAACAAAATGATTACCGAAGTGGACCATGACATTGTTTATTTGGTCTTTGATGATGGTATCATCTTAAAGCACTGTAATACTGTGCATCACATACCAAAGCGAATTCTACTCAGCATCCAGAAAGAGAAAATAGGATTTCAAAGAGAATATAGTGGATATATCAATCACAGTTTTGGCATAAAACTGATAAGGGAAGTGTAGAATGGAATGCTAGTGAAATTCATGCTGAGTACATACATGTCTAACCATGACACTGAATTTTTAATACGTACGAGAAGATGCTTATTTTTCTTCTCTTTTCTTACAGATATGATATGAGCTTCAGTTCTAAGTACAGAAAGAACTAACTTTGAATTTGCATACACAAGCTTGCTAACTAGCCTTTAACTGTTGGAGATTATATTTTATTTCTCTATACAGAGTAGACTCTATATGGAATAGAAATTTTCTCATCATGTAAGAGTAGAAACCTTTTTCTACTACATACATCCATCTGCATTACTTGGAATAAGCTGAGAATCCAGTTAAAAAAAAAAAAAAACAATTTCAAAAGAATAATTTGAAATCTATCTACTTTTTTACTGGTAGCACTATATATGCTGAATGTCAGGATCATTAGGACTTAGTAAATGAATCAGAACTGGACATTCAGCCACAGATTCATGAATAAGCACTGTTAGTTTTTGTCAAAAACTCAGTTATAAATTCCTTTGAACAAATATCAACAGTCTTTTCTTCATTTCATCCCTTTCTCCAATGTAGCCTCTAATGGTCTACATCACTAAGTCCATGTTAAGATTTAGAAACCAAGCTGCTGTAGCTAAAGTAAAAGGACTCAAAAACATTCACATGCTGAGCTGACTACAAGAAAAATACAAGCCAAGGAACTTTATTGAAGAACTGCGCTCCAAAATCATTATTTTTATATTTAACTGAGCCTTCATAATATCATTAAGAATTTAGGTCAAGCACATGATGTCCAAAGGTTCTCAAGTAACACAAGTGTAAAATTATCTACTAGCAATTTATGTCCACCAGTGGGTAGCAGCAGGTAGCAGTTAATTGAAAAGTGCCTTATCTCTAATTATTCTTCTATATCCTCCTTACCAGCCATATTAGAAAGCACACACAAAAAACCATACTTAAGCACTGCTCAGCTAATGTAAAAAGAATATTCAGAAACAATGATTTTTCATTTGAATTCACGTCTGCAAAATTATTTTGGTTTTATGCTATCTATATACATATATACAAGATGTTTCTGAGTTTTACCCATTTTGTGAAGCTGTTCCCAAAAATACTAAATTTACATCAACTCTACGTTGTTTTCTTCCTACTGGTCTACTTTCTGATTTCTAAAGAAAAAAAATAAATAAATGAATGGGGTTATGACTTGAGGCATTGCAACAAATATGGGCAAGTCAGAGATGTTCCACAACCTCCAAAATTACGCAACTATTCCAGGCCTTTCTGCAAATTTCTTTGGAGACCGAGGACATTTTGATCCATCAGCGGCCGATGGCCCTTAGCTACAGCAGTGATACCTGCACCGACTTTCACATTTCATTACTGAGAAGTTCAACTTGAAGAAATTGCTTCTTCCCTTGTTAGGAAGAGCTATAGCTTCTGCTTAGCCACACTAGCCCCAAGACCAACAGTATATCACTTCATTACTGCTGCTTCTGTGTTCACAAGGTTCGCTTTCCAGAATATACTGTCCGCAACCACAGCTGCATATTAATGCTGCCATGATGTGCCCACATAAGAGAGCAGTGCTGGCAGCTGCCCACATCCAGGGAGCAGCTCTTAGGCAGCCTCTAGCATTTACCAAAGCTGAGAAAATGACACGGGACTGCATCAATTAGCAAAATACCTCATGAGCAGCACATAGAGCTCTCAATCTGGCAAATGCTTGGAAGAACATAAGAAACTGAAATTTTTTTTCCTATCTGTTGCAGTGAGGTGCGCAGCTTTTTCTGAAAAAAAGATGAAAAAAAAAAGAACAGCAAAATATCTAGTAAAGCAAAAGGTCTGCTAAGAAAATTGACACCGAGGCATCTCTGCTTCTCCCTGCACAGCTATGTGAACTGTTGTGTGAATGCGTTATTATATCTCGTCCTACCAGCTGGAGGGAGAAAACCGCCTTAATTACACCAAGCACAGTTTCTCTTGGTTCAGCAGCAGGCATCCTGCAGCCCGGACTTTCCCAGGAAGCCCTCTGATGCCAGCAGTGAGCCCTGCCATGACGCAATGCATCATCCAGTGTTGGGCAAAACCTTGCGGTGGGAAGGCAGAGAGATTTCCCCTCCGGAGCTGTAGGAGAGTTCCCAGCAGATAAGATTCCCAATTAAATTTAGCTTCTCTCTTGCAGATCATCTTGATGGTAACTTTTAGAGGCTAAGGGTTGCTAGCAGAGCTGTGCAAAAATGTTTGTTGTCAGACTGCAAAGCACGAGCAAAAACTTGCAGTGGCAGACTTTAACACTTGCTGAGCAAACATCAGGTAAGGGTCTAAAAAGCCTTACAGGTTTTAGACTAATATTTGCATCCTGAATCCCATTTCACAAGTGCAACGGTCTTGCACTTTCTCTGTACCAAGTGATTACAGCTAACAACAAAAATAAAGATTTTTCCCATATCTACATATACAAGAACTTACCTTGGATCAATAGCATTCTCGGTTCACATCATTGTCTGGGTTCAAAACTCTGACCCACGTGAAAGCACAAAGCAGCCCTGCTGGTTTGAAGTGCTGTTATTCTGAGCTGACAAGGAATTAACTGTGGGTCAGAATAGCAATCCCCTACTTACACAATGCCTTCCTTTGCTTATAAACTACTAACAACTATGTGCACGTGGCTTGTATGTATCCCAAGAGGATACATCAAAACGAGACAGAGGACTTGTGAAGTCATACCAGACTCGAAACAGCCTCAGCCTGAGATGGGCTCCAGCCAAACTTGATTTACCCGTTGGTCCCTACCCCCAAGGTTCCGCATCTCAGCATTAGAAGTATTTGTATAAATTAAAGAAATATTCAGTGAACACTGGGGAAAAAAAAAAAATAGGATGCAACTTCACCTTCCTGGTGCTCTGGACAGATCTGAAAAGGACTTGATGCTTAGCTTTACTCCTTTCATGGTTTTTACCTAAAGTAACACAAAATCACCTGGAATTTGGTGAAAAATGAAGATGTCTTTCTTCATCCACCACATAAGTATGGAGAGCAATTCTTAGAGACACCAGATATCCCTCAATATTCCTCATCACCAAAAACTGGAACTAAGCAGGAAACAACCACTGAGTTCAAAAATTATCTCATTGCTTTCCTCTACATTTAGTTCTCTTCACATAGGCATGATTTGGCCTGTAAGGAAACCACAAAGGCTATAAGATCCTGAGTTAGTCACCATTACACATTAATGGCTGCCTTTCTTCTGTCATTTTTGTTCTCTTTGTATAGATTTGTGTTTATGATTTGGAAGCAACAAGGCCCAGAAACATCACACATCTGAGGACTCACCCCAGACATAAATTTTAGTTAACAAAGTCCATTACAGAGAGGCAAAGGAGATGGAACATATGAAAAGGACACAAGTGAAATTAAAAATCACTTAAATTGTGAGAACTATTGGTGATGGATGGATGGTTGGACTGGATGATCTTGTAGGTCTTTTCCAATCCTGGTGATTTCATGATTCTGTGAAATAAAGAGAGAATTTTTTTCAGCACTAACAAAGCTTGATAGCTATGACAAAAAGAGAAAACTCTGAAAATGGAAAACAAGACCGTATAATGATGCTGAGTTAGCAAGAGCATAAAGTAAAACAAGTAAACTGATTTTCCAATTGCATTTAATTTGAACAGTTTAAGGCTTAAATAAAGAGAATATCACGGAAACTTATTGAAGCCAGAAACCATTAGTGGACTCTAACACTATGTTAGTTTAAAGGGATTCTGTCAAGTGCAATTTTAGTGTTTGATTTTTTTTCCATGTAATCACTGTCTATGCAACATTACTTACTCTGTCTATGAAGCTGGAGCACAGTGCTTGCTTTCTTACCTTCCCTGACACCTCCCCTTCCTTCACATCTACTGCAGAGATATTGAGCAGGGCTCTCAGACAAGTTATAGTTTGCTCTGTCAGATTGCTTGGCACCAGACTGACTGATGGCATTCCTTATTCACACATCCCCCATGGATGTGCACAACATCTCATAAGTAGATTCATCCTCTCCTGGATTCTAGGACGCTGATAGGAAGTTAAGAAAATAATCTGGTGCCCATTGTAGACATGAGGCCACGCTTTGGAAACAGCTCATGCCAGATTTGTTAGACGCTTTGGAAGAAGTCTTATTACCAAGAAAAACATACACCTATGTATAAAGCAAACTCTAGATATTACTCAACTCTCAGAAAGAAGCATTTTGGTCATAAACATCCCATGGCACAAGATCCACAGTTTCATTCTGTTTGACCATTGGGGTTGAGACGTGTCTGGGGAAACTGGTTTATTACATATAAGCCATATTGATGGGAAAGCTGCTGCCTTCATAACTAAGCAACTGCAGTGTGTCTGAGCAGCAACCTGTGGGAGGTGCCAGTCAGTTTTCCAGAGTCAGGCACCAAGTCTGGTAGATAAATGTGAATATGAATGCTTTTTGTGGTAATTAGCACTCCAAATGGCATGTGGCATTTCTGCCTTTAATGTTAACATTCTCATTTTTCTGTTTTTAACACACTGTTTGGGGGAAAGTAAAGCCCATGTTTGTACAAGACTTCAATGGTGGCAGACTAATTTCAAGTTCCTTATTTTGCCACAGACTTGGAGGTCCCCTCAGTACATGACTGAGCTGCCTTCATGAAGTATTTGTAAAAATGCAACAAGAAAAATTTTCCTTCCCTTGCCATTAGGAGTATTTCATTTCTTTTTATACTTCTTTATATACATTTTTTATTTCTTTATATAATTTGTACACAAGGAGTCTCTGCAATCAGTGAATACTTCTCCAACCACGACAGGCAAGTACAACCTGTATTTACATCATTACATTTAATATTTCAGGCAGCAAAACAATCTGGAATATCCATGCCCACTGTATCATGCAGGCTGTGCACGTTTGGCATGTCTCAGAAAAGGGCCCTGTTTTAACGGGTTATTGAAACACAAAGAATGATCCATGGACATCGTGAGCCTATTTATACTTGTGACACTTGCATAGCACTTAAAGAATCAAAATCCCTCTGTTGTAACTTACTACAACCTATCTGCAATAGATTTTATATCCCTTACTTTATAACATCAATTCGTACAGAAATCTCTCTCAAGTAAAGTTGCTTTGACTAATTTTGAGCATCTTATTTCTTCCAGTAATCATTTATTATACATATCACATTTTTGGAGAGCTCTCTCAATGAGACCTTTTTTTTTTCAGGCTGTATAGGAAATTCTTGTGTTTTGTGCCAAAAAGATCTGAGAAACATCCACAGGCAGCACATTACTGTAACAGCTCCCATTGCAACCACATTATCATCTGTCTAAACTGCAATTCTCCATGCTGAAACCACTGAACTCAGATGGGCCCCACTGCAGCCTCTCTGCACTGACCTAAATCTATTCCCACTGAAGATGATGGCTAAACTCCCAGGGCCAATCCTAAGTACTTTTGAAAGTCAGTTTGTCAACGCTGGCATTTTAGGGAACATTTTCCACAGGGTCATCAATGGCCTTAGCATTTGCTTGCAGCTAAAACTTGGCATATAAGATTTCATCATCAGAGGACACGTTTTCTAGCAAAACTCTAAGCTACTCCTTTCCCTGCTCTTCAGAATTGATGTTGTCAGTTTTGTGCTTTGAGTAAGAAACAGAGTTTATTTGTTTAAATGACTTCAGAAAAGCTGGCTGAGCATCTTTAATCACACACAGAAATTAGAAGCCTTCACAAAAATGACAGGCTTGAATTTGCAGTCCCGGGGAGTAAATTCTCAGCTGTTTCTATTTCATGCGGCCTTATTCCTATCTGAGCCTGTGGGGACTTGGAGAGCTTCACCTAAATTTCATATTACACAAAAGATCAACAATTATCTCCAAAAGCTGAGACCACAAATACAGCTGCCAGAGCAAACGAGAAGCCTGGAGACAACGTTTGCCTATAGGTAGTTGCTATGCAAGTGGGGAAAAGCTATCATCCCTTTGTCTTCTCAAATAATTCTGCACCCTACCTTAGGATTGGAGGCTTCCAAGAAAAGGATAGCTGTGGCACTCAGGGCCATGGTCAGTGGGTATGGTGGGGATGGATTGGGGTTGACTTGGTGATCTTAGTGACCTTTTCCAATGTTAATGATTCTGTGATTCAGGCATAGTAATAAATGCAGAGATAGCTGAATCTATTCAGCTGTCATCATCATTGCAACATACCATAAACGTACTTTTTTCCCCATCAATAAGTAAAAGATCTGAAAGTATCTGAGCAAATTTGCCTTCACCTGCATGAACAAAGCACAGGGAAAGCAGATCAAGGCATGTCCCACCTGTGTAACTCTACTCCAAGGACAGAAATACTGTTCAGTTACTGAAGACTATCACAGAGGAAAAAAGCAATGTTACAGTAGCTAAATAGAGATACATATTTTCATAAGCCCTAAACGTTGCTATTTTGATAGAAAATCTAGACATCTTCAGCATGTCTGTAGAAGGATAATTTTTCATAAGGGCTGCAATCCTGCAGGGAGGGAACAGAGAGGTGAAGAGGCCATGAGGGAGTTTCTATGCTCAATAGCCAAGGCTGGTGCTGTGCTTACTTCTGCCAAGAGCTCTGCCTTGCACTGGGAGAATAAGATGGTCAGGAAAGTGTTACTGAATCACCGAGCTGGGCTACAGAATTCTTCAAATATCATTTAATGAGACAAAAAGGCTCTTTGGGAGTGAATGAAGTTCTTGAGAGGCTTAGCTAGAATTGGAAATAGGATATGCTGCGCTGAAGAAAGTGGAAGATGGCTGAGATATTTCACCTTGATATTCTCCCTCCAAATGCTTTGCTTTTTCATTCCCAGAAGATGTCAGGCATCGCCTCCCAGCAGCCTGACTTCCCAAGCACTGCCAAAGCAAGCATGGGTTCAGCTTCCAAGAGCAAGCGAGGGGGATGGTCCCAGAACTCACTTTTGTCTCAATATAGACACAAAGGGCCCTGCTTAGTACTCAGTCAGGCCCTCCCCTGCTCCCAGCAGATAAGCATCACCTCCCTCTGCAACAAATCCTCTGACAAGTTTTGTGGACCAGAAGCCAATTAGACAAAGAAAGACGTGGGGTGGCCATTCAGAGGGTTTCTGGATATCCTTTGCTGGCAGAGAGGCTAAGAAAGATCCTTAGTATTAAATATCATACCCCAAACAGATGATTGCCATTGTTTTTCCCCTTTAATAACAATTTTACTTAGCAACTACATACTCTGAGTTCCCCAAGCTTTAAACTCCTGTGCAAAGTCAGGATTGTGCACCTGCAGGTGTCAAGCAACGGGCAGCCTGACACCTGGCAGCACATAAAGTTCAAGATCCAGCTTCCACTGCTCACTGTGAACAAAGATGATAGAGATGATGACCTTTAATTTCTAGCCCCAATACAGGATTTGATTGTCACTTTGCTTGGAAGTGGCTGCAGCAAATGAAGAGATCATCTCCCCCATTAGCAGACACAATCAGAGCAGGGAACATCCTCGGCTGCACCAAGACACGAGGCAGCAATTTTCTTCCAACAAAACTGGAGGACGAGCACTACAGGGCCTGGTTCAAAGTACAAAGCCTGTGAAAAGCACTAAAAAGCCAAATGGTTCAGAGGTTAAATTCCAGACTATCCCAGAAAGCATATTTTCTGGAATTTATTACTCAGATAATAGCTTAGATTAACAGAGAAAGAACTGTACATACCTCATCCTTATGAAATGCTCAAGCACTCACAAGTATAATTCTGTTCTTAGGTAAACATGCTTCACACAGAAGCTCCAGAAAGCTGTGAGGTGCTATTTTTTTGTATTTTTTGGGGGTAATATATCAAGTAGGGATGGCAGATGTACATGCATGCTATGTGTAAACATCCTATTGGCTGAAAAATTAAAAAATACAGTTGTTCAACTGGTGTTTGAAATCCACTATTTTCTCCTACACTTATGAAAATAATTTCCATTTTCATTAAGGGGAGTTATACCACTGGAAGCATTTGCCTTCCAGAAAGAACCATAATTTGAAGCTGATTCTGCAAGCAATCCCATTGCAAGAGCACATCTGGAGCATTTTGAATGTGCTGAGTGCTGACATAATTAAAAAGCCTCCAAAACAGTTGATTCAGTCTCTACAGATGGGATGCTGTGAGATGGGCACAGAGTTTGTTCTAACACTCATAAAACAGGATTGTTTGATCTCAGCTCAGCTAAGCAGACCAGGAAGAGAGGCAAGGAATGAAAGAACTCTGCTTTCCCCTTGATTTTTAAAACTGAAGGGACAGCCTACATCTTTGATGCACCACGCACTTGGGTTTGTCAGATGGCTGCTGCTGTGATATGGGAAAGATTTTTCTGAGAAAAGAGGGGGGAAAAGCAAAAGAAAAAGGGAAAATACAAGTAAAATAAATTGCAAAGCATGCAAGATAAAGTTTAAGCCACTAAGGAAAGTAACCAGGAACCATCCTGTAAGGACATCACATTGCCATTATGGCTGAACCATCACCATCAACATAAAAGTTCCTTTTCCACAATCCCTCTTTATGAGTACACACAATATACACACCTGAGGACAGCAGAGGATTGTAGGAATTGATTTCCTTATTTTTTGCTTCTTCTTCATCAGTTTTTATAGAGCTACAATGCAAGTGAAGCCCTAGCTTCATTCTCCAGGTCTACTTGGTGTCAGGCCCCAATACAGAAAGCAAAAAACTTTGTTAAGACTTGTTGAAGATACCAATTTAGCACACTGTACTTGACAGACAACAATTTTAAGACTGTGTTAATTCACCTTTAAAATATTTCTAGCTTAAAATAAAACCATTAGTGACAAAAGTCATCTAAATACTCCAACTTTGCAAACACACGTGCTCGTTTTCATAAGGAATAACTTATCATCAAGACTCACACTCTTATAGTTAACATGCATAACTGGCTTTGTGAGGCCTTCACAGAATAACAAATGACAGAATAACAAAATCTGTACATAGCCTTTAAGTCTTCATATAAAATTCAAAGCCAAATGAGAATCCCAGGGGTCAGAATTTCATCATACATACAAACCGAACTCAGCTTCAGGCTTCAGTAACAATGCTGTTGCTGCTTAAAAACCACCACCTTCTGCCAGCAAAGCATTGGTATGAATCAGTCACTGTCACTTTTAGGAAGGTCAGTTCTAAGATGAAGCCTGGTGGTAGTGCCTGAGTGTGGACTGGGGCTCCAAACCCAAGTGTCAAAGATAGAGCAGAGGTGAAAGTTCCTGAGGGATAAAAACTCAAGTTGTGATGAGCTTTGATGGCAGGAAAATTCCACCTAGCTCTAAAAATCATGAAAGAATTGGAAGGGATCTTAAAGATCATCTAACCTCCAACCTCTCATCCCAGGCTGGGTAGCCAACCATGGTTGGATCCACTGAACCCAGCTTTGAACACATCCAGGGATGAGGTATCCACAGCTTCTCTGGGCATCCCATGCAAGTGCCTGGCCTGCTTACAAGCCTTTGGGTTACTTTGAGGATAATCATCACCTGCTGCTACACTATAGTACAATAGCCATTGAGAAGCATTTGTTTAATACTAGTGTGCAGTTTATGTCTCAGCGTTACAGAAATTTGCTAAGTCATTTGACTGGTAAATCTTAAAAGACAAATGAAAAAAAGGCAGATTGCAATTTATTGGTAAAGTTGCAGTAAAATGCAGAGAGCATATCAGGCCGTGGGGGCTGTTTAGGAAGCTTTTCTCTCTGGGGTGCAGCAAGCCTGATTGTACATTAGGAGAAGAGACTACAAAAGGTAGAAGAAGGTAAACAATTTTTCCAGAAACAGCTGTTTTGTCATTTCCATCAGCCTTTGGTAGACACAGATGCGCTGAATCACCAGGTGCGGAGCGGACTGCGAGCTAGCAGCAGATTGCAAATACCCAGCGATTTGCTTTTTCTGCACCATTGCCATCTAAGCTGATCATGAAAAAAGAATTAATAATTAAGGGTAATTATCTGACTGAACACTTTTTAATATGCTGAAATCAGGCCCGCGTTGTTTATGAACTTGTTGTGGCTGTGCCTCTGCGGATCCTGCTGTTTCCCCATGTGTATGGGGATGGTGGGGCTGAGGATGAGGTCCAGCACACACTGACCTAATCAGTGCAGCTTGCCTCGATTGATGCTCCATCTTGCCTCTCGTGAACGCCACATTCTTCTTCTCTACACACCACTTTCCCTTGGCTTTTCACCAGTCCCTGAATGCCAGAGGGTACAGGAATGGAAAAAGCACTTACTTCCTAATTAAGGAGTCATTTGGCAATATGTGCTGTAATTTCGCTGCCTCGGTTCTTTCTTTCTTATATGCTGCTAGGCTGGCGATGACTTTTGCTAAATAAAATCTCAACAAAGGAATGAAAAACCTGTTAAAATAAAACATTGATTTGTGACCTTTATACTAAAAAGATCCCCCTTTCTTTCCAGCTTTGTTATTAAAAAAAGTGTGCGCTGTGAAAGGTTAAGAGATTGGAAATAGACACCTTGAATAGAGCTCTGCAGAGTAATACCTTAGGACATGCCAACGAGGATCAGGCAGTATTGACTGCAGTCCAGGTAGAGAGTTTGTCACAATGCCTCCGCATCCTGGTAAATAGGTCTGTCTAAAGCACTCTGCTGACTTGGCCAGCCTGGGGCTCCAGCCGTCACTTCAGAAGCACGAGGAAGCCAAAACCCCATGAAAATGTTTCCAAGCTACATTATTTCAGCTGGTGCGTACGTGTTCGAGTCCCAGTGACATAGGTATGAAAGCAATGAGCATAGCTGAGCTGGTAGCTGACCCATAACCATCCCTCCTCTCAAAACATTAGCAATAACACCAGCCACCTCAATTCCTCATGTGCAAGGCTGCACTCATAACACTGTGATGAAATTCTGAGAAAGTGCATTGCAATGAGTTCTACCAGCTGCATATCTGACTGATTAAGGCCACTGTATAATACTGACTAAACGTTATTACATTCACCAAAGCAATTACAAGCCAAAAATAGTGATCCTATGTTTGAACAGATATAGGGGGTTTGTAGGTATTTATTGGTTTCATAAGACCCAGCAATGGCACAAAGCAAGGACCATGCAGCCAGGTCTCCAGTCTATGTATGTTATATGCAGGCTAACACATGCCCAGAAAACCAGCACAGATCCCTAATTTCTCAATTTATTTCTTAGACCAAGTACCCACAGAGGGCTCCCAGGTATTTCAGCTCAGCTCTCTGGTGCCCTTGAGATGCTGTGATTTTGTGCACAGTGCCAACATTTCGGATTTCTGTTTTGCACCAGTTTTTGTATGGCTTTGAAACTTAAGTGTCCTTTCCACTGTCCTCTCAGATGGCTTCACTTTCCTCATCATAACCCAGCAAAGCCACCCGCGATACAGGAGGGCACAGTTTTTGTGAGCCAGCTCAAATACAAAGCATTCATTACCAAAATAACTGGCTACAGCTGTACATTTGTAGGCAAATATTTCAGTGTTTTGCCTGAGATAAGAGGTCAGGATATTATTCATGCATTTTGTATTTATGTTCTTACAAAACCTTTGCCATCAATCTGTGTATAGCCCAAATCTCTTTTGCTATCTTCCACGACCTTTCTACTCATTTTCCTTTCCATCTCTGTGTCCTGTAGGTAGGTATAATCAATTTCCATGTGATACTTTATCTCCTGCACAAAAGTTTGAATTTTGCAAGGATTTGTACACTTCACACTGAAGTCAATTATTGCTTCAAAAGTATGCAACAAGTAATAATATATTGATATTCCCAAGTCAAAAAAATTCTATGACCCAACTTTACATTTTTTTTTGTTTGTTTTTGTTTTTTACTTATACATGTTTCTCCTCCTAAATGAAAAATGCTTTCAGGTAAGGGGCAACAAGAAAAAAAAAAAAGACAAATGAGTAACTTCTTCTATTTAAACCATTGTACATTGCTTCCTTGCACAGAGGTTTCCCAATATTTGAGTAATAATTCCAAACCCAATTGGACAAGTTGGGTCCCCAGTCCTCTTTCAAAGGCACTGCTCCCCAGGAGGGGGTTACAAGTTTTGTTATGCTTTGTCTGTTGTTAAGCGTTGTGTAAATTATGAGATATAAGCAGATGGTACCACTCTCCTTAGATAAGGCTGAAAAAATTGGGCTTGCTTAGAATAGTCTCTAGGGCCATTTCTAGGAGCACTCCTCCACAAGGAGAAACAATTATTTTACTTTTGGCTGCTATTTTCTCCTGCTGAGGGAATACATGTACAGTAATGATGAACTCTGTGAAGGGTGAAATGAATGTTGCTGCTGTTTCAGTGTCTTCAGTGCAGAAGTTCTGGCTCCCCTGGTCCTGGCAGGAGTTTGCTAGCTGCGATCATACACAGTTAAGTTCGCTTAAATGCAATGCTTTGCACTGTTTCCTGGCTGGAAACAATGGGGGCAAATGGCCACACAGCAGCAAAGCCCTTCTCAGCAGGGCATGCCCAGCACCTTGCTTCACACCACCTCGGGCCACACTCACCATTTATTTTCTAGACTTTGTTAGTATTCCTGGTGCACATAAGTCTAACAGGGTTGCAGGAAGATCAGCCAGCACTTCAAACACTTCAGCAATTGAGTCTGTCATTCAGATCTCAAGTTTTTTCCACATGTTTATAGGAAGGCAGAAAGCAAGGAAAAGTTATCTGAATACAGCCAGCACACTGCTGAGCTCAGTGCATAACTCCTCTTGCACAGCAAGCCTTTACAGCTCACTTCAGCACCACCATTTTTTTCCTCTCAGTGCTGTTCCTTAATGAGAGAACGTCTAAGTTAGATAATTTTTCCATGCAACTTATCACACACCACAAAGGTTAGCTGACTACCTGGTCATCAGGTGCATATTGTTTTAAAAAACAGTTAAAACTGCAGCTCTACCCTTGATTACCCAATGATTTCCCTATCTTCATCGAGCCAGTCCTTAAACTTATATTCAAATGACACATCAAAACCCACAATTTCTATCTGCATGTAGTTATACCACTTTTCTTCCTTAGCCATGCAAATGCTGACATTCTAACACTTCCCACCTTTTTGCTGGCTCTTAGTTTGCAACTGACACCTCTGTGTATCAGTGCTGTTCACATCTTTCTCTTTTATAGGTGTACTGAATCTCATTAAAAAGCTCCAGATAGTTGTTCATCCCTCTTCACCTGCTTTTCATGAAGCTAGCCTAGGAAAGAAGGATAGGATTATATACTGTTTACCTCCTAGTTTTAAAGAAGCTTCCAAAAATATAAAATAAATATCACAGACACCAACAGTTTCCTGCTTAGCTGAGAGGTGATCAGGTTATTTGGAAATCTGTGTGGGTAAACTTGGCATTTCTCTTCTAATGAATGCATTCCATCAGAAATGTTCCCTTCAATATATTTGACTAACACAAGGCTGTTCACTTTGTCAGTGTAAGCACACAACTTCTTCACTCAAATCACTCAATTATCTCAGCTGAGCAGGACCCCTGCAGATCATCTAGTCCAAACCCTGCTCAGTGCAGCCCTGCTGCAGTCAAACCAGGTTTCTCATACCAGGTAGCACGGCCTTAGCATGGCTGTGGTCTCTCCATGAAGAGATAGACAGTGCCAACGTCTTCTGCAGGTGACATATACCTTATTCCATATGTCATACTGCCTTCAAAAGGACATATTCCTATGCTCAAAAGAATACACCCACTGCAGTATTTTTAAATCTGCTTTGGAACTACCAAGAACTGAGGTGTGATTCCAGTGTCTGTAGGAACTTTTGCCCTTTGTTCTGGATTGCTGCGTTATCAGCTTGCCATAAACCTTACTGAATGATAAATTCATATATGTATTAATTAGCTTCATGAAAATAACTTGAGACAGAACGGTAAAACTTAGTTGGAGACCTGTTTGTCTTTGTCTTACTGCTTATCATGCTTTCCTGACGGATAGAGCAGCTTCTCCAGGGCATATACATTTTCATTCAGACGCAATTAATTCCGATCAGGTACGCGCAGATTTACGTGCTCCTGGGTGCCGATTAGATAGAAGAGTAATCTGTTTTGAATTAAACGTTCAGATTACATTACGCTATTTCATGCCATTCATCACATTAGGAAATGAAAAGTGTTGCTTTACAAGAAACAGAATCACTGAATGAAACGCTTCAAGTCTATCTGAGATACCACCAGGACAATCTGCCATCTGAGTGATTATTCAATTTAATTTTTTGCCTATATTCCTCTCCCTGAGATAGAAGTCATGGCAGTTAATGAAGATAAAGTTAAACTAACTTGAAAAAGAGATAGACAGTTCCCCAAAGCCATTGAAATGAAAGGCATAATGTTGTTATGCTTTGAAAGATCTTTGTTTTCTTATTATCCTTGAGAGCTGCAGTCAGCCTCGGGATTTGCTGTGCTGCCGTTCTCGAGCACGGGGCTTGCTGCAGCTCCGTGCTGTGCTGGCTGCAGGCAGAGGGGGTGGGCAGCAGCAAACCTCAGCTGCAGACCTGCTTTGCTCCTATTCCCCCAAACAGCAGAGCTGGCAACAGCTTTGTGTTGCACCACAGCACACTGCAGATGTTGCCTTCCCAAAGAATAACTTCTTCCCAGGAAGGAAAAAAGGAAGAGGCCTGGGTCCCCAGTAACCCACTTAAACTTTTGTCATGCTTGCCACCATTTTGACTCCCAGCACAATAAATTCCTTCTGAGCTCATTGCCCTCAGTGAGGAGCTCAGTGATTTAATTAAAAGGGAAAAGTTTCCTTCTGCAGCCAGAAGGCAGCCAGAAATATTGGACAGTTAGCAAGAAGAGGAAAACAGCTCAAGGATATTGTTAAAAACATCTGGGTGAGAGAAAAATGCAAATAATTTAACAAAGTTGCGCGAAGAGGAGAGCAGGCCAAATAATGAAACTTCATCTGAGCCTAAACCCAAATTGCTTGCCTTAAGTTTTGTCTGTGCTGTGGGTGCTCTTCGTATCTCACTGACCGCACTGCAGTTGCAAGCACCAATTCCAAATTACAGTTTTAAACATCCTCATCTACAAAAGCTGCATTATTCTCAGGACAAAAGAGACCACTCTTCTGGGATCGAAACGCAGGTTTTTGGGCTCATGCATCCACAACTTCACACAGTTATCAGGAGCAAGCAGAGGCACCTGAATCTTGTCTGCCTCGCACACAATGTTAAATAAAATTCAGTGATTATGTCCCGGAGTTCACCTCCTGCTCTTGGCTCACATATTACTCAAGGGAGAAAAAAAGACTTCAGAGCTCTCACAAAGAATGCCACAGTGACAGTAAGAGATGTCCTGGGCCATGAACAGCCACTGCAGCACCAAAATGAGCCACTTGTGTACCAAGCAGAAACCTCTCCTCCTCATACAAATAGAAGAAGAAAAAGAAAAAAAAATATCAAGGACATAACTTAGTTTTCGATAACCTGAAGGAACAGACACCATTTTTTCTTGAGTTCAGTGATGTTGGATGTGTTTGTACACCCAAACCCATAATATCTATTATGAGTTCAGCATGCTCATTATTCTTCCTGAATGCTGGAAACCATAGAAGAAAATCTGCTTTTAACCCTTTAACTCAAAAACTGTGCCAGCAGCCTAATGCTGCGATTCCACCAAATTATTTTCCAAGAAGACTAAAGGGCTGAGAAGTTTTTGTTAGTCAGTTATAACAGTCCAAGGTTAGCAGTTAGTTACTCAGCCTCTTTAAAAATAAATAAAAAGGCACCTTACTTTTCCAGAGGCACATGCTATGTGTTCACTATCCTCGGGTTCCCAGGGCTTGAGTGGGAGAAGATCACCTTTGCTCAACTCATACACAGACATAATTAACCAGAGACATTTAGTCATCCTTTACTGCTCAGAATAATTAACTAAGCTCGCACAGAACTTGTGTTTTCATTTGTTCTTATTATCATTTTAAGTCTTTCTTTTTTTTTCTTTTTAAAAAAGATCATAATTTTTATCTTGATTTAAAGCAGGAGGATCTCATCTGATTACCAGCAATTGTCAGAAATAGCTGTCAGCATCTCTGCAACACCCTGAGTCAGCTCCCTTTGTACCTGAGGTCATAACTTTCAGGCTGGCTGATTGATGAACCACCTTCCCTTACAATCTTCCACCTCTCCCACAGCCCTTTCAATCTCAACCAGCTTGAAAACTTCACTCATCATTCTTATTAAAGTCAGAAAATATATGAGCCAAGTACATCAGCCTCCCTTTGATGCACATAATTACTCTCATTTACAATTTGTACTGAAAACCTAGCAACATCCCAAATTTTTGTTCTTGTAAACCACTTCTAGACCTCTGTGGCTTTGCTTCTGCCTATCACACTAGGGCACCACATCCAATTTCCACTTGGTAAGAGTTTAACTTGCATGCTTTCTTTCAATATCTCACTCTCAGTCTCCTCTGAGCAACTATAGTCAACCTTGTGATAAATGGTCTTAATTTTGAAAAACATTTCCTGTTATTTTCAGCATTCAGAGCCATCCAGCAGCACAAACACACACCAAAAGCAGGCTGTGGGAGCCAGACACTGAGAGCTGGAAGAATTATATACAAATGCCATAAATTCAGGACAAATAAAGTATGGGATCATCTGCAGAAACATTGGAGATACGGCACTTTTAGGTGGAATTTATGTGTTTTTTTTCCCCCTCCAACACAGCTATTGTAATTTGACCGTATTTTGTATGGTTTCTAGGCACCTATACCTGCAAGTGTCATCTTCAGAGGTCAAATTATCCTGGTCACCTATTTTGGTGCACCAAAATGTGTTTCTGCTACACATCAGGACTTCCAAGGACCAATTTCCACAGAGATACCTGAAAGCGATTATTTTTTGCCCAGTGGGAACTCAAGAGCAAGCTTGTTGGTGAAGTGAGAGCATTACAAAATGGGTGAGGATCTGGCCAAAACTGATTGAGGATTTCACAGCTCCAGCAGCCCTCAATCCTCAACCCACACACAGCTTCATTTCCCTGAGAAAATCCCAAGGGTGACAGCATCCATAGGAGGATGGCATGGGGCAGAGTAACAGAGGGGTCTTTACAAGTTTGCCACAAATCTTGGCCACCATCCCAAGGAAGTACTTCTTCACATCACTTTGGCAGCTTAGCACACAAAAGAAAAAAAAAAAAAAAGTACAGGATGCAAAGAAAGCTGTGGGTAAGATTTAAAGCCATGCAAGAGGTTTGAGCATGTGACAAGTCAAAACATGAACTCTTCCTGACTTATGTGCTAAAGGAGGCTCACCTTCACCCAATGCACAGCAGCTCAGAGACCATCCATCCCCAGGCTGACCTCCACTGACCCCAAGGGTGCCCAGATTTGACTTTTAGCATCATCAGAAAGCTATTCATGTATTTCAGTAAGTATCCTACAGGATTTTTACATCTACCAAACAAACCCACAATCTATGTGAACATAGCCACAAAAAGGAAACAGCATGGTCCTTGCAAGCAAGATAATTCTGATACTTAGACCTTGCTTAAATCTCAAAGAGCCTACCTGTGTTCAGAAAGTTGCTGTGCTGAGCACAGTCCTGACATGCTTTCATACACATCACACTGAGCATTTCCTAGGCCAACATGGTCCCTCCAATTCTCTGAGTATTCTGGGTGGGATTTTCCCTGAATTCTTGGGAGTGAATAATCCTAATTGCTGCAATGTTGATGCACATTTCTGTTTCCACCAGAAGCTCTTTTGGACATCTGGACACCAAAGCCTGAGCAGTAACAGCAATTCTGCTGCTGGAAAACTAGCACCTGAGTTCTTCCAATTACTTGTTAAGCCCTAAATACAAGCAACGTGAACCATCATTGCCTGTACAGTGGGTCTTGCTCACACTCAGTTTACAATGCTTTCAGTGTACTCGTTTCTATTTGCAACTCAGAGAACACATCAAGAAGTCTCTTGTTTGCTGGCATGAGTCTTGCCTTTTATGTTCTGAGAAAAATACTCAAAGTTGGATTTGTTTTTAATGTCATTTTTATGCAGTACTTGACAACAGAAACAAAACTGAATGCTGAAGAATTATACTTTTAAAGAGAAGTTTCTATCAAGCAGCTATTCTTGTCCCAGCGTAATATCTCATTTTCTCAGCAGTTGATTAAAATCCATTCTGTTCCACTGAGATACACCCAGTGGCACTCCCCTGATACAGAGACATACAGAAGAGATAAAAGAAAATCATGTATCATTGGCAATGCTTAGAACACTGTTAAAAGCATACATTCAGTGCCTACTTATTTTTTATGTATACAGATATCAGTGGTGACAAATAGCCCATTATGGGATGTGATTGACAGAAAATAGAAAGCAGAAACTGAAAAAGAATACTGAATAACCCAATGATCATTTACTTGTCATATTTTATATTATTTCTCCCGTTTTATGCACTTTCAGATTACCCACAGGAGAAAGAAAACAGGGAAGGAAAATAACATGGATTGAATGTGGGCCCAGCTAAGAACCAAAGTTAATTATGGGCTTTTTCAGTACTGAAGGTGAAAAACAATGGGACAGAGACCTAGCCCATGTTGGCACGAGACACCTAAAAGCAGGAGAAGGGGAGAAAGCAACCACATCCTGAGGTCCTGTGCCCTTTGTACAACCCTACTGTGTCTTCTAAAGGAACAACAAGAGGAGGTGCAGTGAAAAAAAGAAGCTGTGAAACAAGGAATGGTTTGTGAATAAGTGTGTGGTTGTTTGTTTGTTTGTTTTTAATTCATCAGCTCATCACACCCAGAATATACAGTTATATCCTATTATTTGAAAATTGTGCTTGTTGGAGTTGTACAAGGTTAAATCCAACTTTCTCATCATTTGGATAGAAGTATTATGCTTTTTTTTTTCAACCACACAAGGACACTTACTTTGTTGAGGTAGTAAGCATTCAGCAAACCCACACAGATAAGCAGATGTGAGACTGGGAAATAACAAGGTTATCAATGACACTGGTTTTAGAAGCCCAGCACAGAACTAAAATGAAGAGACACAGAATGACAGCAAACTTTAAGCAAAACTTGACTCCAATGTCTTCGTTTATACAACTCAAAAATAAATCTACATTAAACAAAAAAAAATTTAAGTACAATAAAAGAAAAACACCACATGTGTCAAGATTTCTAGCAGCTGTATATTGCCATTGATAAAACCAGAGCTGACCTTGCTTGTGGCTCAGCACTGGGACAGGAGTTGTCAGGACACCTCCCAGCCTGATGGCAGCATTGGTATGTCAGATGCTTATCTCTGCTCTACTCAAGGACACTGGTGCACAGCACCTTCAATAGAATTCTTGCTACTCAGAGCAAAAAATTTTGAGCTCCTTCTTGGATTTCTATTTCATTTTTCATCCGGGTGGCTTCTCCTTCAAGTTAAGTGAAATGCAATACAGGGAATGTTGACATTGGCTTCAAAAAATTCAAGTGTAATAATTTAATGACAGTCCACAAAAAAAAAGAAAAGAAAAAAAACCTGAAGGCTTGGCTTTAAATCCATTCACAGACAATTTCAAACAATGCTGGGCTAAGGTTATGGTTTGACCATGTTGTCTACTGAACTATTTTACAGCAATTTTTTAGCAGTTGCCATCCCAAATATGTTCTAACTGTATACGCAGAATCATGAAGGAGAAAATTGAAAAATCCCTGTTAGATAGTTATATGCTCCACAGTCCTGGTGAATTAACTCAGGATTTAGCAGCCAGACAGACAATCGGGTCTTCTGCGGTTTCATTTGAGAGTATAATAGAAAAAAAAATACATAGGCTTTAAGAACAGCATTTTCAGAGCACTTCTGTTCATTAACTCTTTACACTCTCAGTAAGAGTTACTTTTGTTCCATGTACTTTTCACCTTCCCATCCATTTTCTCCATACACTGAAGACAACTGTAGAAACCTTTCTCCTTAGACAGAAAAATCTGTAATTATCCAACTGAGATTTTTTTTTTTCTTTTATGAGAATCAGCTACCCCCCACTGCTAAAGATGAGATACTGGTCACATACTGCTGATCTAATCCAGAATCACTGTTCCTGCAGCACAGCAGGCAATAATTCTTTTCATCCCCTTCATTCATTTCACCTAATCAATCATCAATTCAAGAAAGCTCCTTGCATTTTTTGTATCCATCATTTAGACGGGCAAGCAATACATATTTAGCACCCTTAATATTTCTTCACACATCAAGTCATCAATCTCTCTACTCCCTTAATCACTTGCATTGCTCTTCTGTGAATACCTTCTGTCTTTCCCATATCCTTCCAGCATTGGGAATGCTGAGCTGAGAATGCAACATTTCAGCTCCACTCTTAAAAGAGTATCACAGTTTAAAATGAACTCTGCCTTTTTTGTTTGTTTGTTTTTAAATCAGACATTCCTAAAGCAAAGTTTTTTAATCCAAATATTCAATCTGTGTTGGCGATGAAGAACCAAGCTTGAAATTCAATTCTTTCGGAAGATTTTTAGTGACTCTTTTCTGACATTTTGATCTCAGTTCATTTCTAAACACCTGAAACAACGCAGATCTCTCATGCAACACTGACAACAAGTTGACTTGGGTTTATCTAAAGCTGTGAAGAGCACATTTAGAGGAAAACTCTGCAGCTCATCTCCCTCTTCTTGATACTTCTGAATGCTTATTCTTGCTAGAAATTACATTCTGCATGGAGACAAAGAGTTTTGAGAAAAAAAGGTCATCCCTAAATGGAGGGCAAGGGGGGTGGTAGGTGCATGCACACGGGTTAGCTGCCCTTCAAGTTAAATGAACATTGCCATCCAATGTAAGCCCAACTTGTGCTAGCAAAAGTGAGGTTCATGAACCAATACTTTGAACCCTACGTTCATTCAAAGCTTTTAAAATTTATCTTATCCATTCCACTCAATAAGTTTTCTGATTTGTTACAGAAAGGTGAAAGGTCCTTCCTCCCATTACCAATTACCTGAGCCATTCAGTCCTCTTTGATGTATCCTTGCATGACTAAGTTTATTTCCAGGCTTCCAGGTCCCTACTTCTTTAACTTAAAATATTTGTCCAACAAGAGCAATTTTCAACTTATGCAGGAGCTAGCTAATTAGTATGGTAGCCTGTCATTCTGTCACACTGCCTTGACAAACAATATAGCAGATTAAAGAGTTGCTAATTGGCCAATACAGTTAGAAGCAATTTCACAGTGCTAATGTACCAAGAAAACATTTTAAAAGTTCCTTTGATCAGACTATGGAAAAACTAAACAAAATGAGTTGTCAGTTTTGCAAGACTAAGAGCATAGTCCCATAGAAGAAATCCTATATGCAGGTAGCACTTTTAACATGGGATTAAGGAGAACTACTGCTATCTACTTTGCAGACAACAGAGGAATGGTCCTTCAGATTCATTCTCGGATTTGAATACTACTAATGCAAAATAATGGGGGGGGGGGGGGGGGAACACCACCACAGAAATCATTAAGGCACAAATAGTGAATACATTTAAGGATATAGATACACGAGTTCCTTGTAGAAGTGGCAAGGTCTAATAAAAGTAGCAAGATGCTCTATTTCATCATGAAAGCCTGCAACCAATCACCAATGAAAGACCCAAGTCAACCTGAAATATGACCCATCTCTCTTCAGCCACTGAAGATGAGTTAGAAAAGTTTACAGATAGGATATAACATTTCTTTCAGTCACAATCAATTAAGCAAGAAAGAACAAGATAATAAGGCTAATTAACAGCATTTGGTCTCATCCAAATAATAAAAATTAACAGCAATAATTTTGTTTCCTTCAGCTAATGTACCCTTGGACAGATTTTAAATGGATGGGTAGAAGTAGGGTCAGCAATCAGAATTACATCTCCATACTTGTCAAACCAAAGAGAAAGAAGTAAAGCTTATGTGGCAGGAAAGACATTAGTGAACTCTTCTGAAAAATAACGGAGCTCTCACGTTCTCCTGGGGGAAAAAGTGAAGCAGATAAACATTTAGAGATGCTCAGACTGTATTCACAACACTATAAATACTGGGACATAGAAGTTCGCATGAGTTTAAATTCTCTTTTGTATTGCCATGGCCTTGCTAAATCTTCATATTTCTTTAAAAACCTGTAAAAGATAGCAAACAATCATGTTTAGGAAGAGAGAGCGTTTCCTACCATGCCTCGATCACTTCAGTGAATGAATCAGAGCTGCTCTTTCACTTCAGATTCCTTCACTTCAATTTTCCTGGTTCCTACATGGGGAACAGGAAGAAAAATCAATCTTAATGCAATTCCCTCAATAATCACAGCACAGATCACAAGGCTGAGCATATTGTCTCCCAGAAATTGAAAAATGGAAAATTAATCCTTTAGACTTGTTAGAACGGATCTTCCATCCTTTGCAAGCATCCTTTTTATCACAAAAAACATGTCATGACAAAAAGAGCAAATGAGCATAGAATTTGGCAAGCCAAACCTAATGGGAAATTCAACCTGTAGGAGCTATTCCAGGGGACAACGTGTAGAAGTTAATTTTTGTCAACAGAAAAAATGTAAGTGGTGAAAGTCAAATAAAAGGTGAAGAGAAAAGGGCAGGAGATACTTTTGTGGCTTCCTGCTGCAGGCTCACTCCATTAGGAGCTAACCACACAATCTATATCAAAGGAGGAGCTGGCAGCTGGCTGGAGAATGCAGACCCAGAGCTCACCTTCTCAGCACAGCAGGACTCATCTTGAATTTTTTGGATAGTCAGCAGCAGATAGGGCTCTTTTGGCTAGAGAAAAGACAAAACTAAGATGATGTTTGCTATTAATACGCTTCTCTTTAGCAGCTTCCACTTGAGTCCAAGACGCCGCTTTTTTTTCTTTTTCTTTTACCCCTCAACTCCTCAGAAACCCCCTATTCCTTTTTTGGAGGCCTTTGGAAAGAAACTAATGTTTGTGCATCTGGAGAAATCCCAATGTACCATCTACTGCTCTACAGTTTTCCTGAATTATACTGAATGTGTTTAACACATTAATCATTGACACACTATTGAAACTGGAGTATCAATACCACCAGAGTAACTGGTGCTGTCTAAACTGATGAGCAAGAAAAGCATTGAATGAATTTCAGCTACAAGGAATGCTACCAACTTCTCCTCAGCTCCTTCCCAATTTAAAACAATAATTGAAATCAGTCTACTCCTTGCATCAACAAATGGAGGATAATGATGTTGTTCTTTCAACCTCACATTTAGAGATTGCATTGATCTTCACTGTATTAATAAGTCAAATTATTCCCTCGTTTCTGCTAGCTTTATAAGAAAGAAATTATGCAGAAAAAAAGAAGGATGTCCCTTTTTTTTTCTCTTGCTTACCACTAATGGTTACACTTCATCTGTTTCTTGCCAACATCAGTTCTTAAATGATCTAATGTAGGTTAATAGAATTATTTTCATCTTAAATAAAGATATTTAAAACAAAAACAGCAGAACAGCAGCAGAATTTTACCATGTTTCTAGAGCAATCAATCCACGTAGGCTGTGAGGTGCAGATTCATCTGCTTCTGAGTGTTGGTGAGCCTCTTTCAGAGCAGCTGGAAAAAGGGTGGGAGGCACCTGGAGGAGCAGGCGCCTCAGAAGCTTTCAAGGTAAACTGAGCACTTCCTGGGTACTCAAAGGAGACTTTCTGAACAATAGCTGCCAGCAAATGAATTTCCACTGGCAAAGAATTCAGGACTTGATGCCCATGTTACCTAAGTCGGTCCTTTAATCTGCAGAGAAGATCCAGGGAAATAAACAAACATTGGCTCATCCTCATGCAGATATTTTGAATGCTGCATCAGAGAAAAATTCTCGAGGAAAAGAGCTATTTGATGTTCCAAGTAATTGAATTTTGATGCAAAATAAGTATCTGCATAAAATCCTTGTTCTTTTAAGCAAATGAAAGACGTACTTTCAGACCTTCAATATTTTAGAAACATATTCTCTAACTAAAAAGCAATTAGTCCAAAAGTATAAGACTCCTATCTGAAAAAAAGTCTTGCTTTATGCTTAATTTCATTCCTATTATGTTCAATTCTATATCTTCCTAAATAACCAGGAGTAAAGTGAAAAAACGCATGCAGAACAAAACAGTTTTCTTAAGTATGCTCTCTGTGGATAGTAAAACATAACATGCAGACTGCAGTAAATTTAACCTCTTATTAACATGAAGAAGAAAAATGAGGACAGTCTAACGGGCTGTTAATGGGCATTCATTTAGCACAGACTGCAATTACAGTCTATGCAGCAGTTCAGAGCTGTTCTACTGAGCTATGAATGGAGTTTATGTCACAATTCACAATTTGAAGAGTACAGAACAAGAATGAAAATTACACTCTTTCTTCTTGAATGACTAACAATACAATTTTAAGACATATTAAGCATTAAATACCTAATCTGGCAAAACATTAAATTATTTAAGTCTCTTTTGAACTCAAGGGCTCGGCAAATTGCACTCTGAGAGCCTTTGATAAATCAAAGATCTGACCAATTGATGAGACCAAGTCAAACTTTTCTTCCCCTAATTTCTCATTACTAACATCTTTTTCTAGTCAACTCGTGAAGGCTACTTTTTCAGTCTGTTACACTAAATATTTCTCAACAATTTTACTAGATTTCTTCACAAATCAGCTTTGTTTCAAGGAACAGCAAATGACAAATCTCATTTTCTATAGGTGTCATATTAGACAAGGTCAGTCACATCACACTGAGCGACAGACACAGCCAAACCCTTTGCTACTTCGTCTGCTTTCTTACTTACTACTTAGAGACGCTTTAAGCTTTAGGTTAATCAAAGCTAATATAAGCCATTTCGTTAAGTTCACACCTTATCCATAGAGATTGCTCTGAGCATGGGTTGAGTCACTCATGCTCAGCAGCCACAGAGCACTACTATCACCGGTTCTGAGCTGCCCAGCTTAGTCTCAGAGAAGGCCGCCTGTTCATCCTACGAGGAAGCATGGAGAAAAAGAGCAGACTGCAATGAAAAAGTTCACTCTCACTAATTCAAAGGAAAAAGGAGGGTGCTGCATCACAGCTTGACTTCCACCAGCACGCTTGACCTTGTAGGCTAGAAAATAAAAAATCCTTGTAGCAGTGTTGGTAAATAAACTGATTCGGGCTGACACATTGGTGATGGAAGAAGCGATATACATAGAACATCAAGCTGTCATTTCTGTAAAATGATTTTTTTTTTTTTTTTTAAACTAGCAGCACTTCAGAAAGTGCCTTAAAACACAGCAATCTTTCAGACAATTTTCTTACGTTATAACATCAAAAACAAAAAGGAACGAAGAGTGTGTTCAAGCGTTGGAGGACAAAAAAAGGGCGTTTTGAGAACCTGCAGTACCTGCAGTACTGTAATTACAAATGGGACACTTGCTATTCATATAAGGTTGGAAGGAAAGATGTATTTTGCACCTCCTGAAGTTTATTATAGGCTTCATACGAGTTTTCTAAACTGAAGTATTCCTATTTAACTTCCCTCACTTGAAGCCACATTCAAGCAGTATTCCTTTCAAGCAACTGTTAAAGCAAAATATGATATAATCACTAACTGTTGGTTAACATTTGAGCCTTACAAGCAAGTAACCATTCTTGCTCTAACAGTACCACTTATCTCTTTCTGTAAGAAGAGGTTTCCGTGACAATCATGACCCTAATATACTTGATGCTGTACAAATACCCTGAAAAGTAGTTGTCTCATGCAAATAACGTTGTAGTAGGTGCCTACCTATCATTAATCTCAGTGGAGAACAGACACTTCTGGATACCCATCACATCGCCTACGTATGGGATTGGATGTCTTTTGGGTTCTCCTAATCCACGTCTGTCCTAAGGGATTAAAGCTCACAGATAGATCTCAATGCCTGTTTGTATATAAATATTTCATTAAACTCATTAGAAAGAACAGCAAAAATATCATTACTTCACCTTTAACATAGAATATGGTTATTTGCTAGTGACTGAAAGTATCGGTTTTACCGATACTTACAGTTAATTACTGTTAATATGACTGGAATTTATCATCTGTGGGTAGTATTTGCAGCACTTTTTGTGTTTGAAAACTTGTGCTTATGACTGCTGTGCTTTGAAAATCATCATTTTATAATTGATACACAGGGTGAAACTTAATCTTTTAAAGCTAATATTTTATGAAAGAGCTAGAGGAAAGACCTTCCCATAAAATAACTATCAGAATTATTTGGACCCAAAGCCCAAGGAATCACATAAGTGCACTCTGACTGAAATAAATCAGTGGCAGGGAAGATCTTAGGAGGATGAAGAAGAGCATTCAGGGCTGGAAAGATGCATGGGGTACAGAGGGTGCAGCCTTGTGGCACATGCGTCACTCCCCATGCAGAAGCTGGGATTCATATTCAATCACAGCAATTGCCATAAAGATGCATGGTGGCAATAATTTGTTTTGAACGTTTGATGTGATGGGGCAGGCAGAAACGGTGTTTCATTCTGAAGTGAAAACTGGGATTCCACGAGGTCAGCAGAAGTTAGCTGCTGAGGGTTATTCCCTACACCAAAACATGAAAACTATTATTTTAATTGACTAAATGAAATTTATGATGCATCACAGGGAAAAGCAGAGATGCTTCAGTTTTCCCTTTTCTTTGCCACTGCTGACAACAATCCAGGCAGGAAAACTCCCAGAGCAACATAACACAGCAGAGATGCTCATGTATGAGACCATCAGAGAAGGATCTGGAGTTGATTATCAGCAGGAGCAATTTTCTCCTGGAGGCTGTAACACCGCAGATCCAGACTTTGGTCATTCAGCAAGTTACTGGTTCACAGAATACAGAGCAGCAGTTGCATAAACCATAACAGCAAGGAAAACAGCCACAGTATTTCTGAGCAAAACAAAATACAGCAGTAGCACATATTTTACACAGGCATGGGCTGTCTTGCCCCTCATGTTACAGGCCATTTAGATGCTCTTTTGGAGCCAAAGTACCTGCTGCTACAAAACTCTTAGTGCACTGCATTTCTTCTTTTGCAGTATAATATCCACTACCATGGTTTTATGTTTGTATATAATGTGAGAGCTTATCCAGAGGAAAATAAGATGGAGCTGGTCCAAGTGTTACATTGTCCTTTTCAAAAGCAGAGTACAGCAGCACACAGTCCCTGTCTGCTGCTCCTCTCATCCACCACTGAATAACAATGATAGCAAAGGACCTTCAACAGCAGCCAGTCCCAAAGAGGCACAGGAAGAACCCAAGGTGAACAGATCCAGCTACAGACAACGGGAAATTTGACTTGATCAAACAAACCTCTTAGTATATCTGTCTTACAGCCACACACAGACATCACGATTAAAATTTTGTGTAGCTCTTATGAGAGCCATAAACAGTTTTGTCAAAGCAATTAACTCCACCAGAAGGAGCTTTGGTATATAACCGAGCCGTCATGGGCAGTAAGCACTGCAGGAAAGAACCAGCACAAACTTGCCTTCTGTTTGGAGACTGCAGCAGTCAACATACATCCACATTTCACGTTTCAAAGAAAAAAGGAAGATGTATTAAAATGAGCCTGCTAATAAAATCTCTTTTCTCAATGGTGATCAGGCTGACACCAGCAGTGAGGAGTTCATCATCGTTATGACTACCACAAATATTTATTGCTTATTCTCAAAAGGGTTTCTTCCAAAAAACGTTGTGTGAGGGTGCCCACAGAAAATAATTATGATTAAAAAAAAAAAAAAAGGAAAGACTGAGCGAGCGAACGTACTAGAATACATTATCTCACTTTGTATTGCAGAAGTCATAAAGTAACCACGTTCTGTGTTAAATTCCTATTATTTTACCTGGCAGAGCAAGTACTGCTTCAAAGACTGCAAATTGAAAATGAATCTCTTTAAGAACAAGCCAAGCTCCTTCCAGAGTCTTCATGAAACAGCTGTCAAGGGAGACAACAGGAGGAGAGGCATTGAGTGAGACCCTTCCATCCTTCATGGCAGTGCTGCAACGCCCAGAGCAGCTGGAAGCAGACTCCTCCAGACCTGCTGGGGAACACCCAGAGGGTAAATGGGAACATAATGAAGGCAAATGACAAGAGCAGATAGTGAAGCTCTGGTTTCTGAAGAGTTATCCAGAATTGCCTGGGTGTGCACAGACCTTGTTTGGAGAGCATTGCTAAATGGACTACAGGGTTAATGGCAGCTACGCTCATGGAGATAACGTGGCTCCAGGAACCTGAGAACTACGTTTTCTCTCTCAGATATCAGAATCATTTAACAGTGGCACAATAAAAGGAGGAGGTTTTCATTTATAGAAACTGATCATCCCAATGATCCGGAAAACAGGCAAAAGAGAAGCGTGCTCTGCAGCCCTGCTCTGTGAGAAGAGGAATACAGCAGAAGGAATGCTGATCTCACTCTATAAATGGATTCCTGCGTTAGCTGAATGCTGCCTACCAATGTGCATTTATCAGATCTGCAGAAGTGGACTCAACTGCCGGGGAGCAGAGCAGCTTTTCTATCAGCTCCACATCAGAAAGCTGTACAACAAATGCCAGACGGGTTGGGGAAGTCAGAGAACACAGTTCTGGTCTTTTCACTTGTTGGCTGCACTTTAGTGAAATCACTTCAAACTGTTTGTAAAGCCACATTTATTCCTTTCCTCCCATGAAAGAAGCAATAGTCTTCTCTTTCTTGCCATCCTCTGAAGAGACAGCAAATGCTAACTTGCCTTTGAAATGCTTCCAGGGCTGGAGCCAGAAGCCCGTATTTAGTAGAACACTGCACCAATACCAGATCTCAGCTTACCTTCAGGTACCCACAGACCAAAGCACTGCTTTGCACTGCAAGCCCTCCTTGTTTTGGAAAGCTCATACCTGATTCAATCTGCTAAGCTTTAATTTGTCCTTGAATAAGGCCAGTGCTCAGCTCAGTACCACCACCCTGTCCACAATGGGTGCATCTAAAGAGTGGCAGTGAGAAACAAATTAGGGACCACAAGGGGACAGATTGCTTTTAGATTAGATGGTAAAATAGATTAACACAATTAAAATCCATCCTTTAGAGAGAATGTGTTTATGCCAATTTAATTTTAACTTCTCCTAGTTACTTCAGTCACAGCATCTAGTAACATAGGAAGTACTAAAATGAGTAACGACAGCAGACAGACCCCCACTTTTTTAGCTTTTATGTTTTAGCAACCCATCTTACCTCTTTCATTCACCAGTGATTACTTCTTATTTCTTAAGATATTTAAGAATCACTGTAGACCATAATGAAAAATAAACTAATGACAAATCAAATACATTTCAAGACATGCAGAAAGATGCTCCTAAATGCCCTAAGGGACTGCCTGGTCAGTGTCTCTGTGTCTCTTTATCACCAGCCAGCAAGGAACACAACCTTGTCATTGCATTGTGTGTGCGTGTACTTTGCAGCTGAAGTCTCCTCCACTGGCCCAAAGGAATCCTAATACAAGAAGTAACATGCAGAACAGAAGATGAACTTGCAGCAAACAGCCAACTACTCTCACAGACTGGCATCCCACAGGCTTGGCTTGCTCAACAGGACTATCCAAAGGTGAGCTGGAGAGATGCTCTACTTCATCACTCACCTGTAGCATTGCACTCCCTGCTTCCCAGACAAAAGCTACCGTAAAAAAGGACAAATATTAGTGGTTTTATGTGGATCACCCACAAGTCTATTCCAAATCCACTCAGATGAAGTCCCCCCACTTCACTAAAGATCAGAGCAGAAACCACTGTGCGCTTGTGGTTCGTATCCTGCTGCTAAAGAAGGAAAAAATAACATGGAACAAGAAAACTTCATTACTTCTTAAAAGACACAGAACTTTGCAGACAGGCCAGGGAGAAGCAGCAGGAATGAAAGCCAGCAGGCAGCAGACACCAGCAAAGGCTCCATGAAGAAAGGCTGCCTGGGGATCCTCACTGCAGCTGCTCCAGCTCCTACAGTTTAGAGCCTGCTGCAAAAACTCTGAACACAGGCAATGAATAAAGCCAGTGAGCACAGCCACTCTCTGCGCTGGAGCTTTGTATTAATTCTGGAAGCAGGGAAGGGTGGAGAGAAGGGGAGAGAGGTAAACATGGGTATTTTATTCTTGGGTTGGAAATTTGGGGTTTATCTTGCAGAATGCCTCAAATCAGGACAGGGCAGCTGGGAAGCACTGGGTAATCTCTACTGGTTGGCAAAGCTCACCTGATGTGTAAGCTAAAATAATATGCATGCAGAATGCTATCAAGCAATGAGGAGTTTGTAGTGAACTAGAGTGCGCATATACTGCCCTAGAGTATTGTGGGATGTTTAAATCAATTACTTTTTAATAACAAATAATTAAGTACTTGAGTGAATTGCAGTCAAACAGTCAAGAAATGACCTCACAGCCCTCCCTTTGCTGACTCAGCTGTGGTGGCACAAGGGCAGGCTCACACTGCTCACTGCCACGGACAGCCCAACAGGGAGCTGTGTTGGAAGGTTCTGAGACTGCAGAACATGGGGAAAAAAATATCATTAGATATCATCATTAAAACTGCTTGCCCAGAATTTCAAAGAAACGCTTTTGAGAACAATTTCTTAAAAGCCAGTTTCAAATCTCAGTGAGGTCTACTCCAAATTAAATCAGCAGAAGCTGTGCTTCCCATCGCTTTCCTTGGCAGCGCATTGCAGCAACAGCTTAGAAATCATTTTCCACTCTTCCAGAGAGCAGGAACAAGTTTGAGGTATGGCATTTACATAAATCCATAATGCATCCACCAAGTACTTAGTTCTCAAGGGTGTTATAACACTAAAACAGAGAAATGACAAAGGAGTGGTTTTATCAGACCCAACACATCCACGCTTGACATCTATGGCCCAAAACAATAGATACAGCTTCAGGCTTTCCATTGTAGTGTTTTTCATTATCCTTGCTTCTGGGCATTTACGGTCTAAAGCTGTTTGCTAAGGACTGGAAAAAGTGTCACACTAAAACCAGTTAAAACACCATCCTATTTTATGAATGGATATTTAGAATCATACTTGTGAGCCACAGAGAGCAGAACAGCTCACGGCTACATTCATAAATGCTGTAGGATTAAAACCACCAGGCAGAGCACCCCAGATTTCACAAAGTATCCCAGAAAATGCAGGATCATCATACAGTTCACTTCACTCCTGCCAGGTGTACCTATTGCTGTTATGTAGAAATAGCACCTAGAACTATAAATACTGTGCCCCAAAGGTTTTCTAGCAGAAAAGTAGCAATTTTTCACAATATTTTACACCTTCTCCTCAGCCCATGACACTTAAGATATAGACAAAATCTTGGATTTGAATTTTGGATATACATGGACACACACCACTACTGCTCTACCTTCAAAACTATGAATAAGCACCCACGGGCCTGATCTATGGTAACCAAAAGCAGCTTTGAAAACAGAAAGGAAGGATGGAGCAATAGTCCAATAATTTAATTTAAGCCACTAAGCACAAAGAATTGCTATTAATTGCCTCCCAGATATTCTCTCCCCCTTCTTCCATTATCTACAAGAGAAGCTTCAATTCCTCGTTTTGCTCCTTTGAATTGTGCCTCAAAATTTCATCTGATTTTTGACATTTATACAAAGATGGTTTTTCTTTTTAAAGCACTTTTATTGAGAACGACCTTACATGGCACTGTATGTCCTTTGAAAACTCTTAGCAATAATTGATCATTTTGCCAAGGCTTGGGGAGGGGGAGGGGTTAACGTTTTTTGTGCTAAAGGAGTTGGGCACACAATACATCTGAAAGCAGTTAATCCAATTGTCTTTCACCCAAAGGTCAAATATTCCCAAAACAACATTTCAGAAAATGTAGTCTAAATGAGCAGTGACCTGCATACACAGCAGCCATCCTCATCTGAGCATCTGCAATGGCTGTATTTCCCTGCACGGGAATCCACACGGGCAACAGAGCTCCCGCTGTAGGATGAGGGAAAGGAACAGAAGCCCATGCTTCTGGGGGCAGTTGCCCCAAATCCTTTTAAAGGAGCTGATGTCCCCAAATTTAGATGTCTTAAGCACTAACATCACCAACCTACTACAGTATTTTCCTCAATAGCTTCTACCATGGCCAGGGGCCATTTCCCATACTGGAGAACTGCTTGGCAAAAGCAGGAGCAGGGCAGAATTTTGTACAATGGGAATATACTAACATTTATGGCAGAAGCACCAAGCCCCACGTGCCACTGGAACTCATATAAATTAAATAATCTCATTTCAAGAAGGCATCATTGCCAGAAAAAAAAAAACAAGAAACAAAAAAAAACAACGCTAATGCTGAAGTTTGACCCAGTTTCAGATTCACTTGATGAATTTTTGAGGACTGAAACAACAAAAGTTGACTTTTACAAAGTAGCTCCTTTAAGCTAAAAAAAAAAAAAAAAAAAAAAAAAATTGCATTACACAAGCAAGAAGCGTTTCAATTAAAATGGAAATAAATATAAGATTTGAAACTGTGCAGAAATACTCGCTTCTTGTTTGTGTGATGCTTGAACTCTGTCTCTCTAGATGCTCTTTGACAAATGTGAATCATCCACTGAACACCTCAGTTCAGGCTACAGAGAGGATGTGAATGCAGTCAATTATGCAGCCCTATTTCACGCTGGTTTTATATCAAGATGAGTTGTGGAAGACAGAGGCAGCATTTTGTCCAATAGGCAACAAACATGTTGTTGGATGTTGCAGCGTGCCCAGAAGACAGTACCATGACCCAAGTACCAGAGCTGCTGGGAAAGAGAGAGTGAAGGAAGAAGGGAAAGAATGGAGAGAGGGGGGAATTATGTCATTACAGAGTTTCATTCAGTTGCATATTGATTTGTTCACAGAAGGCCCAAGTGAAGTAATACCCAGTTATTTAAGCCAAGCTGAGAAAGAAAGGCCATTTTTAACTCTAGGCATTTTGAGGCAGATAACACAAAATGTCTTTTCCTTGTCTCGAGGAGTCCTGCTCCTTTCCATATTTAAACACTACAGGAAAAAGCCCTCGTTCCCCCTGGGCTCTCACTTATTTCCATAACAGAAAGCTTCAGAACTCTGAGATGCCCTTCAGAGGTTTGCAAATCCATCACTTTTCTGGAAAATATTCATAGAAAACGCAACTCAGGGAGCTGACTTGATTGAAAACCTGAGAGGTTGCACACCACTGATCTCCCACCCAAGAATCCCCAAAAAGCCCCTGGGGCTGCAGACACCTCTCCAGCATGCAACGGCCACGGACCACGTGCTACTGAGTCCATGCACCTCCCAAGCTCAGACCATACCATGCCTGTTAACTGATGCACTTAACAGCATTATTATTATTATTATTATTATTATTATTATTATTTTTAACTCAAGCTGAAAAGTAGATGGAACACGACAAAAACAGCGTGTTTTCTTCAGGTTGCACTTGGTGGTCCTGTTATAATTTTATAAAACACACATATATATGAATTGCACAAACGCCTTTCCTGCATAGATATCTTCTCTGCAGCTGCCAGCAGGTGTTCTGGTCTCCCCACCTGTACCAAGAACATTGCTGCTTGCATTTAGATGCAGATTTACAGGTAAATGGGAAAACCAGGCAAGGAGTTACCAATGGAAAATCAAAATATGATAGCTACTTAAAGAGATTAACTTTCTCATTACTGTGTCACTGCACGTTGTAATTCAAGCAGCTGGTAGCCTCATTTCCGTAACTATGGAAAATTAAACTGGGAGACAAAGCTCCTTTTTGTGCTGTTGTTTTCACGGCTGCAGGACTTCATTATGTGCCTTTTGTGCCTGTGGTCCTGTACGGGATGCTCAGCATTTAAAGGGTAAGAACGGTTGCTTGCCCTACAAAATTTGCTTTTCTTTAATCTGCCAGAGAACTGGTCCTGAAAAGATCTGCAGATCATCTGAACTAATTTGCAACAGCAGCGTTAACATCTCGACTTTCTGTTGCAAAATAGAGGCAGGCAATAAACGTAGCAAAATTAAATTTTCCTTGTTTAAATAGATTTTTTCACTGTAGGCTGTTAATTTTTGCAACAGCGTTTCTCTCTTATGGAAACATATGTAAAACACATTGCAATATACGTTATGAAAGACAAGGGTAACTCATTTTACTGCCAGCGGAGACCCCACAGGCTGATATAAATCTGTGCCATTTCCCCATTTCTCTGGAATTTTGTGCAGCGTTAATTTCAGCTCTAGCAATATTATTGCTGGGTTAGAGCTGTTTTCATAGGAACACTTGAAGCAAAGCTGTCTCGGAGCATGAAGAAAATTAAAGCTTGGTGGTTTTTTTCTCCGTTATAAAATTATCCTTCAGCTCCTTTGATCTCTACTGTCAAAACCAGTGCTGTGGGTTAAATGAGTCCATCTTTACTTAGGGATAGGAGGAAATCTTTTTCAGAGAAAACTTTTTCCACGTGGGTACCTCAGGGGCATTTAAAAAATCCAGGCAGAGCACCTTTTACTCATGTTCAAATTAACTATACGGATTGGAGAAACTCAGCATGTATCATTAGCTTTGGAATTAGTTACTTTCCTTTCAGAGCATGAGTAATTTGTGTGCCTTCCTATCCCATATGGGATCTAGAGGCCTTTTATTGAAGTAACAGCTAGAGAAAGGTAATTACTGGAGAAAAACACAGGAGAACTTGAACAGATAGCAGCCTATGTAAAAATCTCAGGGTTATCATTTCTAAGGAAGATTTTTTTCCATCAGTCTGAGCAAAACACTGAGGGTTTGCCTTAACTAGTTAGCTGGACTGAAAACCTGACTTGTGGCCAACTGACCTGTTCTCTACACCTCAATCACTGCTGCTCTGCCCACCAAACCTACTTGATATTTACAGCAAGGCCAGTCTAGTCCCCTTTTGGCCTTTTCCCCATTGAGGAGAGCTGCAGGAAGATGACCAGCCAGCAGAACGTGGTGGTTTTCTTCTCTTACTGCAACAGCAGGTTCCCATCTAGAAGCGAGATACTTACCTAGAGCTCGTGTTATCCATGTCAGCCCCATCTTATTGCACATCTCAGCTCAGTACAGAGGCTTTCCTCTTTCTGGAAGCACAGTGATTTGGGTGAAAATCTAACAAAGCAGACAAAATCTTAGGCTGTAGAAAACAGAGAATTTACTAGTACCCAAATGTCTTAGAGTTGTATTTGCACTGATGTGAGATGCTAGACTTGATTTTAAATCTAGCAAATCATTATCTGATATTGAAACCAACCCAGTGCAAATAGTCCGGATTGGTCGATTCACTTACAGTAAATGACTGAAGACTGTTTACTATTACAACAGACAATTTGCATTTCTAGTTCAGCCCTGATCACTTGTGGAAGTTAGAGCAGCTCTATGCACATCAGCTCCCACTTCTCTCATTTCATCAACATTAGAATCTTTCTGGAGCAGGGAGAGCCCCTGATACAACCCATCCAATACACATCCCAATGGGTATTTCAGACACAGTTCAAAATACATGACAGTAATGATTCCAGTTGATAGAAAACACTACTTAACACAGCCACCAAGCAGTCACATTTTGTTAGGTTCCAAAAACTGATATTCTTCTCAATATGGCTGAAGTCCAGAAGAGAAAAATCTACCAGAAACATATAAGGGAAGGTGAGTAAAATACCGGTCAGGGCAGCAAGGTAAATAGACCAGCTGAGTGTTTGGCCATTTTTATTTTTTTGTTTTATGATCCTTAGGTCTTTGGAGTTATGTGAAAAGCTGAATAAGCACAACCAAAAAAAAGAGTTATTGAAAAACAAAGTAAATGTGGACAACATCTCACTAAATCTGTATTATTTTGCTGTCCTTTGTCTACTTAGTTCAGTTAAATTCATGATCCATAAAATAGAGAGCAATAAAATCCATTTTTGTTGCTGTGTTGAATTAAACTATTATTAATCATGCCTGAGAAAACATTGCTCTTGCTTAGATACTGTTACAGTTTGGGTTTTTTTAATCAGGAAGCTGAGCAATTACAGATATTATTTCCCCTTGATGAGTTTCAGCAGAAGTGTTTCTTAATGCCCTGATACCCTGAAGACTCCCACGAGCACTAAATGCTAAGCTCTAGCAGAAAGACAAAGGGCCCAGTCAGAAAAATCAAACAGTAAATAAACATTCCATGATATTCTGTACTGCTGAAATCTGTTTAACTTCTTTCCCCCTGTCCAAAGAAAGGTTGGAAATTCCAACGGTAAGCCCTGGAGCTGAAGGAAAGGGGCAGGGCAGGACGTTTTCCAGGATCACCCCATAACTGTTCATGGTGCTGCATTGTTTTAAGTAACAAATTCTTCAAAAACAACAGTCACAGGGAAGAGGAATCTACTTCAAATATGCATTAGCATCCCCCAAATCCAACTCCCTACAGTCTTCATCACGTCAGTGCTCCTCTCGAAAGCACCAAACCCTCTGTACTTTGGGTGCTGCACCCAATTCAAACGCAGGTTCACTCTCTCGAGATTCATTTTATTCTTTAACAAAGACGCATTGATCCTCAGTAAGTATCCTTTATACCTATAATCCTAGGCTCATGGCTTTAAGTATAAAAGGCTAGGAGTCCTGTTGCTATATTAATATATTGCCCTCATTTCTGCATTAACTCGAGTGATTCTCTGAGCTGACTTCACCCTTTTGGTGATAACACCCCTGTGGTGTCTAAATGGAAGGTAACTGCTTATGCATTAGTTGAGGGGGGCTGATGAATTGCAAATGAGGATAACTTATGCAGCAACAGCTCAGACAGTGAGAACATGTAAGTGGTTTCAAACTACAGGTGTCTGACAAGTGTTCTTTTGCATTTCCCCCTATAGCTTCAAAGTCAAAATCCATCCGCTTTTTCCTCTAGTAAAATTTAAATGACTGCCCCATACCTAGCAGTTTGATAAGTGAGGCTGTTCTCATTTTCAGGCTGAAAAGCTTTTCTGAAGTAAACATCTGGAAGAAATAAAAGCGAATCCTCACTCGGCTCTCGAAGCAGAAGAAAACTTTGCTATCACCACAGTTTGGCGATGTACAGGAGCTGCTCGGTGATGAGGTTTGCTCCCTCTGCTCTTCCCTGCTGGAGCTGTTTGCTTGCTATGAGTTCGTTATTGACGCGTTTTGCCATCGCTCCTATGCTGGGATGCACACCAGCCCTGCACGCAACGCTCCCTGCTCCTACTGTCAGCTGTCAGATAAATGCCCTTTTCTCCCTAATGGTGCATCAGGCTGGCATTATGTTTTTGAAGTCTGAAGGATCCTGCAGTGTCAGAGGGAACTTTGCATTCCACCTGCTATCAGGGGGTGACTACAGCATTGAGGAACCAGGCAATGTGGTGCTGGGCAAGGCAGCTTTTAAGACGAGTGTGACAACCATGACAACCCCATGTGATTATCCAGCCTGTCCGATCCCCTGGGAGGTCTCCTGAAAATCACACAACCCAATGTCTTCCCTTCCATCCCATGTCATGGGGTTCAGACTCCTGGGCATGTTTTGGAACACAGCCCAGTTTTTAGGACAGACCAAATTTATGCCTGAGAACCATGAGCCATAAACACATACACTGTGTTCTTCTAAAGAAACACGGAGCATAAAACAGGCAGCATCACTCCACCAAATAAATAACTGCAGTGTTGCTGATACTGCTTTTTTTTTTTTTTTTATCATTTTCTTCTACTAAAAATCCATTTCCAGCTATGTCCCATGTAGCCCTATGCAATTCATTCAATCACAATGCTCTAAGACACAGATAGAGCTGTAAGGGATCATTTCTCATCATAATGTCTTTTTTCAGAAATAGTAACTTTGAAATAGTAACTAAATTTTGAGGACACTTTTTCAAAATAAGGACTATTGTAAAGCTGCTAAAATACATTAATATTTTCACTGGAAATTCATCTCTACTTCAAAACCTGAAGTATTCTATTGATGTGAGAAATTTTGTGTACACCAAAATTCAGCGGAACAGATGATTTTGTAGATTTTATAATACAGAACCAAATGCTAGAAACAGATGATTCATTTTAGACCTTTACTAAAAACTACAATCAGAGTTGAAATACAGGAAAAAAAAATAATTAGAATGAATATACTCTGGAAGAGCAAGAAACTATTTCTTAAGAATCATGATGAGGGAAAATGATCTACAAGTGTCATCTGCTGACCAATGCAAGCAACTCAGTCAATATCAAATAAGCAAAGCAGTGTATAATGTAGCTCTAGCCTTATTAGTATAACATAGCAAGCAAGACACAAACTAAGTCTACCATATCCCAAGTACAAAAGAAATTAAGGTAATGAATCTTTAAAAAAAAAAAGAAAAAAAAAAAAATCACACTTGGGACCGTTTTTAAAAAGATTCCTAATCATTAATTCCACTTTGCCTAAATGCAAATGGAACAGCATGGCCATAAAAATAGGTAAAATTCAAACTACTTGACTCAGAAAGCCATTTTAAAATGGGTATAAAAATTACCTCAGTGTCTTGAAATACTAAAACAAAAATTCAGCCTGGAAATTCTCTGTGAATCAGAGACTGATTTGAGAGTTCCAATAGTTAGACTCCTTCTGGCAGAAAGAAAGAATATTTCAATCATTTCAGCTTTGCTTCCAGCTCTTTCCCAATCAGAATCCCATGCTAAGCAAACCTTTATCATAATTTCAAAATCTGCCTATTGTTACCAAAATATGTTAACATAGGCATTCACTTGATGGTAAGTTCATCATTCTAGTAGCATTTTAACCAGAGTTATCAAGCTGAATTTCCTGAGTAGCATTTGCCCAGGTTCAGGGCACTTTTGTTTCAGGTATTCAGCTCATCCTTAAAGAGGACATCCTGAGTGGTAACAGAATGGAAGTGGAGACTCAAACGATTGGCAAAATGACATCTCATTAGAGAAAAACTGTAAGTGCTACAGAATTATTTCCTTTGGTTTTGGGTTGGTTTCTGTTTTGTTTTTTTTTCCCTACTCTAATGCTGAGAGAAATGCTGAATAAATGAGAAACCCTGTGGTTAGTGGAGTGGCAGTCTGACTACTATCCAGTTCTGCCCTTGCAGATGAACCCATCGAGTGGGGAAACTACTTTAATGAAGCAAAAGATATTTCTATGGTAATTTATGCATTTAAGAGGCAGTACCTCTGATGAAGAGTTTTCCAACAGCTTTTGAAAACCATGAAGACAAAATGGCTATTTTTTTTCCCTACACAAATACTTCAAGATGATGCATTTTACGTTTCACAGATCAGCTGCTGCTGCTTCTCGTTCAGTTTAGCTCCAGCATATGTTAAGGTATTCCCTATTGTGTTTTTACAGCCTCAAACAGTAAACTACCCAAAGCTCTAAGGAACAGAGGGAACAGCATGCGTGTTGTGTTATATCACAACAATCACAGGGAACATAAATTAGTGAAGTCATCTGTGCCATTTATCTGCCTAATTGGTCTTCCCAGAAGGAAGCATTTTCCTTCTCACCTCTTTAAGTTGACAGTACACTTTCTGATTTGAGGTACAAACACGATATCAGCTACAGAGAACACTGGGAGCTTTTCAAACCTGTGGCATTCTCCTCATGGCAGGGAGAAGTTTACATAGGGTTGTAAGATCTTTTCTCTTTGGTCAAGTCAACCTCCTGCTCTGAAGAGATCTGTCTATCTGGTCTTCTATCGCTGTGTCTTTTTAAAGGAAGAGTGAGAAAAGGTGGTAAATAAGAAGGTAAAACTACAGAAATAGCAGAAACTACGTGTATCGACAAGTGAAGACATAACATAAATAGTACAGTGTGATAAAATAGGAGAACTGCAGCCTTCGTGGATATCTTACAGGTAATGGCCAATGCTTTCAGACTTCATTGCTTGCCTTTATACTGCAATTTGCAAATTAATGTTTTGATATACAAAATAAAACACATTTGCATCCTTTTCAGTTCACTCTGGCTCTTTAAACCCAATATAGGGTTTTGTAGAACTACGTAGGCTCACAACAAGTGAGTCAAGGCTACCCTTGGAAACACTGAGAAACAAAAAAATCCTCTCTTCTGATCAGTAAAAGCAATAAATAGATCAGTTCAGACATTTTTTAGACCTGCTCAAGTTTCTTCAGTAACCACATGCCATCAGTGCATGTTTACACCAGTCCTATAATACCAGAAAAACTGAAGATAAATTGAAAGACCGAATATCATTTCCAGTGATGTCTCTGTCTCCCATTGACTTCAGTAGGTTTTTGACATCTCACGTATAGCCGTTTTGTTTCCTTTCATCTTGGCTACTAAACCATCACCACAATGCCCTTTCTGCTTTACCTGCTGCAGCGAAACAGTGGGCCAGTGCTCCTGGAAACCCTGCTTTTCTCTCCATTGACCCAGTTGCCACAGCCTTAGGGATAACATGAGGAAGTCTGTCCATGGGGGCAGAGAATGAGATCTTTTAATTTTTTTTTTTTTTTTTTTTTTTTTTAATAATACCAAGGAATTGATTCTTTTTTGCCCCATAGCTGTTGATCTGTCAAGGATGCTATCTTGGGTTGTAGGAACCGCTGTGAGATAGTGCTGAATTTCTTCTGTATTATAATATTTTGGAAGGATGAAGTAGTACTCAGCAATAATTAACTACAAGACAAAAAGACTTATTTAAATTAAGCTCATAATTCCTTTGATTTTGATCAGGCTGAAATCCAGAGCGTAAAGTCTTACCTACACAACACTGGAGTGCCCTTTGCAGGAGGAGGCCAGACGAAATGCACAATATTTCATTCATAATGAAAGCTGAGGTGCACACCCAATGGTTATTATGGAAAATAATCAAAGTTCAGTTTGCATGCAAAACATCTAGTTTAAAATCTGTGGACTAAAGGATTGGGAATGATGACAGAGCTGCAAATGACAGAATTCACAGCATGCAGGTTTCTTGTGAATAATACAGGAGAGCCCTGAAAGTTGGAAGAAACCTGAGCTTAACTTCAAGCATCAGCAGGAGGAGCCATACGTCAGAGGTTGGTATTTGCCATTTGGGCTGACAGATAAACAAGGTATGTCAGCAGCCAGGGTGTCAAATAAAGAACCAAACAGAGACGCCAAATGAGATGGGGAAAAAACAGCACAGCAGATGGAGATAAATAACATGACTATTCACAGGAGGGAAAGTGCCTGAGAATTATGACTTACTCACTGATAAAAGGCAGCAGCTGCCTCCAGAGGCACTGGGGCTGCCCTGCAGAGGGTGGCAGGGCTGCGTGTCACCATCCCTGTTTGGGATAAGGACTGTCCCTGGGGACCATGGGTCAGCTATGGTGCATGTCTGCTCCTTTAATCAAGAAAGGGGGTGAGGCTGGCATTTGTATTTGTACTGATGCACAAAACCTGGAAACATCCAGCTGGAGTGACGGGGAGCTGGGTGCCTTGCAAACAACACATTTGGAGCACTGCTGTATAGAGGATCTGATGGAGAAACACAAAGTGCAGGGGTGATGCTAGAGAAAGATGGTGAATAGAATCCTTGTGCTTTCCACCTGTCTCACAGGAAAATATAAGTATTGCATTGTTTCTATTAAAAAAAACAACAACAACAACAACAATCTTGCATTGTTATCTGACTTGTTTGACAGAAAAGCCCTGCTGGTTTTGACAGGACCAGGGAATCCTGCTAGCACCACACCTCTAATGATGAAAGGAAAGTCCCCAGGTTCAGCAAAAGAGAACAAAAGCAGCATTTAGTTCTGGATAAACTGTCATCTTGCATTTCTGACAGGAAACCTGGCTGCATTTAATGGAGAAAAACAGCAACAGAGGAAATGCTAAACAAGAGACCTCTATTAAAAAAAAAAGAAAATAGATTGAAAACAACACATGAGGAAGGGTGTGTACCAAAACGTGCTGCACAGTCTCAGTGTAGTTATTTTACTGCACAGTGCACTGCAGAGGGACAGGGGTTGGAGACCACTCAGTCCAGCAGGTGAGCAGGTCCCTCAGGCTTCAATGCTGCATCATCTCCAAAAATGGAACCACAGCCTCAGTGGACAACCAGCCCCAGCCTTCAGTTACCCTCACCATAAAGAGTGTTTTCTTACATTTAAACGGGATTTCCTGTATTTCTACGGATCATTAAGGTTAGAAAAGACCACTAAAATCATCTAGTCCAGCCATCAACCCATCACTCACACCCACAAGATCACGTCACTCAAGGATATGGTTTCAGGTTGTTTCTTTTGCCTCGTCTCATCATTGGGCACCATGAGAAGACCTGGACTCCATCCACTTTCCTCCCTCACACTGAGGACTTATGCACATGGTTAAGATCTCCCTGGGATTCCTTCCACTAAACATTCCAGAATGAAAGCACAGAAGCAGGAATAAGGCATTTTCAGTTTGCAAAGAATCACTGTGTGATTTTATGCCGTGTTATACTTTTATTGGAGATAGTTCTGCTTTCTTTGAATAAAATTTCATTTTAACAAGATCACTGTGCCACTTGCATAACTAATCACTTAAGGGCTTGCACATTTATTTAAGCACCACTGCTTTCACAATGTGCCCTCAATAAAGCTTAATAGGCCACATACCCCAACTCTGACAAGCCAGACTTTGATTATTTAGAGTTGAGCGGTTTCTTTGTTCTCCCCTCCTAAGAGATGTCACAGCCATCACAGCCTGGTACTTTCCATTGAAGAGGAGGGAAATTTGCACTTGTTATGTAGCAATTTATAAAGATTTTTGAAGGATGGAGAATTGGAAATGAAATACAAAAAAAAAAAAAGAGTAAATTAAAAAAATTATGAGAACCCACCAACAAAAAACAGATGCTGAAGATCATTACTGAAATTCTTGAAATCATATTTCTGCACTAAATATTAAATCATTTAAAGATGGCAAGAAATTGCAATTGCACAAATTCTTTTCTGTCAATCATTAAGCAGTAATTAGCATGTTCTGATGGTGTAGGACTGTATTCTTCCCTAATTAAACCCAGTGTAAGCCATGAGTAATGCCAAAGGATGCAGCCAGTAGAAAGAACTGAGAACCACTGAGGGCAGGACTTGTTGCACAGCTGTTTCCATTGCACAGCCTTCAGGGCCACCCTGTGCCTAGGCAGCATGCAGGGTTGATGCAAACACCTCCTAACTGCATAGAGACTGGAGGGTTTTCTCTTTCACAAGGTTCTACCACATAAATATGTGCCTCTCTATTGGTCTTATGTATGTGATTGTCTTTGCTCCAAGTGAAAACAAGAAAACAAGCTATAGTAAAGAATTGAGAATTTTCTCTATTGAGAAATAGAGAAAACTAAACCAAAGCCTGCACAACAGCAGTGCTGTTTATCATCAAAAAGAACCAAATAACAGCATCAAATATTGAACTGACCTCAAATTTCTTAGCCGTAGCAGTTCTTAGAGACATTTCAAAACATTATACAAATGTCAGATAGTTGTTGGGGTCCTAAGAAAGAGATCGCCTGCAAATGCAAGCAGCACCGGGGATGGAGCAGAGTGGCACCCAGAGGGACCATTCATGGCAGGCAGCTCGTGGCAGCTCCTGCAGCCTTCTGCCACCTGGTCCAGCTGAGAAGTCACTTCCATGAAAAAAATGTTGAGTTTCTTTATCAACAGATAACATTATGTAAAGCAGAAAGCAGCTGCTACCCTTACTACTGTTTTCCTGTCAGGCATTATCATTTCCTAGCTGTAGATATTCACCAAGAATAAAAAGACCACGTTGGTGACTTGCATGAGTTTGCTGAAATTAACCCTGTGAAGGAGCACATATGTCACCAGCATTTAATGGTCTTTAGAGAGAAAGGGAACAATGTGTGCCTCAATGCTCCAAAAATCTGGAATTCCAGGCATTTACAACCAAAGCAAAATAAGTTACAGAAGCTTTGTTAAATGAAAACCCATAGAACTCCCATGTTTAAAACTAGCTTTTAAATTTGTGCTACAGCCAGCTTGCTGAGGATAAGTCCATAACCCTTGAAACAAAAATGACAACAGAGATACAAGACGGTCTTGGAAATGAAAAACGTCCTCAAAAATGCAGGAAACAGTCTTGTCCCAAAACCCATGATTTCTCCCCTGAATACTCAGGTAGTCATCGCACAGAACTACTGCCTGAGAACTGTATCAGATCCAGGCAAAGAGGATGTAATCATAACTATTCTTACGTGGCGTAAGCCTGCTCTTTGATATTTTTTAAGAATGCTGATAAAGTACTTCAAAGAGATACATGCAGTCATGCTTATCCTCCCTGCTCAACGCAGTGTGTATCCCAAGAGCTGCAGAAGGACAGAAAATTGTGCGTATTTTTAGCTGTCATTCCTATTTCTATCTCTGCATAGGATTAAGAAAGAAGTTTCTCCCTCATCTGAGAAAAACCAAAGTAGTGAGAATAAAACAGCAAAATCAACAACCAACATCTGTTCAACCAATATTACTGAAAGAATCAATTTCCCAGAGGGATTAACAACAACTGCAAAGAGTGGATCAATACTGATATGGCCAAATTATCCGGATGCATGCAGAGAAGCACTTGCTGCTCCTGAAGATAAATTTTAGAACTTAATAAATGTAATTCCTCATTACTGATTGATGGATCCTTCTAGCTTCAGTGAAGAAAGGAATGTAAATGCTGCGACTCTGAGCTTTGAATTTTTATTTTCAGAGATATTATGACTGATCTCTCAAATTATTTTGAAAGTTACTTTAGAGTTTCCAAAGGCATCATCAATCTGCATGGGCTAGGAAACTAAAAATTAGATTTCCAAAAATCTAGCATTATGGAATACCTGGACTCTCTCCATCTTGTAAATGAGTGAATCCAAAGCATAAAAATTGTAATGGGCCAATTTCTGTCACAATTAGGCCCAGTCAACCAGTATGAAGTCAATGATGTAGAAACCAAGACACAATTAAGTAGCATTTGAGTCAGATGGCCTCAGTTTAAGGGTTACCCTACAATTTTCCCTCTGTCAAACTATTTAAGTTACACTGTGAATGTTATGGACTGTTGACTGCATTTTTATTTTTTGTTTTTTTTTCATGGATGGTGACACTTTTCCATTCGAAGAGCAAATTGAGTATAGAGGAACAAAAACAAGTTGGTACCTAAATTAACAGCATTTTGTTATCTGGAATTTTTTTGTTCCAGTTTAATTATAGTTTAATTGCATCATCACTAAATTAAAGATAGGCCCAATTATTTCTCTAATCCTTACTTCAAGAATAAATACTATTTCCCTTCCAGAAGCACTAAAGTACAGAATCGGCTTGAAATTATACCTTTTAAAGAGTGTTTGCTACCTACTTCTAATTAAAACCATTTATCACTGGAGTATCATTTGGGTTCTGTTGGTTTTGTTTGTTCTGATAAACATTCCATTTTACCTTTTAGCAAGCAAATGCTTGGCTTTCTGGGGCTGAACAGCCAATGGCTCCTGGAGCAGTAGCACTCAGCACCTTGATGCTCAGCACAATCCTTCATCTCAACGGGCCACAAGCTTTGATTACCTAGCACCTGTCCTTATGAGGTTATGCCATTTTTATTATGCTGGTTTACAAGTAGGGAAAAAAAAAAAAAAGTAATTTTATATTCCCCTTAAATCAAAATATAATGAATGGGATCTTTCTCCTTCCTGTCTTTCCTACCTACCAATGTCAAAAACACTGCAAAGAGGTCAGGAGTGTACACATCACTCTGCCATCATCCTGCACTTTACTCAGACAGATTCATGCCCTGATTTTTAGCAATACACATCACTGCTGTACAGAAATTGCAATACCGAAAAGCAGAGTAGGCTTCTCAATTTCCAAAGTCAGTTCTGCTCTTACTAGCAATTAAATGATGGAGAGAGGAGTTAATTTAAATATTTACCATTTTAACTATCACAGAATTTAGATGGTTAACTCTGGATGACACCAAACATCTCATCATTCACTTTCCAAGATGGAAAACCGAAGTTAGAAACTGGGATTAAAGCTACTGAAACGTTGGGGCACTGTGGTGCATTGTGCAAAACAGTGCACTTATACCTGGAACAATATGGATCATCCTCTCCATCAAGGCAACACAGACACGTAGGAGAAAAACAGAGAACTCTGAATGGATATGGTAAGTGGTTTTGAAACAAGATTTGAGGAAGATACCTTTTATTATCAAAGGAGATTAACCTTGATGTGGTCATACCATTGAGTACTTTTTGGTAACAAAGATGTAGTGTCTGCACACCAGACCTGATCTGGAAATCCCTTTTGTATCAGCAAAAAGTAAAACTATTTTAAAACGTTGCACAACTGTGCACTCAAAAGACATGTCTCTATTAGTGCCCATGGTATGTTTTCATTAAAGACTTTTCCATTTGAAACTGTAGAACTTAATACCTTAGAAATAATATGTCTCTGCTAAAAGTTGAGCTATGAAAAGGAATTTAAAAGAAGCAAAGTCAAAAGAAAGAACATCTTCTAAAGACATTGTGAGCTTTCACCTTCCTGAAAGCCTGAAGCTGCACAGCTTACTGGTGAAATTATACTCCGAAAAAGTCTGAAGATGTGAGAAACATTTCTACTGATGCTTCTATCCCTCAGTTACCTGGTAGTGTTTTATTATCTGGGAGAACAGACGAGCAGAGACCTGCCCTTTAACCACAAGACACAAGAAAACTATCAACCCAAGTATATGGATGGGTCAGCCAAGAAGCAACCAGCACATCTGGCCAAGGGGCGAAGAGCATTTATGCCTGCTCAACCAATGCGTGTCCTTTCTTCCCTATCCTGTCAGGCAGCAATGACCCTGAAGGCCCTCAAAGTATGTCCACAGGCATCACATGTGCAGCAAAGAGCACTCAAGATTGAGGAACTGAATCAGAAGCTTCTCTAACTAAGCCTGTCCTGGGAGGACTTTCAATCAAGTCAAAAAATGACCCTACAGATTCCATATACTGTTTCCAAACTGCCTATTGAGCACAAACATTGGAATAAGGTGACAGCTTGAATTGCCCTTAAACTTCCTACTGAAGCCAACAAACTGAAACAAGCATTTACATTTGTCCCTATCTTCTCAGGTTTTCAAAGATTTTGAACACGTCCTTGTCAAGATGACAACTTTTTTTTTCTTTTTTGATACACACAGAAGAAAATTATGTCTGCAGCTTTAATGCATATCTGAAGAGCCTACAATCACTCTTCTGTTCTTAACATCCAACAAGAAGCAGCAGACCTCTTACAAAGGAAGCTGCTTCTCACTGAGCACTTCCCCACTGGTGCAACTCGTTGCTCCATCAACAAGTTCTATAGCTGCTCTCATCTCAGTACTTACAGGAAAACATTCTCATGAAAGTGCAAAAGCCAGAAGCACGTTTCAGTTCACAGTCAGAGCAGAAAACTGGAAAAAATGCATCACTTATTCAGTGAAATGAAGTGGTTTTATAAAATCTAACTAGTTTATGTAAAATTAAGTATTTATAATTGCTGCTTTTAGCTGGCTATTACCTCTATATAATAACTTAGATAGACCCAAAACATCACTGCTTGTAATGTCATTTAGCTCTCATATCAGAAAGAATAATCTGCAAGGAAAGAAATAAAGCTCCACTGAGATGGGTTTGCCCACCTCTGCTTCCCTTTACTCCAAAGACCCAACATCTGCAACATTTCCATGATGACATGGAGGTAAACAGCAAGAAACATGGCAGCAGAGATGGAGCATCATATCCATGCATCTGTCTGTACCTGTTAAAACAACTCTCACTGTCAAACCCAGTGGGTAAAACTCCAGTGAGACAAGTTTGCATGCACTTCCCAAGTTGCACCTCATGCACGTGCTGAGCACGCACTGCTACCAACATCGTGCTGCCTGCAATGGGGGAAGGCTGCTCCTTTATGGCATGGAGTTACTCTTCCACAGTAACTCCAAATTATAAATAAACAATATTATTCTAGGAATTACAGTCAATTTTGGAATTTTATTATTAGTAATTCATTAATTACTTTTGTGGTTTTGTGGGTTTAGGTTTTTAAACACAGCATCGCAGCGCTTAAAGATCCTCCTGATTAAATAATTCAAAATGTTTGTACTATATAACATGTTTGAAGGGGAGAGAAAACTATGCTAAACACTTTGAATTCACAAGCAAGCACCTCATTAACATGCCACGATATCAAATATTTATTACCTTCTCCAGTGTAATGAGCTCATTTAAGACAAGTGTGAGAAAACCCCATCTTGTATTAAAGTTGGCAGTATTTTATTTATGTGCACTCTAATATTCACTTTAGGCCACACCAAAATACAAACACGCAATTAATATTTCATTAATGAGAAAGCAAGATGTATTTCTCAATCCAGTACAGGCCTCTTTCATTCGAAAAAGACAAAGTAGTGGTAAGGTTGCAGAGCACAGCTCCAAGAGGGGAGCAATCAATATTCAGTTATTAAAAATCTTCTTCCTTCCCAGATCTGCTCAGAGAATAGCTGCTTTACCATTGCCACTGAAGCTGCAATCTGCTCCTTTTTGTAGGAAAATGGGAGTGCCAGTTTGTAGGGGCTTGCTAAGTGCATGCAGCTTCAGGACTCTGCTGGCTCTGTAGCCTGCAGTTAGGAGAGGGATCACAGGACAGGGAAGGAGCTGGGGAGGTGCCAAGTCATCCAGGTTAACAGCTTCAGCTCTGTAAGCAACATACAGCCCTGGAAAGCCATCCCTGGAGTAGTGCCATGCTCTGCAGTGATGCCATGAAAGCACTGAGCCCTGTGCTACCACCTCCACAGTGACACTAAGAGCTGTGTCCTTGCTCACTCCATGGCTTCTGTCCCCCCACCACATTAGCTGCACTTTCAGCAGGACCCAGGAATTATGTTCTCCCCCAGAACTTATCTCCTCCCATATCTGGGGGAGATAAAGGGAGGAATACCTCAGGCACACTTTTGAGAGACCATCACCCTTTCCTGTGTCTCCTTTCCAGTCCAAACTTGGGACTCACTTTTCCCATGCGGATAGAAGTGTGTGTGCTTGTGGCAAAGATCCCAGCTGTGGTGTTTAACAGATATTAGATGATATTTCTTAAGTGGAAACAGAGATCAAAAGTTCCTAAAAACAGCATTGCTCACACATCCAAAAATTCTGCATTTTGCCTATGCTTCTTTTTTCTTTCAACAGCTATTGACAGCCAATAACCACATACACCAGCAAGATAAGCGTTTACCACTGCATATTTATCTAGAATTGCTGAAAAGTACATTCAAGAATAGGAAATCTCTGAATACAGACTCCTCACACCTCTCCCCAGTCATTTCTTCAGTCTCAGGGTACGCGTACATCTCAAACAGAGTCAATAAAGTCCTCTTGGATCCCAGTCTAATCCAACACCCTCTGGAGCAAGCTGTGATACTCAACATCAACAAGCTCATGTTGAACATTGCACCTCAGCTCCCAAGTGTGGTTGGCACATAAATTGCACACCAAAGGCTCTCCCCAGCAGCCTGGCTGTGTGGGAATTGCTCAGCAAACGGTACTGGAACCTTTGAAGTCTTCACTGGAACCTGCTGTATTTGTGGCACAACAAAAGCACAGCGTTCTCAACTTTGCCTCCCCAGGTGCTCCCTTGTCTGGCTGCTGGGTTTTCAGATCCAGTCTTATTAGAACCAACCTTCTCCATAGCAAGTGAAAAATGGAAGCACAATCCCTCAGGAAATGAGTTTTCTGCTGGTGATAAAGCCAGGAGGAAGCAGAGGCATCTCTTCCCTGACAATGGAGGTCAGTCTTTGTACATGAGAAAGTCATTCTCTACTCACCTCATTTTGCTAACTTTGCACAGCTCTAACATCATGAAATTCACAGCACTACTTTTTTGTCCCCTTGTGTGCCCCTCAGGCTGAAGGTATTTCAGATGACATGCACCAATGAAGACTTAGGCAATCTATACACTCCTTAGCTAGAACAAAACCAGTCTGAGAGGTACCAAGATTGGCCATTCTTTGAGGAAACATGCAGATAAGTACCATAAACTTCTGTCCCATCAGCACCTTAAACATGACACACTGCAATCACGAGCTTCATTTAATTTGGTCCACTGTACTTAGAGGTTGGAAGGCCAAGCACACCTTTGAACTACTGTTAAAGTAGCACCAACACAGGAAAGATTTAGAGCTGATCCCCTCCTGACAGGATCTGTAAGGCTAGACCATCTAGATTAGTGTCACAAATCATTGTTTCGTTACATATAAATGAATGGGAATACAATAAATCCTAAACAAGTTCTACTGTCAGAGCTATTAGGTATTAGGCATCATGCTTCATTTTTTAACTGTTATTGCTAAAAGTAAAGATTCATACATTAGTAAGTTGCCAAAACCTAGCAATTCTAGACAATGCTTTGGGTCAGACTGATTGACAGGCTGGTAAGTACTCTAAGAGCAAGTGTGTAGAAAACTCACATATAAGGAGATTATCTAGTTTGTCTCCCCAGAATGCACTGGTTGGGACTGATAGTCTATTTCTGCTGAATGCAGAGCAGTTAGCATTCAGCAGAAGTACAGCTGAAATCTTAATAGAAAAGAAAATATCAGCCAAATCATTTCTGAAGTGGACTGAATGATGAGCAGGTATATATCCAACAGAAGATTGAACCTGAAATGCATGCCAGCACTTGAAACGAATCATTTGCTGCCAGACATGGTTGTACACATTTGTAAATGCAGCTGGCAATTTGCCCACCTCATTTTGGAAGCCCAGCTCTTGTGATTGCTGAAAAGGGGAGAAAAAAAAAAAACACTCTTTAGGTTGAAGTAGCATTGCCCATAGCTTCGAACCAATGAGATTAGAAAATCTAATTCAGGAAAAGTTTAGGACAAACCTATGTTCTCCCTGTGCAGTACACACCCAGTTCAAGGAAGCTGAAACCTCCCCAAGCAGATGAATGATTACCATCCCCTCTTGGAGATGAGGGGAAGCATTAGTCATTCTCACTGCACTTTATATTAAAAATGAAGATGAAAACGCTTTAAATAAATAGCAAGTTCATAAGGATTTGACACTACATAATGAATAATGCAATGGTGCTTAGCTTTGGGAAATCCTGACTCTCAGACAGGGGATTAAACACCCAAATCCACAAACAATGAAGAACATGAATAAAAGCTTCTACTTCAGACATGACAGGTGAGAAATTCAAGACACCTACAGAGCTGCTTGCTTAAGTAAATGCTTTTTAGCTTCCAGGCTTCTGGTGAAGCTTTACAAGTCTGGTTGACCAACATTTATGACCTACTGAATAGTTGGGTGCAGCAAGTTCCAAAATTCCATCGTTCTATATCTTTTGTTAGTATGCCCAATCAGTAGGGATTGCTGGATTTCTTGTATCAGAGGCTGAATTTACCCCTGGCAGCTAGACATGATAAGAGTTTGAAAAGTACTCATTCTATTAGAATTAACCATGAAATAATTTTCTAGACCAGGGAATTTTCCCTTCAGAATGTTTCATAAATCTTGGATTTTTCTCATGTCTCACACAGGAGATATCTGCTTACCTAATTAACACAAACATGGAGTTAACAACAGCCTAATGACTTTTCTTGAGCTAATTAGCAGGACAACACACACGCGGTATGTGACCCTACTGCTGCTGTGTTGAACCTCACTGAACATAGGCATGGATGTGTGGCTCCTCACTTTTTTTTTTTCTAATAATTTAGTGAAGATGAGGTGGAGATGATCAAGGCATGACAATTATCATGCCTTGATAGGATAGAAACATCAGTTCATACAACTGTTCTCTTGAAGATCCAAGGAACGTAAACTCAGTGCATCCTCTATTCCTATAACATAACGTTGTCTTTTTGATCCACCCAGAGCACAGCTTGGAAACACATACCGAAGACCCTCAAACAACTCCACTAGCATCAGTCAGACAAAAAGAATGTCAGAATCCAAGCCATTGCCATTTGGTTTAGATGCACATAAAGGGTGGGGGAAGAAAAAAAAAAAAGAGAAAAAAGATTATGGTAGGTTTTGACAGGATAAAAGGCTCCTGCTTTGGAAATAAATATGTCAAATGTGTCTGCTTCGCTTTGATGCATACTGCTGAAATGTCCCACCTTTGCTTCAGTATGTATCTGGCAGCACCACCATTATCCTGTGACAAGGTCTTATTCTGTAGATATTATCAGAGACAACAAGATTGATTTAAAGCACCAAGATGCACGGTTTGCCTCAATCAGTGCAACAAATGCACCCCAAAATAGGGTACAACAAGAATTTCAACATGCAAGTTTTAGAAAATTGAGTTATTAGTAATTAGGGGTTACTGCATGCAAAGTATTACCCCAATCATTTGGATAGTTTTTTTCTCAGGTTCCTCAACTCCAGGGGGCAGAGTCCATAAAGTCCTTAACCCTAAGACGTTGCTAGAGATTTTGCACAGAAAGTTAATAAATACGGAGTAGTAAACAATCTTTAAACTAATTAGGGAGAATCTGCCCCACAGTTCAGCTCCATCTAACACCCATTATGCTGCCTCTTTCATCTTTTCTTAATTCTCCTCGCAAGTTTGCAAGGTCTTTCTTCAAAAGCTGATGGAAATCTGTTCATTTCTTTGAGCTAAATTCTGTCCAAACAAGTGTGAACTAAATCAAAAGCTGCCAGGTAATCAGGTTATGTTTTGTCATACCTACTGATGCTGCTCAAATAACCGGACTGAAGTCCTCAAAGTAATTTCTCTAGTCCGCATCCAAATTCATTTGAAGTTGTTAGAAACATTAGCATTAAGTGCAACAAAGTTTGAGTCCATCACACTTGTAGAATTCTGACACCTTTAAATGTGAAGCTTTTCTGAAATTAAGATCACCTTTCTGTCTACAGCAGAGTCCACTCTAAAATGGCTGAAGCGTCACTGAAGATCACCTACTCACTGAATGCATCTGCAGCAGCCTTTTGCCATAATGGAAATAAATTTATCTTTGAGGCTTTCTCCCACAGAAGTTCAGCTCCTAGTTTAGAAAATAAATGAGATGGTTTTGCTTGGTAGGAATCCCTCCTGATAACAATTTGTTCCATTGAAATTTTGACAAATTAACCAGCGGGACAGTGGGAAGATGCAACATACTTCAAAACTTCAGTCAGTACATGACTGCTTGGAGTCGCCGTATTACCTCTTCTGCAGCAATGTGATTTTTGAGACTGACATCATTGACTCTCACCTTGGGTTTAAAAGAAGGTGAGGAATACTGGATTACCATCCAGAAAGGCTTTAACTTCAAAATAAATGTTCAGCCCAGATCCTGCCCTCATCTCTGTCATGGCATCCCCAGTAGATGGGATGCTCTCTGGTGATACCTCAGAGACAGCAGAGTCCCATCAGACTTAAAATATTCTTGGTTTTCCAGTGGTCTCACTTGCCAAATTTGCATCTAATTCCAGGGCTTAAAATATGTTCTTTGAAAACAAAATAAAGCAAAATCAAATAATTAAATGGATTTTCCCCAACTCTTAAGTAGGTCGGGCAGCTGGGAAAAACGGCTGCTCTAAGGTTAAAAATTAAGTCACAAAAGCTGGCAAAGACTGCTGCCTATAAACAACTGCCTGTATGTGAATGGTCATCTCTTGGGGAAAAAGAGATAACAGTATTATACCTCAAGGGTCCTTCACAATCTCTTGTTCTCTCCCTTATCTCTCTACTGAAGTTAAATGCAATTCATAGAAATAACAAATAGTATCTGGCATAACGTTACATTAATTTCAAGCAACGTAAGGAAGGGCCACTTCATTCCCATATTGATTTAGACCAGTGTAATTCCATGGACTTAATCTGATTTATTATTCCTGTTAATCACAGATGCTAGTGGGAGCAGAATCAAGTCTTCAGGGACCTTAATGAATTTTTTTTTTTTAATGAATTTTGCTGATACGACTCACTTAGATGAGATAAACCATACAGGGAGCCCAGGCATCTTCCAGACAAACTTTCCTTCTATTTCTTGCATGAAATTCCCCTGGGGATGGATGCAGCTAACAAATTGGATAGCATGGACATATTTGTACCCCCAAGGGAATATCTACAACCACTGTACGTTGATCCCAGTCTTCTCTGGCAATATTCACTGCAGGCAGTGCTGCAGAGGTGAATACTTCTGAGATTTAGTAGAAAAAGGGACGCAGCTGAACGTTAAACATGGGTCAGAAGAAGATAAATTCAAGGGGTAAGAGATTTATAAAGGTCTATTTTTTGTCTTGGAAAAGGTCACTGAGAAAGCTGAATTAAAATGAGAAGCCACAGTACAGAATTGCCCTGGGACACCTCAAGAGAAGACTCTTCAATGCATTGTCAATATGCATATATATTGGCCAGAAAGCAAGGTCATACCTTCTGCCAGACTTCCTTGGGAAAAACTGATTCTTGTCTTAATGGAAATAAAGATGTTAAGAGAGATCTAGAAAAATGGTTAAGCTGATAACAGCCTTCAGGCAACGCTTCAACGCTTCTGAAGCAGACCTCTATCAAGCAAGAACCTCACCCTCCTCCAAAAACCTGTCATAAGAGCCAAGCAAGGGCAGGCTCCAAGTTAGAAAACACCATCTGCAATGATTTTCTTTAAGGCATATTAGCAAAGAGAGATAAATATGACAAGCAAAGAGAATTTAGACTGCTAATCATTCAGGCCCACTGACCATTTTGCACAGAATATCACTGCAGACAAGTCACCCAAAGCACACACAAGGCTGCAGAGCACAAAGCACTGCCAAAGGACACTGGATACAATTCACACTGAACAGTAAAATATTTGAACTCCTATTCTATTGTCTTGGAAACTGCACCAAGACCTGCATGGCAGTCTATTTCAGTCTCTTAAAAAGGGACCTGAATCTGCAGCTCTTCTATTTAACAATATTTACTCCTGTAAGAGCCACAGTCACTTCTGAGTTTAATTACACTGAGTCAAGCAAACATGAAGCCAACCAGGAAAGTTGGTATCTTCTGGTAGAAGCAGCACTTACTGCCTATATTTGACTGCAGTAGCAATGTTAAGAATTATTTCAAGATAATTTCATTTGCTTTTCCAAGGCTATAAACCAGAAATACTCTCATGCTTTTCATACTTTGCTGTTTTTCACAAACAACAACAATCCTTTCAATTTAAGTGGTTTTTCAGAATAAAGCAACTTGATAAACATATCCTTGTAAATATTTAAATAAAGAAAATTGCATAAAACGTTTTAGAACAGTTGTTTTCAATGTTGCCAAGTCTTTCAAAAATTCTGTTTAAAAAAATCTTGTTTGCTTGCATATGTTCAATACAGTTTTTCTGGTTATTATGCAATTATGATGCAACTGTAACCAGTAGCATTGTGAAGCCTCACAAACAGAATACGGTACCTGAACAGATAAATCCAGGGAGACACTTTGCATGTGCAAACACTATTTTGTGTGGTGTTAAACTGCAGCTTTCCTCCATAGATCACCCTTTATGTAAGAAAGCTGGAACCCAACAGGTCAGCACAAAGTTTCTCATGTTTACTTAATACAGAATTTAATAGCAAACCACGATAAAAACACCCAGACATCCAGGTCTGTGGTCTGCTGTGGAGATAGAATCATAGAATCATAGAATCACCAAGGTTGGAAAAGACCTAAAAGATCATCCAATCCAACTGCTCACCTATTCCCAATAGCTCCCACTAAATCATGTCCCTCAACACAACATCCAGTCTTTACTTGAACACCCACAGGGTCGGTGACCCTGTGAGGATGTGTTTCCATCCTCACAGAGAGCCACATCTGTCCAAAAGCTGTGGGGATCAGAAACTCAGTTTTTCCCCAGCGATTTGCATGGAAACTTCACATGCTCATTCAGACCTCTGCAGGGAGATGGAGAGCTAGAGATTTTGTTCGTGCATGGGCTTAGGGTGAAGACAAGCAGGTTTCAGATGTAAGCCTAAGATAGCCTATAGGATTACTCAAATCACTGCGTTCCTTTTGGTCAAAAAGCGAGCATTTTCAAAAAACACGTGCCACCAAAAATTTCCAAACCCAACACTCATCCAACAGATTCAAATCTTCAGCTAATTATAATACTTTGCCAAAGTCTACAAGAATCTAACCTGTATTCTGAGATTAAAAAAAAAAAAGTTGCATGCTTTGATGATGATCACAGAAGTTCAGAAACTCATTTCAGAAACTACTGACAGGAGTGAATTTCACCTTCATGCTCACAGCTGCACCATATCAGCCATGATTTACATGCAGGCAGTTGCTCAGGATATCAAAATGCCTCAACATCAGAGTTGATTAATTAACATTAATTCCATCTTCACTTTGCACAGAGCCCTTGGGCTCCTTGGAAACAGCTCCAGTGCTCCCATCTGGAGCATGTGGAGCAGTTCACCACTAATGTGCCCTTTCGCCAGCCTATAACCTTTTCTAGAGTTGCATCCATTGGAATAACAGTCTACATCCTCCCTGGCAAGATGACATTAGCTATAAAATTGTGCTTCAAAAGCACTTAAAAACTTTGACCATATGTTTATAACTTTGGTTTTTTTTTTTTTGCAAATCCTCTTTAAGGAAAAAAAGTACAAAAAAAAAAAAAAAGGGATCCGGAAATTAACAGCTGTTTCAGCTAGAAAGGTATTTCACACATTGAGAAAGTGCTTACACAAAGCTATTATTGTGTTTATATAGACAAAAATTGGGTTTCCTAATTAGCACTGGGAGGCACGTAAAGCAGCCTAGATGCTGCCTGGCCAGTATTCTGCCAACTGCAAGTTTACAGTATTTGTTTGAGAGTTTTTTCCCCAAGGAAAAGCTATTGAAGAAATGAATCCTCCTACATTAAAGGAGCAATGTGACAAATGGCTCACCAAAATGCCTCCACAATGAAATGCTTCTTACTGTTCTGCTTAATTAAAATCCAACTATGAAATATTTAAATCCACAAAGCTTGCATTAAGTGATAATTAGCTAATGGGCTAAATAAAAAAACACCCCACCCAAAGCAGTAAAGAACACTCACTAATTGAACGATCTTCAGTAAAGCAGGACTCACTAAATTTTTTAAGGTGATATTAGCATGGGGAAGAGCTAAAGCATATTTCTGTTGAGATTCAGTTGTTAATAATAATATCTCATTAAAAAAAAAAAAAATACAACAGCTCAACATTTCCACAGAAGCATCTGAGTGCTGAGGTGTTCTGAAAGAGAATGGAGATAGCCTCCAAGGTGTGTCCTAGCAGGCTGGGTTCATAGATAACAGACACACAGGAATTAGAACTGTAACTTAAAACCCATTTTCCTTTTTTCTCCACTCTGATGGAATTTATTTTGCTATTCATTTTCTAATCCCCCTACTAAACCTTTTTTTTGCCACAGTACAAACCTGTTATCAACAGTTTCTTTTTTGGTTAATTAAGAAAATTTCCAGTCATTCTCACTCTGTTGGGGTCATTTTTTTGATCACTTCGTCTTCGATAATGAGATCTTTGACACAAGGGACAGTTTTCCTGTACCAACACAACATATGGAATAACTGCCTTGTCTTGGGATGTCTTGTGACTGCAGTTCCTCAGTGTTACATACACTTAAGAAATAACTACTGAGATATTCCCTGTTTTCTTGATCAAGGGTAGGATTTCACTCCTGTTCTTCAGCCTGACTCCCTCTGTGTCTATTTCCCACGCTTGAGCTCTCAGTTTCAGGAAGGTCATTCAATGGATTCAAGCACAAGCCCATCCAAACTGCCCCATCCACCAGCTTGCAGCTATTTGCCCAGTCTCTAATGCACATGTAGATGGCATCCTGGAAGAGATCTTCATTCTTCTATGTCCCAATACACGTTTTTAAATAGATTACCTGTGCTTATATGGCTGGATGGTAGTGGCATCACCATCCAAGAAGAAATGAGAAAAAGAGGTGACTCAAAATTTCTGTACATTTCCAGAACAGATTGGTAAACACTAGCATTATTTACAGCTTGAAGATTTTGTCTAGCATGTAGGACATTGTGATAAGAACTCATTAAAACAAATAATATAAATTAAAAAGTAAAAGCTGATGTAAATGTTGTATTACAGCATGTGAAGGGTTAGGAGTTGTGAGATATCTGCATCATTTCCTTCTCAGTGTGTGCTGTGCCACTCCGAGGATCCCATATACATCTGAAAGAGAGTTTATCTGAAAAGAACTTCAGTGTGAAGTCCAGAGATGAAGGATAGGTTCATAAAATCTGGCGGATTGTGTTGAAGGAGTTTATCAACAGTTCAGGAATAAAAATTGATGTAGTTCAAGCTATTAAAAGGATTATAGTGGACACTGCTTAATGCTGACAACCAGCACAGTGTGGGCTGAGCTGAGCTATCACCATGATCTGGATGAAATATTAGCTAAATTGCTCGGTGCTGACTGCCATAAACACACAAACTGAGACATATCCTTGTCCAGCTCACCTTGGAACACATTTAAGTTTTGAAATTCCTCCTGTAGGCAGCAGAGCCACAGCACTCACACTCTGAAAGCTGAATTGCCATGCCAGGCATAGGCATACAAGCCAATTTACAAGCATGGCAATTTCTAAGAATGTAGTGTAATTTCCATATTTTGAAGTGAAGTTCTTATAAAAACAATAGCATATATGTAAACCTTGTGTGCAGGTGAGTTTATCTCCCACCCTTCAGCATCACAACGTTTTCCATTTCTCCTAAAATTCGGAACCCATTTGACCATCAGCCAGATCACTTTCAGTCTTAACACCAAGATACTCTTAGCCCCTATGATACTCAAAAGTTTCTATGGTCCCTTTGAAAGCCCCATTTACTGTCAGACCCAATTTTTGTAGTCACATTCTGTGCTCACCTTTGCAATGTTCTCCATGGACAGCACAGAAACCAGACCAGAAAAGACACACACTTGTGACCACTGAATTCTCTAGGATCACTTTATAGTCTGAAATAGCTTTAGATTAAGACTTACACATTGTGCTCACTGAAACAAACGCCCAAACTTTGAGACGTTTCTTGCAAGGTTATTAAATGAATTGTCATAACAGAGATACAGCACTAAACTGAGCTATAAATATATAAATCTTCGAAAAGTGAAACAGATTCACAAGTTGCTAAAAGCAGCAGCACGTGAGAAAATGAGGCACACCCACAAAATAAAAGGACTTGAGAAAAATGAAAAGAACACATTAAAAAGTTCAGCAGTTAAAATGACCGCCTAGCTCACACCTGTGGTGCACGTGGCAGAGAGAAAAGAGAGAAAAAAGACAAAAAGACAGCTCCTTCCCTCAGGGGAAGCCACGGCTGTGCTTTGTGTACACCCTGGGCACAAGGCTTGGTCAGCCAAGTGCTCCTGCCCAGCACAACTGCAGCAAAACAGGATGCTCAGAACAAAACAAGCTGGGGAAGGCAAGGATGCATTTTCTCCCTCAAGATCAGCATTTGACTTTAGAAGGGTAAAGGCAGCTTTGTTCTGAATAACAGCCCTAGAAAAGCCTAGCTCTGCCCCAGTTTTGCCTCTTCCCCTTTCCCCCTCCCCCCCCCAAAGCACAGCTCAGATGTTGAAACACACCACAGCACTGCTGTTGCCAACACCACCTCCTTATGTTTCATTACATCCCATTTTCTTCCCTGTGTCTCATAACTTGACAGTTTAAATTGCACCAGGCTCAGAGATGGCATGTGCCTTCCCAGGCTGGACAAGGTTTATTTTCTACCTCCTTACAAGAGACAAAACTAATTAAGGCACACATTAGATTTTGAACACTGGATCCTTGCTTTTCTTCAGAGAAATCTGCATATTGTTATTTTTATTTTCACATGTGGATTCTGATGGCTGAGATCCGGCTTCTTAGCTTTAACCTCTGTCAGCTACTTGAAGACAATTCAGTCAGAGTGACATGGATGTGTTCACATGCCAACACCATGGCATCTTAGCACAAGGACACCAGTGCTTGTCTGTGGGCTTCAACATGTATGTACAGCAGCCATGCTGGATGGAGAACTACAGGCATTTGCACAGTGCCAGGCTGCAGGACTTTGTTTCCCAAGGGGAATCACATTCTTCAGTAGGAAATGATGCTGTAATGACAATAAATGATGGGACGCCCAGTATGAGATGCTTTTCCCAGGAGGATTTTTAAATGACTTTGGAGCAGCACTTGCTTCTATGGTATTATGTCTTGCATTCTACTCCCAAACACGAACAGGAACAAACAAGTTTAAAAAACCTTGTTAAAAATGCCAAATAACCATCATCAAAATCAGCAAAAGACTGTAAAACCAAGTAAATTTCAGGAAAACTTTAGTATTTGTGAGGATAGCATAAGTGAATACAAAGATTACAAAAGACCCTAGTGGAGGAATTTGATGATCCTTGAGGTCCCCTCCAACCCATGCCATTCTGATGAATTTTGTCAGACCCTTCTGTGATCATAATAGATTCTGCTGTCAAGCAAAGCACCCAGAGTCACTGCCAGTGCAGCCATCTGCAGCTCCTGGGGCAACCATAAAGACCAGTGCCCAGCAAAAAGAAAAAAAAAGGATTGGAAGTGCTTGGAACAAGAATGATAATCTCACATTAAGGAATCAAAGGTCTTGGGACTCACCCAGCTCCCCTTTTATACCTTTGGGAAGTCCCTTTGGAAAAGGAGAGCACACATTTGGAGTGGTAGTGAAGACAACCACATATGGGTGTAACCTGGGGAGGGCTTTTAGCATCTTGCCTCCAAGGAGTTACCAAATCTCCATACTCCCTTAGTCTGTAAGTTGCCTTATATTGACTATGCTCCTTAGAATACAAGTTGTCCTGCCTGTCTATATCTAAATACCAAAATAACCCACACATTTCTGCCCCAAGTCTTCAACCTGCCCTAGCCTTTACAATATAAACAGCACTAAAGCTATTCCAGCAAGAGTTTTTCAACAACTCATCTACAGCATTATATTTTTCTCAAGATTAATTTTGCAGTCTTTCTGCCTAGATTTTGAGTGAACTATTAATCATAAGAGTATGAGACTCTTAACCAATTGATGGTTTTATGCTTATGGCTGTTATTAATCAAGTATTGTTTTGCTGCACTCTTTATAGCATACTATTTTATGTTTTCACAAATACTTCACAGCCAGCTTGTCACATTCCTAGTTGGTTTTGTATTTAAAACAAACAAAAACAAGTGATTTTGCAAACAAAACAAATAGTTTTTTTGAGTACTGGTGTAGGAATTCAAGCACCCATCATCTCTAGAGCTGCTGCATCAATAGGCAACAAAATGCAGACTGCTGTTGTGGAAGGGCTTTTCTAGGGATATGAATAACACCCTTTCACATCACACAGCCTGATAGTGGGTGCTAAACTGTAGGGCAGGGGAAAAAAAGGTGGCTGGAAATATGAGCTTCCTTCTTCTTCCTTTGAGGTCAGGATTTGCTGCTGCCAAGTCCTGCACTGCACCTCAAGGAGACAGCACTGAGTGAGTCGGAAAGGTGCAGAGCTGCATTTACTGTGATCACTGATAAATGAATTAAGTGCCTTATAAAACTGATGGAAATGGCCTATTTATAGCTGAGAGCGTATTTACAAGCCACAGAGGGAAATTGCAATTACATTTTCAGTTTAAAAAAAAAAAAGTCATCATCTCCTCTGACCTTTTGTTTTTTTCTCATGCTCTTCAAAGTGAAACGAATTCATGAGAAGTGGCAGAAAGAAGACTTTGCCTGTTACGTCGTCAGTTTGCAGCGCTCCAGTCCCTCCTTTCCCTCCAGCTCTGTCCTCCTGCTCTTCCCCTGCTCGCTTCTGTGTTGTTTTATTGGCACCGTTTTCAGTCAAAGCACAGCTCAGGAAGCACAGCTGGATGCAGCTCGCTGGGATGCCCCCAAAGCAGCTGTGTGCCTACCAGGCGCAATCAAGCCCAGTTTGATTATGATATTTTCAATAAATCGCTACAGACTTCTTTTAATATGTTTCTGGATGAGTTACAGTTTGTTCTTGCTTAATTCTCTTCCGAAAATAAAGAGCAAAAAAAGGAAACCTTAAAGTACTGCACAGCTCCAAACCGGCAGCAGTTGCAAAGTCCCTCCGTCAGTAGAGCTTTGCTCCCCTTCAGCAGAAATCAAGGGGGTGCTAATGGAAGCAAACTGGCTTAGCCTCTCTGTAACCCGGCTCAGCATCATCTCCTGGTACAAGTGTCTGTAGAGGAGCACTTAGACACATTAGTTATGTCAGGTTAACAAGCAATCAATTCACTGAAATGCAAACAGGGATCCAAACCCTCCAGCTCAAACATGCCCAACACAGGGCCTGACCAATGCTGCCCTGCCTCTCACCCTCTCATGTACACTTGAAATAATGAACTATCACACAATAAAATAAATGTAAAGCAACAGTTAAGAGTCTTAGAGGGACAAATTACTCTCTCATTTATGTTAAGGTAGTCTCAAAGTAACTCACTTGACTTCAGCCCAATTAAGTCACACTTCTCCTACAGCAAGCAAAAGTCCAAATGACTTTTCACCAATTCACTATGCAGGATCCAGCAGCACAGAGAACATTTCTCAGATTTGCTTCCCCCCTCCCAATGGAAGCGATGCGAGTTAAGCCACACATGTTTTGCTGCTGTGTTACAAAAAGTGGCTCAGCTTCCAGATCAGCACTTTTAATACAGCTCAAATTAGTTTAGCTATAGCTTGGGAAAAAAAAGAAAAAAAAAAACACAACACTTTGTTGTTTCAGACTGTTAACCACAATGTCTTATAAAATGAAGCATGTTTACTGTCGTTTTGGAAAAGTCATTCTTCCTTTATGAATCTGGCAATGAAGGATTCAAAAGGCACCAATGTGGGATTGTTATCATGCACAAGCCAATGCTGTCAGGCTTCATTACTTCCAAGACAAAAACTACAGAACAATGCATTAAGCGCTTCAACAGGAGCGCAGAGCGCTGTAGCGCAGTAGTGGGGTGACCCCAACCGCCAGCACCCCGTACTGCAGCACCCACAGCACTGACTTCCATAGTGCTGATGTGTTGGGGCAGCCCCAGAAACACTGCAGAGTCTGGTTCTGAGGCCATGCTAAGGTTTTCAGTTCTTTTAATAAAGAAATAGATGCATTTTTTAGAAAAAAAAAACGACTTTTTTTTTTTTTTTTCCTCTAAAGAGGAGGGAGAAAACCCTATTTTCAGAGGCTTTATTGGGATGCTGCAGCTAAAAAATGACTTGATGTTTAGAAATAATATTGGCCCAACACTCATTCTCATTGCAGTTTTGTGCTTGTTTTAACTCTGGAGGTTTGCATGGGGTTTTCCACCCCACTCTCTTCTAAAAACAGGTGTAGTTGGGCTTTCAAGAGGATTATTTCATGATATCCCTGGAGATATTTAAGGTGAGGCTGGATGTGGTACTGGGCAGCCTGGTGCATTGGTCGGCGACCCAACCATCAGCAAGGGGGTTGAAACTATATGATCATTACAGTCCTTTTAAACCCAGGCCATTCTATGATTCTATCATCCCCTTCCTGCTGCAGCCCTGACTTCTCTACGCAACAAACTAATATCTATAGAAATTAATATTCCCAAGCATCACCACCTCCCATGTCAGGTTCCCCTCCATCCCCTGCTGCTTCCCCTCTTCTCTCTTGTCCTCCTGTGCCCTCCCCATATTCTTCTCTGTCTAAAAACTGCAGTCCTCTCCGAAGTGATAATGTCCCAGCCAAAGGGCTAAAGGATGGATTTGGATCCCGATTTGTGCAGCTGTGTAAGAGCTACCTGTTCATAGCCTGAGCGTTGTGCTTTCCAGTTTCCTCTAAACAGCTTATTTTCCAAAAATAAGCAGCCAGGGCGAAGTTTACCCGCAAGCAGAAAGCTCACACGGGAGCCATTCACTTAAGCTCAACTTAAGCCTTACTTTGATGGTTTAACAGGAATTTACATGGTACGCTCCACTCGCTCAAGTTCCCTACACAAGGACGATTTCACCCTCTTTGCACTTCAAAGTCTCAGCTTACCCATCCGGCTTTTTAGAGCGCGCATCCCATTGTGCACCTAACACCTTTCATCCTTCTCACATTTCGCGGAGCTGTAATAGCATCAGCCGTGACCAGCGGGGCTCCCCAGCCAGCTAGGAGCAGGGGTAGCTCTGAACACCAACATCAAGCAAACGCTCTGCAACGCTCATTGCATCATTGCACAGTGCCGTGCAAACAGCCCCCAGCAGCACGCTCCCACATTCAGCAATTTGAAGAAAGAGAGAGAAAACATCTTAAGGCTGACTTCTCGCTTTCCCCACTGGCAAAAGAAGCTCAATTCATACCTCCCAGTTCACGCAAGCAAAAGCTTTTACCACATCCTCTGTCTTCCCAACTTGAAAGGCAAGATAATTGGAAGGGGCGCTTGGACTCTGGCACCCAGGCTGTTTGTAAGTTGAGGGGCATGGCCCCCATATGACCCCAGAGAAAAGGTCAGGTACCTCCAAAAGGACACAGAATGTGCTGAAACAAACGTACCTGAGTGCCTATAAGGAGCAGATTTAAACCTACAGCAGATGAGCCATCAAGAACTTTGTAAGTTCTCTTTCATGTCCCTTAATTAGAAATTTGTCAGAAACAGTGCGCAGCACTCCCTATCTCCTGTTGTGAATCATAATGACCAGGTTTTCAGAAGGGAGTTGAACAACATGCATTCCTTAAAGAAATAAAGGTTCAGTTCTGAGTGCAGGTCCTAGAAGTATACTGGTTCTCACCACCCCAACAATCTTCACAACACGCATCTTAGAGTACAAATGTCATGAGCAAACTTTGGTACTTAGAAAAGCCAATATATGGAGCAAGGAGCTATGAAAATCATCAGAGGGAAATGCTGCAGACAGATCCCATCCCTACCGAGGGCTGAAAATCCCAATTTCTGCCCTGAACCATATACTTGGACCACAGAGATGCGTTTGAAGTTGTACCATTAACCTCAAACTCTCCTTGGATGAGAGGTACCTTAATGGGTTGAGACAGGCTTTTTGTCCCTGCCTCCCGAAGTTTTCATTATGTTGTATTAAGGAAATAGCGCTGTACAATAAGAAATCGGTGAGTCATGGACTGGGATCTAAACGTTCCCACAGCCACCCAGCAATAAGGTCATTCTTAAAACTTCAAACTCAGCAAAGAACGTGTTATTCTCCTAAGCAAAGTAGAAGTGTTCATATAGGAGGCAGTGCCAACATTCCTTCCTCACATCTCCAGCATAACCTTATCTTGGAGTCAGTTGGTCTGCGAAAAGAGCTGAATTCAAGCTCCTGCTCCTGTACACCTTAAGTCATGGAATTATTTAAGAGGATTGCCTGGATCTCACAAAGCAGTTTTAGAGCCAATGAGCAGCTCTTTGCATTAAGAGGAGTTAACTGGAGAAGAAAAAATGGTCCCCATCCTGTCCAGACTCATCCAGCTCCAAACAGAACAAGGGAAGTCTCAAATGCATCAGTATGGAATTTCCTCTGTGCTGAACCAGACCAAGTTAGACTCCTCCAAACCATCTCAAGCAGCACGTAACTCCTGGCTGCTAATGGCCTCAGCCCGTGAGTTCCCACTTCAATAAGAATCAGACTCCAAAAAATAGCTTCACAAATTAAGTTGATAGAATGATGCTTTTGCTACATTTTTCAGATGCCATTAGGCATGAACATTGAGGGTAGCTTGATACTAATCTTTGTGTGGCCTTGAGTACTTAAAATTTCTCTTCCCCATTAATACAAAGATTGCACTGCTCAGAGGTCATTCTACTTAACATTTCTTAATTGAAGGCTTTCTTGCTATTTGCCATTTTTCACTGAGTGCATTCACTAAATGCAGCTTTGTAGTCCTAGCTCATTTAGCAACCCAGCTGGCAGCAGCCCTCTCCTGGCCTTTGCTGTCCCAAAAGCTGCTCTGGGTTCGGGCAGGCTGCATTCACACATGGGGAGTGTACCTGAATGCTTTAGGCATAAACCAACGCAAGGCAGGAAGAACTGACTGGGGAAGGGAGAAAGACAGACTAGATGGAAAGAACTGGGCAACATTTATGAGAGGGAAAGAAACTATGACAAATGGGAGGAGATGAGGTAAGAAGAATTCCCCACCTCCTTTTAGGGGAATAAAAAAAAAAAGGAAAAAGAAAAAAAGGATAACCAAAACACAGATTTAGATCCCTTTACTGAATTCCCAAGAGAAAATAACTAGCAATTATCTCTCTTGGCATCCACAGCAATGGACACAGACCATTTCAAGCCAACCAGCTCTAGCTAGGACAACTGGCTCCAATCATCCACCCCAAAGAACAGCCTTCCACTGGCCTTTTGCATGAAACATTTCCTACACTGGACATAAGAGAACGAGTTACAAGTTGGCTCTTCTAGAGTTTGGGCCTGTTTCTTTGCTTGTAATCCTTTATTTTGCACATATATACTTGCAAACAAGTAGTGCTTGTCCCAACAGCAGAGACGTTTCCACATATATCTTCTGGGATCTTGTTCTGTCAGCAAAATAACAAATGGCTTCCTTGAAACCCAAGCAATGGCAATACTTTGTCCTCTTTAAGCAATACTTAAATAGTTTTTACATGTGCACACTCCACTGGCTCAATTTTCCATGATTTTCCTGGGTAGAACTACACATTACTGATTTTTTTTTTTTTTTAATGTAAATTACAAATTAAGACACAAAACATCATCTTTTCTGGAGCAGAATGGAGATGCCCACTGCATTGGAAGCTCTTTTTCAGCTTTGCAGACCAAGCGACAGGGCGGGTTTGTTTTCCTCTCCTGCTAGAATGGTTACAGGCAACCAAACCAAAAGAAGTGCTTGTGACATGAATCAAACTTAATTGCTTTCTACATTTTATAGAAGGAAGAAAAAAAGCCTTGACCCTACCAAGCAGGCAGGCAGGAAAATATAATGTCTCCTTACAGCAATTTGACCTTCAAGCACTCATCCCCCCCCCTCCACCCCCCCCCCAGCAACTTTCTCTAATCCCAGACAGATACACTTATCAATCCAAGTGGGTAAAAGAAATGAATCTGTCAAAACAGTGACATTGCTAAAATTATAACCAGCAGCATCATTAGTTAATTTGCCCAGTCTCCATTTTTGAGGATTTATCAAAAGTATCTTTGATCCAAGAGAGCAAGCACTTAACTCTGGCTCAGAACCCTTCATTTTGCTGATAAGGGCTCCAGATAGGATGCACTCTGGCTCATCAGCCTGGAGCTTCTCTGCAAGAGGTTCCCAGATCCCTCACTTGTCCCAGGATGTCAAATCACCTGCCCATAGAGCAAGGCCAAAATGACATTTTGGGGAGGCTGTGTCACTTCAGCTATCAAAACAGGAGAAAAACATCACATAAGCTCAATGAATCTCTTTTTCATTTTTATTTCTTTCTTTTTTTTTAAGGGTTCTCTATCTCCTGTGCATGCAACTTCCCTCAAGTAGCATTTTCACTGAATTTAAAGCAAATCCACAGTGAACAGAATTTATCAACTCAATGCTTACCTACAATTCATTGCTCACACAGTATTTTACCAATTTAAATGAAATACAGCAACTGGAAAACAGTGAAATATCCAAGCACCAGCAAACAGGTGTCATCTGTTCCAGGCAGGACAATCTCCTCACCCTTCTGCTTGAGGTGTGTGCATCTAACAAAGGTGTTCTCAATGGCCAAACTGTGCACTGCACACAGATATCTGAGGCTGCCATCTGACATTCAGCTGGAACAAAATGTTTCTGTTGAAGGTAACCAGGAGCACAACGCTTGCAAAAATTAGTCTCGTGACTTCTATTCCTTGCAGAGAAATTAATACATTATTCAGAGTGGGAAGCTCAGTCTTAGCTACATCAGTCAGAACTGCAGCACAGGAGAAACTGGGATGCAGAAGAAAATATTCAAGATCTTATTACTCCATTTAGACTTAAAAAAAAAAAAAAAACCTAAATAAAACATCATTCTGCTGGCAGTCATCTTTCAATTGTTTTATTTGCATTCACCAAGATCAGTTTAGCTAGGTTACTTATTGGCCCACTGCTGATGCTTTTAGGTCTTTAGTAAGGTATGACATACTGGGAGCAAAACAAAAAGCCACTCTAACATCAGTCTCTCCACTTCTTCTTACATGAGACTATTTTCACAGCACAATCCTTCAAGCAAAGAATCATTTCTTTTCTAGCCAGCATAGGGCTTATTTGCATGCAAAGCAGGACTAATTCTGGAGCAAAAGACTAGAAACTTTCCACAGAAAAATGTTCCTGTATAAAAAGAAATGCTTTGCACTCATATCTTACATGCTCTGATTTAAGAATTAAATCCACATTATTGGACAGTTACCTGAGTGCGTGTCTCAGGTCAAACAACAGCAATGCTCCCTGCAACATGTTGGCATGCTATGCCAACTCACGTGAGCTGGTTGCATCCATCCACTCCTTAGCAGTCAGGTATCAACTGCCAGTTGCAAACAAGCCCGAGGTCAGGAGGAGACCAAGGGTGGCACAAAAGAGGAGGATGATGTGTAAGGAACAGGAAATAGTCCTGCTGATGGTACAAGTAATCATCAGCACAAGAGCTCCATGCTGCTGTCACCTCTGGCTTCCCACTCCGCTGAGATGCAAACCCTCCCAGGCTGCCAATCCTGCAAATCTGACAAGCATTAAAGTTATCCAAATAAAGTTGGCGGTGCTTACAATTGTCCAGAAGGAAGCCAGTAGGAAAATACTGGCATTGACAATATAGTTTATTGCTGAGCACTGTGCATTTAGCACAGACGGTTAATTTGATACAGCAGGCATGACCCCGCACTCAGCAACACTTTATATATTTTTAACCAAGATCTGCAGTTTCTTTTGAAGAAAAGCATGCTCAACCAGATGGGTAGAGATGGTCATAACTTCTGTTTCATCTTTGAAATGTCTTTTCTTGAACAGCAGGCCCAGTGCAACACTAACAAAGCAGATTGGGGATCGTCGCTCAGTGCTACGCTGCACATTCAATGTCACTGCAAGCTTTCAGACTTGCATAAGAGCTGAATTTATGGCACATAAAATTAGGAAGTAAAGAAATGGGGTCAGACACATCTGATCTGCTTTTAAACAATTGCACTCTGGAGTGATTCAAATCCTCTCGGACTCATGGCATTTGGAATAATTGTATCATCATTTACAACCTTGCTCAGTAGCCATGAGCATAGGAGACATTTTAAATCAAAATGCAGTGGGAGTGCTGTTAGCAGGCCTGAACCACCCAAATTTTCATCATGGTTTTCTGACATTTCTTTAAGTGGAGAGATCTCTGAGCATCCCCACCACTGGAAGGGTGGGAACACCCATCACCACCCTGATGTAGGAGGGTGGGAAGTATCTGAGCACGAGATTGCCAAGGAGAGAACATGTGGATGGGTAAAGGGAAGAGAAGAAGCAAGAGCATCACTGTGTTTGTATCAAGACAGATGATGATACAATAGGTAACTGTGCTCCAGTCTAAGTTTAAAAAAAAAAAAAAAAAAAAATAACTATTTGGCCTCTGTTGCTCAATAAATGCAACAGCATATTACAGGCATTTAACTCACTGATTTGTAGATATCAATAGATAATCTGGAACAGTCAAATGTCAGCCAAATTGCACCCACAGTTATTTGCCACTTAAAATTACAGCTCAGATTTCAAGTTTAGCCACCTTGAAACTATTATCCTGTCCACATCTTGAAATAAACAACTGAAATGCAGGCCAATAGAAATATCTTTTTTAATGCCAGGAAGATAAGCTGAATGAAAACTCCTCTTTAGGACCAAAGAGGTCAGCAGCAGATGCAAACTAAGAGACCTGGTTAAATGGGGAAGTATTGGTGGTAGATCAACATTGCACCAGATAACATTGGAGGTCTTTTTTCAACCTTGGCGATTCTGATTCAATCAATTGTGCTGCAGTACCAAGCCACCTAGTAAAGGCAAGTTTCACTGTATTTTCTTGAGGTCCATAATAATAATGACTCACTTTCTTACTGTGGTTCCTGCAGTTAAGGCAACAATATCAAAATCTTTAAATTCCCATAAGGAAGAAATGTACTGCCCACATAAATCTACTGAACTAAATTTCTTTTTGTAAATACATACCCATATCACTGGGCTTGAAACTTTAAGAGCCAAACAGCCACCGGTGTTGGGATCTACTGCTCACAGTACCTGCAGACACACTAAGTATAGTCACTGATCTTCTCTGTGCTTCATCATATTTTCCAAGACTCACTGTAAAAGATTTTGAGCACAGATTCCCTAATGCATTCCAGAAGTGTTTCTTCTTCTGCATAAAACATGAAATTGCCAAGCATAGAGGCCTGCACAGTTCACTGCAGCCAGCAGAAGCCATTGATTCTTGCATTTATTTCCTCTATATTTCAAATCTATTCCTCATGCTGCTTGTCACATAGGGCTGACATATGTCACAGGATGCTATTATACACTGTGGCAATGCATAGACATCAAATGCCATCTAAAAAGAGAACACTGTATTTAAAATACTCCTGTGCATACTGGTTTGTTTTATTTGCTGTGGCTCCGTAATTGCCAGAAGTCAACAGTCATCGAAGCAATTCATCAGAGAATACAAAATTGCTGTTCTATTAAAGATAAGAAAAACTGAACTATGCTGAACATGCACCACCAGAATGATAAATCTGCACAGCTTGTTTTACACTTCAGACTTTTTAATGCATAATTTATTTGTGTTTATCTGCATTTATCAAAATGTAATTTTCTATTTGGGAAAAAAGAAGCAGAACTATACCAATGGCAGAGTATGATTTTGTTTCATATTGTCATCAGGTGGGATAGGGGGCCAAGATACTCAGCTTTTGCTTTGATGCTGGCACCATAGGCTGTGCTGGAGCAGGTTTGGCCATCCTCTGTCTCAGGGCATCCCATAGTAGAATGACTGCTCTGCTACATCCTGCTTAGCAATGCTCTACAGTCTGAGATATTGTCAAGTTGCAATAAGTTACTCCTAGCCATGGACCGTGCACCAGTGAGCTCACTGCATATTCATCTGGGGCTGCTCTGACAAGCACTGTAAATTCTAAATTAATCCTGCTTTTTCAAAAAAGAAAAATAAGAGTTCATATGCATTCAGGAATGAAACATCACAAAGTGATTTCCTTGATTATCCAGTAGTGCTAAGTACTAGTAAAACATACCAAATTAAAGCGAAAGGAGAGAAAAGGCCAGTCTCTACCAAGGCAAATTGACAAATCACACAGCACAGAACACAGATTTCAAATATGTCAGAGTGCTTTTCAGAAAAAATCCAGAACAGCTCAATGAGTATTTCTTGTCCAGCAGACCCTGCATCCAGCATCCTTTCCCAAGTCCTCAACAAGACAGCTCTCAAAGGGTCACCTACTGAGAAGGACTTTCTGGATTTGTTGTATAATATAGTAAAAAGTGATTTTGCACAGCTATCTTTATGAGCAGTACTAGATACAAACATGTCCCTCACCACCTCAAAAGCCCCAGAGCTGCCTCTGCCCACACTACCCCCTAATGTGATCAGGAAACACAAGCATCCCTGCAGACCTGCATCCTACTCAGGTGCTCCTAGGCTCCTTATCTTTCTCCACATAGTGACTTTAATCCATGGTTCTGAGTGCACCCCTCAGCAGAAAGATGCACACAGAGACCTCAGAAAATATAATGTTACCATTTTTAATTATTTTCCTGAGAATCGTATTCATGCTGCTCTAAACAAATCAACTCCAAACTGCACATTCTTGGATCCACGAACGAAAACTTCCCAACAGATGACTGCAGTGAGAAAAAGTTCATTACCTGAGCACATTAAAAAAAAAAACTGCTTAAACTTGGAGGCATCTTTAAGAGTCTTAATTAACATAAACTGGCATACATACAGGTGGAGATACTTTCTAAGCCTCTAGTAATAGGGAGTATTTCAGGCAGTGTTACACTCCACCAGCTTCTGTTGTAGGAAATGTAAGAATATGACACTTGAATTACGCCAAAATGTGCTCCAGGGTTAAGGCTGTCTTCAGGCATCTTTAAATTGCACGCCTGGTACTTATACAGCCAATAAGCCAAACTGACACTGACCTTGACAAGATTATGGGGACAGTCTTTACATAACGATGAGCTGGTCTTGCTCATCGTTGACTTCTGGCTTAATCATCTGGGGGAAAAAGACAGCTGTACAGGTTTTGCTTTACTATCAGACACATGAACTTTGTGCCAACTCCTTCCCTTTTAAGATACAGAGAAGATAATACAAAGTTTGGTACACTGACTTCCCTGAATTCAGAACCTTGATGGTGTCAAATAGCTACAACTTCATTTTCCACCCATGCCAGAGGCATAAGACAGGGATTTGCTATGGTACTTGGAAATGAGTTGGCTGACCAGCAGCTTGCAGGTATACTTCCAGAACTTTCATGCACTTCTGACTAATGCTTTACCTAAAGTTCACTAAATATAATCACAGGTTTTTACTACTTAGTTAAAATATTCTGCCAATGCTTAAAACGTCACGCTAGGTTAGTACATTGGCTCATACTCCTTAGTGCCCATCACAGAGCTAACATACAGCTCAGAGTAATTATAAGAGCTGAGCTCAATGATTTCTCAGATGTAATGAGGAAAGCTGTTCTGTATGTACATGATGTATGATGCTCAGAGAGTGGACAACAGATTAGTAAACCCTCCCACAGATCAGTGCCCCCACACTCAAGTACCAAGAAGTGGATTTCATCGGGCACACACTGTTCTGAAGGACAGAAATGGCTCTGAAGAAGTTCTCTTCAGCTGTACAAAAAACTCAAATCTGTGGAGACAGCACTTGACCAAAATGCAATTGATTTAGCACAAAACTTGGTTATATTCTCGTTATACTGTTTGGAAAAGAAACCTAAATTTTCATTATGCATTAATACCATGACTGAATTATTCTAATAGTAGCTGCTAAAGCCTCAGTGCTGCCATTCCAAGTCAACAGGAATCCTGTCATGAGATTCAGTGTACACTAAATGCAGCTTTTGCCAATAAATGATCTAAATGATTATTAACTATCAGAATAATATAACTGTCAGAGGAGAAGAAAAGCTGCAAAAGACACAGCATGAATGAAAGCAACATATTCCTTGGTTTCTGAATTCAGTATCTACCTGTGAGTGTTACAAATCCACACGATGTCCCTGACTGCTGGTCTTCACATTTGAATAGCTAAGAAAACATAATATGTAAACTCATCTGGCTCAGACAGCAGGCAGCTCTTTATTGGGTATTCATCAGAGGAAACTCATGTGCTGTTTATTCCAGCATGTGTTTGGAATATATTTTGCTCCTGATAAAATAGTGACAGAACTACATGGATAACAAGTGCGAAGAAGCTGAAAAGTTCCCCTTTTGTTCAACAATTTTCCTTTTGTCTTCAAACAGAGATAGAGTTAACACATGACTGCAACCTTGAGAAGGACAGCAGCAGTGTCCCAACACAATTACGGTTACCAGCAGAGGCCAAGAGTCCTGCTTTGATGTGATACGTATTCAGAAGTGAGATTAAAATGAAAAAGTAAGACAGCATTACATTATCATTCCTTTCCTGATATCCCAGTCAAACGTTCATGCTTATGGTCTTTTCTGCATTTCTCTGATATGCCCAGAATACAGTCCAGATCATAAAATAGAACAGATCAACAGAATAGGAGAAAAGATAAAACTTTTATCTTCCAGGACCGGTTACTAAATATTTTCTTTCAGAAAGATGGAACTATCTTAAGTAAAACTAGGGAATAGATTCATTTTCGGTCCTTCCTTTCTTCTCTGTACCTCTGAAGACCTGCCATCCAGGTCTTGGCTGGTCCCCAAGGATGAAGCAATGCCACATGGTGCTGCTGCTGCTCAAGGGACTCAAGCCATCTTGCAGAATGGAGCACTCCCATCCTCACTCATTTATCAACACGTAAGTGAAGCCACACAAACTTAGAGCACTGCAAAAATTAAATGTGCCTATATTCATCTTCACACGTTACTGAGCTGTGCACAGGGTTCTGGTGTGCGAATCAGAGCACCTGGATGCCTGAGCACACCCCGCACTCCAGGGACATGTCTCTATTTCACCTCTCACTCTGCACCCTTAGAAACAGGACAGTGATTAGGCCACTAACATATTCAGACTCTTGCCTCTTAATCTATTTGTCCTTTCTTTCTGCTCCGTATTTCCCTTTTTTTCCTGTGTTACACCCATACTGCCAGCTTCCTGGGCAAAACTCACTGGTTTTGAGTGTAACAAAGCCAAGCAGTTATCCAGTCCATTCCCAGAATTCCAAAGAACTGGAGTAATCTACCTAATTGCAAATAACATCATTGCATTATTCTGATGTACACTACCATCTTGGGTCAGAAAATCTTACTACTCCTCACCTGTCACCTAACCCAAGTGGCACAAGTGGTGTCCGCTTGTGTAAAACAACTCTACTTGCACTTTGAAGGATGTTAAAAATTCAAGAATAAGTGAAGAAATAAATTTCTGTTTCATGCTTTACACGACAAACTATGTGAACCCCTCGTTTGTTCTGCTGAAAGCAGATCTATACAAGTGCACTGGGCTACAGTGTTTAAGGCTGGCAGCAACCATGAGGTTTAATACAACCCTTTTTGCTCTTCGGAGAGAACAGAAAGTGATGTTAGTCTCAAGTTTTAATAACCCACATCATCAAGAACATGGCAATACAGTGTACAAGGGACTCAGCAAAGACTCTTGATGCATCTTCTCCTTACAGACACTTTGTTGGCATAATATAGTTTAATGACAGATCTGGTAAATGTAGTAAATTTCCTCTACTTTTACTGCTTTTCTTCCCTTGTATGTCAGCAAAGAGGCAAGGGTGAACTGTCACGATCACCTAGCAACTACTTTTCTGATTACCTGACAATTAAAATTAGTTTCCTGATAAGAAGCCATGGAGGAAATACAAGAGCAAAGTCAACCACAACCAACAAAATTATCCAAATTGTAGCTCATTCTGACCCAATATCACCCTCCTGTGTCTATTCAGTAATAATGTTTCACTCTCTGCCTCAAACTTCAGTTAACATAGGAGCACTTATCATCCATTCTTCCTCACTAAGATTTGCTGCTGCAGTAGTGCTACTGATGTTTACTGGCACAAGTTGACCCGAGCATGTTCCTGGGACTGTTTTGTAAGATTGTTTTCAGTATTTAAGACAATTACAAAAAGGTAACCACAAAGAAGAGGCAAGGCTGGGACACAGGGAGCAGGCCCACCTTATGTCACCTCCAGCTTAAATCAACCACTGGTCCAATAGACCCTCAGCTGCTCCAGGCAACAGAGGGATTGGTTGCTTGTGACTTACATTGTTCAGGGAGGGATGGTAACCTCAAAGAAATTGACTGGGAATGACTTGAGAGGGCTTCCAGTACAGGCGTAGGAAAGGCACTGATGTTGTGCAAAGTTTGTTTGGTTTTGGGAAAGGGAATTAAAAAAATCACTGCAGCTGTAGCACAAGAATAGCAGATAAGATGCTGCAAGATAGAGAAATGCAGGCAAGAAGGACACTCTAAAGAATTAGGATTTAGACCCCAACACACATACACACACACACACACACACACACACACACACACACACACACACACACACAACAAGCACGCCTTAGCTCCCACCATTCAGCTGATGTATCATTGGTTTAGCCATAGACCTGAGTTGATTAATCTGAGGGAAGGAAAGTGATTATACATTGTCATTGCTACAAAACAAATCTAACAGGGACAGAGCCCCTGGAAACTGCTGCATTATGTGAAGGTTCAAGATTCTCTGCCTCCTGATGAGCTAGAAAGAAATTTCAATTATTTGACTCCTTTGCTCCCTCTCCAATTTGCTTTCTTCCTCTGCCCTTACCCAGCAGGTCTTCAGAGCATCATCCCCAAAGGAAGCACTTAGAGAAAAATGCATCCATAACCTGCCTGGCACATGCTGCCTGCACCCCCTACTCCAGTGCAAAATACAGCATCCACATTCAGCACAGCCTAACCCTACCTGCAGGCTACTCAGCAACCAAGCTGTGCATTTTCCTTCTATTGCTGTGTAACACCTAGCAGAGAGAGAACAAAAATCAAACCCAGCCTATGCTGCCTGCTCCCAGATCTCACTCTGCTGTTTACACAAAGCAGTTTCCTCCTACAAATAACCATTTCTGCTGCCTGCAAAGACCCCATTCTGCATGAGGAGGGAAGTGGAGTGGCCCCACATACACCTCAGACCCTGATGAAGATTCCAGGCTTCAACAGGGAACACACACTTAACTACAGATCATGTCAGTGTCAAGCACAGACCGTAGAAGAAAATCACTTAAATGGTTATCAGGAAAGCTCAATGCTCTTTTTATCATTCTTATACTCTGCAGAAATGCCAGCCGCTCCGAATGGATTACACACAGCATATGCAACATATACATGGGGGAAGGGAGCATCATAAATTAAAATATATCTTCCATATCAGCACAAAAAGGGAGACTGGTTCTGTAACTGCCACAGATTTACCAACAGCTGAACAAGAATGCCATCTACAGGCCTACAGGACAACTTTTCCGTGCTCAATGCATGCCAGGAGGAGAAGCAAACACAAAGTGAGCGCTCAGCATAGTATATGTTAATGTGACTTTCATATGCTAATGGAAAGTTCATTAAAAATAAACAAATACAAAGGTAAAATACTTGGAACTCCCTTCAAACAAAATCAAAGACTACAGACCCTAAAATACTAAATTCTTTCATAGAATAACCTAGAGAGAGAGGATCATTATCATTACAGCGCTGTGTTCAGCATGCATATTTTACGAAGAAACTTTTTGCACACACTTTGGAGGTTACCAGTGCATTACATTTTGTCTCCTGCTTGATTTAACCGAATGCAATGCCCTGAGGCATTTATTAAAATCCAAAATAAGAAAAATGCTATTACTGGTAACACATACAGGCTTTCCCAAAGAAGAACTGTCATGCTTTTCAGCCCTTTTTATTGGGCTTTGGTGCTAATACCAAAGCAGTTAAAAGTGAAATAATTCCACCTTTATGCCACTTTTACACAGAACTTCCACACTGATGGCTTCAGGCCTGCTAAATATGTTAAAATCCTGTATGCCTGCACTCAGTAAAAATAAATTGAGAAAAACATTGAGTAATTCTAGAAAATCTGAGATCAAAGACCAAAAAAAAAAAAAAAAAAAATATTCCCTAAAAACATCTGGAAGTGGTAAGGAACCATTATGTTTTCCAAACAACAAGATTCTGAAGCAGTCCTTCATTTTGGAACCACCAACAAGCACAGCTGGTGTTGGCCCACAGAGACAGGACCCCTGCCTTTAGTAGATTTCTATTTAACTAAAAATAAGCAGATGAAAACTCCTGGAAAGCTGGGAGCAGTAAGTAATCCATATGGGGATTACAGCATGCATGTAGCTTCAGCCATCCAGGGAACTGCTAATGTCTTCCTTACTGAGTTGGAATAAGAATAAAGTTCCAGGAGCACTCTGACAATGCTTAGTTCACGTATTGATTAGAAAGAAGACAACGTAAGAAATCAGCCACACAGTAAGCTTCACTAAAAGCTCAGTCTGCTGCAGATTTGGGCTTGTAAAGAGAGAGGCCAGTTCACATGGCAATACAAAACTCAAGATCTATAAGAAGTAGAAGCGACATGCTTTATTGCGTAAAGTTTTGCCAGCTTGCCCAGACTCCCCTTTTTCACCTCAAACAAAAGCTATAACTTGCCAAAGTGTAAATCATGCCTTATTGCCATCTCTCACATCCAAGGAAGATCAAAAACACAAAGCCCAGACCTCATACAGAAGACAAATCCTTCGACAACAGTTCTTTGGCCAGCTGTGCTGGCTAAAAACATGATAGAGAGGACTGCAGTGCAGGTACAGGCATTGCAGGATTTGCATTTGGGAGCGATCAGCCCTTGCAAAAGGTGAAGTGAAAACCTTCTGCTCTCTTCCTCAGTGAGTTGCTGTGGTTACTCTTGGTTATAGATGCATGAGAAAAAGCCAGGTTGAGTACCACGTTCACATCCTACAGAAACGCATTCCATTAGACCATATTTAAAGCCAGACCATTTAAAGAGCAAATAGCACACCATGATCCCCATCAGATCCTTGTGAAGTTCACAAGCATTAGTACAGATTAAGGATGGAAAATGGAGTCTTTCCAGCAGCCTGAAATCAAGTAAATCAGCAGATGACCCTAAATTTGCATGTTTTAAGTGCGGTAGTGGTTAGTTTGGGTATTTTTTTTTTTTTTTTTAACTAATTAAGTAGAACCATCACAAACATTATTTCTAAACCTCTCATAAAGAATAGACATCTTGTAAACGTTTAACTGAATTTATTCCCAAATTCCTTACTGTTACACATCTGCTTCACTGACACTCATGCAACCATATCCTCATTCAGTTTGTCCAGGAAGAATTGCACCAAGCTAAGTAGCCATTTAAATATGGTTTGCCCCCTCTTGCTTCTGCCTACCCTTCTTTCCTCAAATTATTCTAACCCCACTACCTCCAAATTCATGCTTTTACCATTCTACTATTCAGTTTGTGCTGCTATCAAACAAATGAATTCCCTTTGATTTGTTTGGTTGATGTGTGGATATATTAATTCTTTGAATTGCAAGTGCTTTCGTTTATTTAATTTCGTAAGTAACGTTCTATGATTACTCAGTGTTGTCATTTTGCAAACAAAACTAAATGGCAAACTGATGGGAGAATAATTTATGTACCCTTCGGAATTGGGCTTAAAGATGGCAGAAAGATTTATTTAATCACAAAAGTAAAAAAAGTTCTGTTTTCACAAATACCATGGTTGCTTGTTTTTTGATGTAGCATGATATATAACACAATCTACAAAAGGAGGCACATTCTAGATTCAGCCTGGCTTTATAAGACTCAGTAGGAATACTGAAGAAGAATATGAAGAAAGAATCTTCCTTCTTTGATTATTCTGAAAGTTTGTCTTCTGAATGCTTAAAATGTATTGCTTGGCTGTCCATCCCCTCATAGCTGTTTCTACTGATGATAACTACAAGAGAAATACACAGAGAATCCAGGTTATTGAATGCTGCATGGGAAACAACTGACCCATCCTTCTGATGCAATTAGCCGAGCAGTAAGTTACAAAAAGATTTCTCAACCAGTGCAAAAAACTCTTCGTGAGCAGGAAGGGACAGGTAGGGAAAATAGGGAGCAACCTCAGACATGCCATCAGCCAACCCTCCCAACTTCCCCAAGTGCTTCTCCTGTCTACAACCCACACATGAAGAAACCTCAACTCACTATCCAGATCTATTTTGTTTCCATAGAACTTAGTTGGAGAACATTTTCCCCAGGAAGGATATTAGTCTGTGAGGCTGTTTGACAAGAAGGCACCAACAGTTGATGCGCTCTCCCTCAGCAATACCCATTTGATAAATCCATTACTTATTTCAGGATTTTAAGGATACAAATTGCATTACTGCAAAGCTGAGAAGGACCTACAAGGACTTTTGGTCTCATTTCATGATCTCCTATATCATCTTATCAGAGATGGTGTCATTGCAGCAGGTATCTCTCAGAATATTCAATGCATAACCCTGGCATATATCCTGTCAGGATAATATCATGAGAGTTCAGATGGTAGGCTTTGCCCAGAAAGTGTTTCATTCCCACTCTCCTCTCCCCCACAACATATGCTATCAGTTTTGGGGTTTCTACTGTCACATACCTAAAGTCAAGAGAAAAGTAGTGTTAATCTATGTGAAAAGTACAGGGCAAGGAGCTCACTGCTGCAATAGATAACAGGAAAGCAATGATGAGGAGCTGATGTGATCTCTTTGCTCCTCACACATTTTCTGCTTCCATCTCCTGGGGTAGTTGGCTGCTCAGGCTCTCCCACCCCAAAACTGAGAGGAGAGTCCCGTTTCAGCAGCAGCACCCAAGCAGAACCCATTTTGTAGGCTTCATCGTGCTCCCTAAGGGTGACTGAATAATATGTTTTAAATAATCTGCAGGAATAAATTTACCATTTTTTAATGTTTAACTAAGGAAGTAATCATTCCCTCTTCTCCTAAATTTCATTCTTCTGACAAGTTTCTTCTGAGTGGTAACTGCAAGTTCTTACAGTTGCCAACCTACTTAAAAAGTTAATCCATTCCTCTCTGAAGGTTGAGAAAATAGTAAGAAAAATAAGACATGAGGGTTTAAGTGAAATGGGAGGTTCCAAATCACTGGAGCTCTACTTATTACAGAGCTCTCTACATCTGCAGCAGCAAAACACTGCATATGAATTTATCTCAGAGTATCCTGACCTCCATCCACTTCTCTAATGATAACAGTTCTCTCTTAAGTGGGAGATGTTCACTGTGCTACTGTTTCACATTTATACTTTGACAAAGCAAATTTCTACCTGCTGTTACAACAAGACATTGCCACAGCACAAGGACAGCAGAAAGGACCCTGGGGCAAGGGAACACTTGTGTGCAAAGGTGTCAATGCAGAGACAACCAACCTATTTAAAATGACATAAAGATTGAAGCATACTAGATCCATGATCCTTGACCCCCTATCAAACTCTGTCAACCAGCCCTCTGCCCTTGGCCAGTAAGGCTCCATCAGCAACACATCTCACTGGGTCTGACCAGTGATAAAGGCAGTCCTCTTCAAGAGCTTTGTAATTAAGACAAGTGAGGATGCATGCATCCAACAGCTCTGACATCTGATACAGTTTCCACTAATGTTAACGGGGAGGGGAAAAAAGGTTCTATTTAAATTTTTTTAATATAAATGTCATTTATCTTCAGCTGTCCCTTTGGTTACTGAAGTCTGGTTAGGTAATTTGTAAAGTGTACAGTAATTTATGTATGTCTAGATACAGAATAAGCCTGAAGAAGTTCAAAATCCACTCAGGAAGAGGTATTCAGAAGCTCATAATTCTTATGAAGCAGAGCTCAAGATGGAAGAGGTGAAATAGACAGAACCACACTCGTGTGTGGTTAAACTGAGTTCTTGCTAAACTAGGATCTTCCTGCAGTGGAATTCAGTTCAAAAAGAGGGATAATAATTGAAAAGTCTTATTTTATTTTTTTTAAATAACACTCAATTTTGAGTTTAAAACTAGCAAGATGTTTTTGCTGCAGACTGATGATTACTTTATACTTTCTTGCAAGACCAATTCTGAGCATGTCAAGTAGTATACAGAGTTGAGGACACATTTATTTCTTTTGGATTTCAACTGTAGAAACTGCAACTCTACTTCACTCTGGTGTGCATCTGAAGACGTATGCTTCTTCACATGCAACATTAGTGCTGTCAGTCAAGAGAGAAAGGGCTGACTATGGCAAACAAATTCAAGCTCCTAGTTCCTAAAGCAGGTCCTATACAGTGAGAGAGGAATAAGGTCATTCTAAAGAGAATGGATCAAAACACTCATCGTGTGTATGCAAGAACACACAAAGGAATTATTTTAGACTGAAGCTCTCCCGATTCTGTATGCCCCTCTTCAGGAATCCCTACCTCAAAACCCATGGAGTATAACTTAAAGATCCCTTTTCACAATGTAGCTGCTCCATTTTTATTTAATAAGATATATATATACTTTTTTTTTTTTTTAAAGTAACCTGCCATACTGACAGCCATGAGCTCAGCTTGACAAAGCACTTTGGTATCAATAGCTGCTCTAGAAGCACAAAGAAAGAATAACAGCTTCCGAGGGAGCACAGTCCTGCAACTCATTCATTAGCAAAATGGCTGAATTGCATTCAATTTAGAAATTGATTTTCCAACTCTTTATC